>NW_017306274.1:4318011-4351532 GCF_000935625.1 Nanorana parkeri
AACCCCCCCCCCCCCCCCCCCCCCTAACTCTCTTGATTTATTACAAGTGAAATGTAACTCGTTCTGGCCTCGTGGTTTGAGAAATAAACATTCGCAGTGAGCTGAGAGTTGATTTGGCCCATTTTTCATGTGAGGAATTTTCACATAGTAACACAGAAGTATTGACCATAGATGAAGATGGATCCAACAAACGGTCTAGTCTGGTTCATTTATGGGTGTGTGTATATATACAGCAGCAGGTACATTGCAGTAAATCTGCCTGTTACACCAGATAAGAAGATTCACCTGATGTGCTTGTTTTATCCGAAGACCGCTGATCCAAGATGGTGTGTGTAGAAGCAACAGTCTGATCCAAGCTTGGCTACGTTGTTATTCCTTAATGCCAATACCTCTGGAGCATGGCTGGGAAAACATTGGCTCTCCATCTGAGCAAAAAAAAGCAATCAAACAAACAAAAACATAAAATCTTTTTGCTGATTTTGCAACTGTTTGGAGAAAATGGAGCCACTGGCTTTAGAGTTCATTCAGTTTTCTTGATTGAGATTTCCCAGTGCCAGTTTTAGAAAGAAAATGGGTGGAACAAGATGGGGTGAGTCATTTCTTGGCTTCTTATATCTCTTGAGGACTCCCGTGGTCATATCTCCTTACTATATCTCCTGGCACTGCTGATTACTTTGGACTCAAAGGGTGTTCTGTTGTATACTGCATGTTATAGATAAAGTATTCAGTAGGTAGCTCGTGACCCCTTGCAATGACTGAGGCAAGCAGCGCTGACCTGGTAACTCATCCACAGGAATCTCGCCATTGCTGCCCCCAAAAGTCATGAGAAGCTGTGGGGTGGATTAAAGTGGAACTATGCTTGGGTCATGATAGGCAAATCATCCCACTGCTGCCTTAGCTTGCTTCCAGAGCCCCCAGAAGATACTGCGTAACCAGAAATTTGCTTGGAGCTATACACACCTGCTCCATAGCCGTACCCTCATGTGACTGCATGGGCTTGGTCATTGGCCACCCAGGCACTGATGTGGGAATGTATATGCATGTTTATATCTGAAAAATCTGATGTTTTTACAGGGGTATGGCAGGTGAAAGGTTGATACAGAATGATTACTCTGGTATATAAAATATAAGACGGAGAGGACGGCATTGGCGTTCCTTAACTACAAAGAATGTAACAAAAAATGCAAACTAGAAATCCGGGAGCTAAAACTGAGTGTGAAAAGCATATCGCCGCAGATAGTAAAAAGAACCCCAAAAAATTTTACCAATATATTAACAGTAAAAAGGTGAGAAAGGAGCAGATAGGCCCAATAAAGGAAGCCTCAAGTACAGGTTGAGATTAACTCTCCATATCAAAAACTTCAAAATAGCTTTTTTTGTGGCGCCATGGCCCTTGAAGCAACCTGATAGTGCAATTCAGTTAATAATTCAGTGGTATGCATATGGCCAGCCTATAAGGGCATGTTATGTTTCCTTATTAGTAAGTGAAATTAAGACAAAAAAAATAGCATATATATTACATAGGTAACTTTATGTATACTATATGGGCAAAGGTTTGTGAAAACCTGACCATCACACCCAGTGGCATCACAAGGGGGATGCAGCCCGCACCTGGGTGACCCCAAAATGTCATTTTGGTGTCACCCCCTCTAAAAAATGTTGGACATTCTGTCATGGATGGAGAGCCCAACAGTTGCAAGAAAGAGGAGGGGACACAGCGGCATACCTTATCCTGCCGGGTGAACATCCCCTCCTCTCTCTGCCGGCATCCATCACCAAGATGGCCGCTGGTAGGTAACAGTGTGTGACGTCATCACACGTGTGTGCAATAACATAACGGCGGGGCGTCACGCGGTACACGCTCCCGGGATCACCCCGACTCTGACGCCCCTGGTTACACCTACCTGTAGCTAAAAGTATGTGGACACCCTTCCAAAAGACTGAGTTCATGCGTTTCCAGGTAAGGGTAATGTTTCATGCTGCAGCATACAAAAACATTTTGGACAATTATGTACTTCCAACCTTGTGGGAATAATTTGGGGAATCCCCTTTCTGTTCCAGCATGACTGTCCCCAGGGCCGGATTTCCCACAAGGCCAACCGAGGCCCGTCCTCAGAGCAGCAGGGAGTAGAGGGGCAGCAGGGATGTGGAATTCCTATCTCCCGATTCCCAGGATATGCAGTTCTGGGCGCCGGGCGGGTAGTTGTTTTCTACATTTAGCTCTGCTTTGGGCAAGCAGGGCTAAATGTACATCGGGGAAGACGCCGCTTGTTTTGTACAATTGATCTCGGCGATGTCACCAAAATCACTTGTATGCAGCCTGTATACAGGGGGTCCATTGAGGAACCTGGCATTGGGGCAGCAGAGAGAGTAAATCCGGCCCTGACTGTCCCTCTGCACAAAGCCAGCTCCATAAAGACATTGACTGATGAGTTTGGTTGGGAGGAATGGGCTGCACAGAGCCCTGACCCCAACTGAAGTAAAGACCTTTGGTATGAATTTGAACGCCAATTGTTAGCCAGGTCTTCTCATCCAACATCAGTACCTGACCTCACAAATGCTCTTTTGGCTGAATGGGCAACGATGCTCATAAATACACTCCAAAATCTTATGTAAAGACTATTCAGAATAGTAGAGGCATTTACAGATAAAAAGAAGAGGGGGGGAGTGCAACTGTATATCAGTGCTCATGGTTTTGCAATGGGATGTCCATTATGCTTGGTTTGATGGCCTGGTGTCCATACAATCTTGGCAATGTACTTGAGATTATACCTCAAATATGTATATTTGGCACGGGGGGTTTAAAGAAAAAAGTAAGGTAACATTATATGAAGTATATGTTATTTAGCTGGTGTTCTTTGTATTACAGACGTACCTATGTGGGTAGCATGCCTGGCCGTATCATAAACGGACTGAAGACTGTCGGAGTGAATAACTCGGTTTTTCTCCTGGATGAAGTTGATAAGCTGGGAAAAAGCCTGCAGGGGGATCCAGCAGCTGCACTACTGGAGGTAAATAACCTGCACAGATTATCTCAGACAGCAGCATCATCATCCCTGTCTGGTGTTACTTAACTTTCTATTAGATTTCAAGATAACCTTCCAGAGAAGACATTTCTAACACCGGCTAAGTAAATCTCACATGAGTTAAACAATTGATATGAGATATGTAAACAAATTCCTTTATTTCAACATATTCACAGAGCCAGATCGTCTTCTACTCTCCGTATGGCAAAATTTGGTTCTTAGTTCTACTTTTACTACCCTAAGCTATGCACCACAAGAGTTTCGCAAGCAGCCGGAATGATTTATGATTTATAAAACCTATATTGGACCCCCTACCTGGGATAAGGGTCTGGCATGGATTTTGGAGGGTTCACATTTAAATTTTTTAGATTTTAGACTTGTAGTGCCATAACATTTTGTATACTATTAAAGGGTTCCATGGTTGAAAAATATGGTTGAGAAACACTGATCTAGAGATCTAATGAGTGATTCATCTCACTTTGCAGTGGAGGTTGTGCTGAATTTCCCAGCCATGGAGAGGTGTATATGCATTGCCCTGGATAAGAGCACTCCACATATGGCTTAGCCAGCATTTGGAACAAGTGTTGGGCCAATGGGTATGGATAAGCTTCTGAATATAGATGTGTCACTACATGGGCTCTACATCATGGGCTCGTTTCATGAGACAAAGGATTGGGTCTGGTCCAGCGTGGCCTAATTACTCACCACCCGTCATTCTTGGAGATGAATCTGAAAAACTCAGTTTTGGTCCAACTTTCCCTTTAAATATTCCTTTTTTCTCTTCGCTTTGACTGTTGGTGTTTTTTTTTATCTCGCTCCAGACAGCTGCACCCCATCTTATATCTGCTGATGCATTTTACATCCTTAAGCAGACTTAATAATGCCTCCCAGGACACATAATAAGGAATTCTTTATGCGTTGAAGGCTTGGTGTGGAGTTTTCCTTACACACCGCTCACAAGGCGACCTGAAAAATCGACCTACAACAGTTCTGCACCTGCTGTTGACGGGAAGGATTATTTTATTTACTTTTTTTTCCCCTTTCTTTTCTTGTGCAACTTATGAAACGGACACAAAACTAAAGAAAACATGAAAAAAAAACGTGCTTTGTCTGCCAAAATCCACATTTGATTTCATTAGAGAGTTGTTCTTGAGAGAAGGCCGCTTAGAAATTCTGCATTTCATGGCTGGATTTTTTAAGAGCAGTCGTAAAGCGTAAGAAAATGATGAGGTGCCGGGAAAACAGATAAATATGTTCATGTAACAATTTGTACTAGGACGGGGAACACAAAAAAACAAATGTGGAGGGCT
The DNA here is from genome assembly GCF_000935625.1 of Nanorana parkeri. Taxonomy (NCBI): domain Eukaryota; kingdom Metazoa; phylum Chordata; class Amphibia; order Anura; family Dicroglossidae; genus Nanorana; species Nanorana parkeri. The sequence goes on from NW_017306274.1 coordinate 4,322,348, forward strand.
TTTGTAAAGGAGATTGGGATTACAATACAAAGGCTCCTTTTAAGGAGAACATACTTTCCAAGTTGGCTCAATGCGTCTGCGTCTGCAGTGAAAAGGTTCACAGGCTTTTAATGAAGATGGGAGTATATTGTACCTGTCACCAAGGAGGTTATTTGTGGGCTGGGACTTTATTTCGACGTATGCGGCCCATGTGTTACCAGGGATGCGCCGATACTAGTACTCGTCCAGAGGAATATTTCCTTTGGCCAGCAGTGCCATAGGGGAACATGCATTCGGGTCTGTACACCTGCTGTGCCCATTATGAGGAGCTCCCACCATCCCTGTGCTGAGTTCCCGGGTCTGTACACTTGATGTGCCCAATATAAGGAGCTCCCACCATCCCTGTGCTGAGTTCCCGGGTCTGTACACTGGATGTGCCCAATATAAGGAGCTCCCACCATCCCTGTGATGAGTTCCCGGGTCTGTACACTGGATGTGCCCAATATAAGGAGCTCCCACTATCCTTGTGCTGAGTTCCCGGGTCTGTACACCTGCTGTGACCATTATGAGGAGCTCCCACCATCCCTGCTGGATCATTATATATTTTAAACTATAGACAATATATTAGGAAGAGCTGGGAACACACAAAGGTGTGTGAGAACACCCAAAACTCCCAGGTAAGCAGGAACAGAGCCGGGAGTTATACCAAGGAGGTCTCCCTGTTGGAGTAGCCAAGAGATATAAGAAGCCAGGGGCTAACTGAGTCCAGCAGGCTCCAAAAAAATATCCCATTTGGACTGATTTGCCCTTTGATATAATGGATGAGATTTTGCGGTGTAGTTGATGCAATAAATGGCTCATTTCTATAGTGAGACTGACAAAACCCGAGCTATCAGTACTGAAACCAGCTCAGTTTGTTTCATAACAATTCTGAAAGTTTTGATAGAACATCACAGTTTTGTTTTGATCACAAGACATGTTTCCAAGCTGATACAGTGAGGTTGTAGTGTTGCAGAACTGTATCATATCGTATCATGCAAATGAACCCAGAATTCCCTGTAGAAAGTACTGTCTAGTGATAGAGTGAAGTTTTCTCTCTTCGGAAACACTGCCAGTACAGAGAAAGATGTCTGCCAACCTGACAGAAATCCACCAAGCTCCCAACTTCCTGTTGTGTGCTGACAACACATTGCCTCTGCTGCACTGAAATCCCCGGGTGCTTTCTGGTTTCCTCAGGGGTGCTTTCTGGTTTCCTCAGGGGTGCTTTCTGGTTTCCTCAGGGGTGGCTTCTGGCTTCCTCAGGGATGCCTTCTGGCTTCCTCAGGGGTGCCTTCTGCTTTCCTCAGGGGTGCCTTCTGCTTTCCTCAGGGGGGCCTCCTGGTCTCCTCAGGGGTGCCTCCTGGTCTCCTCAGGGGTGCCTTCTGCTTTCCTCAGGAGTGCCTTCCTGCTTCTTCAGGGGTGCCTCAAAATGTTTGCACCGCATTATGCCTTTCCATGATGCAGGAAGCCAGCCACCAGCATTATAGAAACAAACAGGGGTGCTTTCTGGTTTCCTCAGGGGTGGCTTCTGGCTTCCTCAGGGATGCCTTCTGGCTTCCTCAGGGGTGCCTTCTGCTTTCCTCAGGGGTGCCTTCTGCTTTCCTCAGGGGGGCCTCCTGGTCTCCTCAGGGGTGCCTCCTGGTCTCCTCAGGGGTGCCTTCTGCTTTCCTCAGGAGTGCCTTCCTGCTTCTTCAGGGGTGCCTCAAAATGTTTGCACCGCATTATGCCTTTCCATGATGCAGGAAGCCAGCCACCAGCATTATAGAAACAAATAATGCTAATACACGGACGGTGGGATCCATTTAGAAAAGGACAAACATTTGCTTCCATTCCGGCCTGCCCCACCTCCCGTCCACTGCTATGCTGCCGCAGCTGTGGCTCCTGATGTAGTGGTAGGACTCTGAAGTTAAGGGGGGGCTGAGGACTCTGATGTGAGGGGGTCTCTAATGTAAAGGCGGGACTCTGATGTGAAGGGGGCTTCTGATATGAAGAGGTCTCCTGATGTGAAGGGGGGGCTTGTGATTTGACTCTGATGCAAAAGAGGGGGATGCTGATGAAAAAACGAGGGGGCTTCGATGTGAATGGTGGCTCCTAGTGGAGGGAGGGGGCCCTGATGTAAAAAAAAAAGGCTGCTAATGTAAAGGGAAACTTTGATGTGAAAAAGGGCTTTTGATTTTAAGGGGGGACTTCACTTTTTTTTTGGGGGGGGGGTCTCTGGTATATTTTAGATTGGGGTGCCTCAAGATTTTGCATAACTTTTTAAAGGGTTCGAGTTTGAGAAATGCTGCTTTAGATTCTAAATATAAGAAGACAAAGTCTTGTTTTATAATCACAAAGTGAAATATGATTTTCAAGCTAGAGACTGCTGCATGTACATTTACATATTGACGTTCAGCAGTTTAAAAAATTGATGGTCACCTTCTTTATTCTGCATCTGAAAATCGCTGCCTTTGCCTGGTATCTCATTACGCAGGTTTGTGTAACAGGGTTAGCTGTGATACTGGTGATTTGGCAGTTTAGGCCGGCGGCTGCTCCGTTCTCCTTTTGTCCTTGAAGAAGACGCCACGCACGGAGCTGCTGATTGAGAAGTATGGTGTTTTTCAGGCGGTAATTTGATCCAGAGAGGAGATCAGGTCACTGGACAGTATAAAATAGCTTTGTATTTGACGCTCTGGTTCGTATTAGTGATCCTCGCACAAGCACCCTGTGTAAAAGGTCTTCTTACGCCTCGGGGCGACTTCATAGCCACAGCTGGTTGTGATCTGAGAACGTTTCCGAATATTTGAAGGCATTTTTAATCTTCTCGTTACGTCACCGTATTGCCTTCTACATGCCGTCCAGTATCTCTTACCTAATGCGTTGCTTGATCTCTCTGACTCCAGTCTGTCCCTATTAGCTGTTTTTTAGCTCTATCAGACAGAGATGTTGACTGATATGCTCCGAGACAGGGAAGGCTGCTACGTCCTGATATAAATTGCTGAGAACAATGTGGCATGTCAGAGGGCACTGACAACAGTTTAACCTAACATAATTTCAGCTCTGCATAAGGTAGAACCTCGGAGATCTAAACAGTGAAGACCAAATTAATTTAAAAAGCAGAACTTGTATACGTTGCTTGTACATAGACACATATAGAGTACACTATGTGAACCCCCATCTAAATTATTGAGCTCAAATTTTTCCATTAAAGGGTACTACTGATAGTATAATCATACAAAGATATCTTAGACAGTTGAGCTTTAGCAACCTTGTGGTAACAATTTGGTAAAGGCCCTTTCTTCATTCCAGCATGAGATGTGTACAAAGCCAGGCCCATAAAGACATAGTTAGAAGAGCTTGTGTTGGAGGATCTTGAGTGGCCTGCACAGGGCCCTGCCTCAAATCTATTGAAGACCTTTAGGATGAACCGGAATGCCTATTGTGAGTCAGATCTTGTTTGTGTGGAGGATCTTGCGTGTCCTACACAAAGCCCATCCTCAACTCTACTGAAGACCTTTGGGATGAACCGGAATGCCTATTGTAAGTCAGGTCTTGTTTGGTGTGGAGGATCTTGCGTGTCCTACAGAAAGCCCATCCTCAACTCTTCTGAAAGCCTTTGGGGTGAACTGGAATGCCTATTGTAAGTCAACTCTTCTTTGGTGTGGAGGATCTTGGGTGTCCTACTCAAAGCCCATCCTCAACTCTACTGAAAACCTTTGGGATGAACCGGAATGCCTATTGTAAGTCAGGTCTTGTTTGGTGTGGAGGATCTTGCGTGTCCTACAGAAAGCCCATCCTCAACTCTTCTGAAAGCCTTTGGGGTGAACTGGAATGCCTATTGTCATTCAAGTTTTGTTTGGTGTGGAGGATCTTGGGTGTCCTACTCAAAGCCCATCCTCAACTCTACTGAAAACCTTTGGGATGAACCGGAATGCCTATTGTAAGTCAGGTCTTGTTTGGTGTGGAGGATCTTGCGTGTCCTACACAAAGCCCATCCTCATCTCTTCTGAAGACCTTTGGGATGAATTGGAAAGCCAATTACAAGCTATGTCTTCTCGTCCCACGTTGCTACTTGAGCTCTTAAATGCTGTGTAGAGTGAATGGACACACTTCCAAATCTTATGGAAAGCCTATCCAGAAAAGTGGAGACTGTTATAGCACCAGAGATGGGGAGGTCAACTCTATATTAATATTCATGTATTTGGAATGAGATGTCCAACAAGTTTGTATAGACGTGCACACACTGTTAGCCATATAGTGCGCGTGTGTGGATATACTACGCACACATTGCACGGTTTACAAGGGATGCTCTCATTTCATATTAGGTGCTGTGTACTGTAGATTTCTGGGAAAAGCAGTAAGCCAAAATTCAAGTGGGAAATAAGATTCCAGGAAGATCTGTGTACACCAATAGTGTACAGAACATCCCATGTTTGCCAAACGTTCTGAACTTCATTGCAGTTTTTATAAATCAAAGATTGGCTGCAGATTTAAATGGAAAGGTGATTCTTTAAACATTGCTATAACTTGCTAAAATAAGCCTGACCTGGCCTTAAAAATGCCTATGTTGAACAGTGAAACAGTGCAGGCACTTTGTTTCAGCTTCAAATTGTTCCCTTTGGTGCCCCTTGTAGAGAAATCTACCTAAGCCTGGTATCCAAGAGGCCCAACACAAGAAACAGGCACCTGAAGGACCAACACAAGTACTTTCAGGCTTCACAACATGAACCTTTCTGTTTCTTTACAAGTCTCCCTGAATACATACCTGACCTATTACAGACCTACCTGACATACCTGACCTATTACAGTATACTTTTTCCAAAAAGCTCCACCTCTTCTTTCGCTCCAGCGCCAAAAACACTCCACCTGAGTCAAGCTGTTCTTTGGCTCTGGTAAAGTGACAAGCTGAAAGTATGTCATCAGTTTGCTGCAGGCAGAAGGAAGCCTTTCCTCAGTCTCCTCTCCCCCAGTGATTACTCATTCTACATTGTAGCTTGGTAACTGATCTTTGGCTGCAGTGTAGTGTCTTTGTGTAGGCTGAGATGATGTCATCAGCCTGCTGCAGGCAGGAGGAAGCCTTTCCTCAGCCTCCTCTCTGCCAGTGCCCACTCATTGTAACTTGGTAGCTGATCTGTGGCTCCAGCTTTGCCTGCACTGAAATTATGTCATCAGTCTGCTGCAGGAAACAGAAGCCTTTCTTCAGTCTCCTCTCCCCCACTGACGACTCATTGTACATTGTAACCTGGTAGCAAACCAGCAACCTGCGGCAGGGGTTGCTCTGTGCCATGATTTATGTCATCCGTGAGTCAATATCTTGGTCTGGGATGTAGATGGGGACCCTAGATCAGGGTTAGGCAACCTTGGCACTCCAGCTATGGTAAAACTAAAAATCTCATTATGCTTCTGCCTCTGGGAGTCATGTATGTGGCTTTCAAAGTCTTGCAATGCATCATGGGATTTGTAGTTCCAAAAAAGCTGGAGAGCCGAGGTTGCCCACCCCTGTCCTAGATGATGCCTGAAAGATGGCTCCAACCTTCTGGAGAGAAAAGCAGATGAAGGCATTGTCGGGGGGGGGGAGGGGAATCAGGAAGTAGATGGTGACCCTGGATGAAGCTCGAACAAAGATGGCTCCATCCTTCTGGAGAGAAAAGCAGATGAAGGCATTGTCAGTGGGAGCATGGTGATCTCTGTAAGACCGGGAGGTGTTCCACTTACACATTACTTAGCATGCATGGACTTCGCATATCTGATGGTAGGTCCACTTTAAACATTGTTATGTTGGGTACTTTTTAGGCCAAGTAAGGTAAATTTGAAAGCACCGACATAAGGCTGATCACGTTCCCGTGTACTGTACATTTTCAAAGCTTCTACGTTCCCTTGGAATAAAATTCAAGACGCTGCGTTTGTGGTATTGTGCTGATCACGCTGTGCCTTGAAGAGCACTAACCTCCACTCCAGCTGTTTACACAGCTGCTAACAAAGGCCTCTCATACTACAGAAAGAAGCTTCCACCGTCTCCCATAGACCTGACTCAGGAAAGAGCCTTTCACAATGCCATAGCTCAGGACGTCAGAAGGATTTTGTTTGTTTCCTTTGCAACCTGAGCCAGTTAATCTGCAATTCATGAAGACATCTTGTCCATAAGATAGTAGTAATTAGGGATAATGTTTTGTTTATTTGTTATTGTTTTGAATCCTGTGTTCTGTGCCAGGACTAAGTACTGCGCTATTGTTCCTTGTTATTTCACTTTAATCCCTCAGGCACATTGTAGTCTATCCTGGCTTTATCTGCTGCATCGCTGAACTGAATATCGGCTAGTGTCGGCTCACTTTGAAGCTGCATTCTGTGAGCTTCGGCCTTCCCTTCAGTCTTGTACAGTTGTACCGGCTCCTTTCCTGGACTGAAATGACTTCCTCTGATATCACTGCACACTGCGAGCTTTGCACAATGTGAATTAGAAGCTGCAACAAAAGATAGAGCCCGCCGCATTTTCTGAGCACTTTCAGCATCAGCTAGCTCTTTCCCCCCCAGCCTTACTGTTCTTGACTTGCTCCTTTATTCATTGGATTTAAATTCATTCATGAAGGCTCAGTATGCACATGTGGGCGTCACCTGGGGCGGTCTGCATTAGATGCACCAATTCCGTTTTTTCGGTATCGAGTACGAGTGCCGATATATTTTTTTGGGGTATTCACCGGTGCCGTGTGCCTTGATTATCAGGAAGTCGGCCGTGGATCATGACCTGTCGCCCGGCTTCCTGATTGCCTGTAAAGCCAGTGTCCTAGCGAAAGAACAGCGGCTTCGGAGGCTGCCTGGCTTCCTGACCAATCAGAAAGGCGGGCAGCGAGTTATGAAGTGCAGTCCGGCTTCCTGATGGGTCAGGAAGCCAGGCTGCTAAGCAATTCGTGAAGCCGGCTTCCTAGCCAATCAGGAAGCCAGGCAGCACATCATGATCTGCCTTCCCGCTTCCTGATTGGCTATGAAGCTAGCTTCACTTGTTCTTAGGCAGCCTGGCTTCCTGACCAATCAGGAAGTCGAGAGGCGGGTCATTACGTGCTGCCCGGCTTCCTGATTGGTTAGGAAGCCAGGATGCTTAGCAACATGTGACGGTCATAACCCACCGCCCGGCTTCCTGATTAGAAAGAAAGCTGGCTGCATGCTCCCTCAGCACTGCCAGACAGATGTAGATCTCCCTCTGACCGGAAGTTGCGCTATCAGAGGTAAGCATCGGAGCTCTCACCCAAATATTCGATATCGGCACCGATACTAGTATCGATGCATCCCTACTCTGCATGCAAATACAGCCTGCCTAGGAACGCCCACTCTTTCAGACTGACATCCACCCATCAAGACCTTTTGCGTAACTCCTCCCCAGAGCCGGCCCGCTGCTTGTATCAGGGTTAAGGGCTCATGAGAGGAGTACTGAAGCAGGATGCAGTGGAAGCTTTCAGGAATCGATATACAACAACCTGCCAATGCAGCTATGATCTACCTGCATTGCATAGAGAAGCACAGAGATGATATCATTGGGTATAACATAAAGTTTGCAATAAAAACTTTCATTTAATGATTAACTTATCATGTTGATGAGGGAAAAGAAGGAGCCAGGGAGGGAAATATATGAGCTGATTAAACTTCAACTTTATGGTTTAAGGTGGAGCCTCAGCCTTTTTTATTTTTATTTAATTTTTGTATAGAGTGGGGAATGGTTGCAACCTCCAGTATTTTATTGCTTTCTGTGTCCCTGTCGTGGTCACGCGGACCAGAAGTGAGAAGTCTCTACGGGGAAGACAAAGGTGGGAACAAAAGAATTCCGTTAATACAGTGGAAAAGGACATTTGTACCATTGTATGGTTTCTTTTTCTGTCTGAACCTTCCATGGGAGAGATTTTCCCTCTATTCCTGACACAACAGAGACACAGATTTCAATAAAATGGGAGGGGGGTCAATTTTTTATCTTCACCTTAAATCATTAAAAAATTATTTGATTATTATTCCACTTTGCACACACTTGGCATATGCATGAAACCTAAAGTTTGCGTCCCACCTATGCAGTGTGGTCACATACCGCAGCTGACGGTAACACACATCACACTGTACTAATTCACTGTAAGAGCAGGGCACCTCAGAGGGTGAGCCCATGTCGCCCTGCACTTACAGTATGTCCTCACTCTTTTGGGTTGAATGATGCAGGGTGTCATTTAACCCAGAAGACTGAGGACATCTTGTGGTAGAGAAGGGGTACTGCAGCAAAAAGTGCTGGTGAGGACAAGACTATTGCAGCCAGTGCTGTTTTTTTCACACTCCTAGATGACCAGAATATAAAAATAAATAGAGAGTTGGCTTGAAATGCAAAAAAAAAAAAAATGCTCCAAAGCACTCTGCGAAATTCAAGGCTTTGCAAACACTTCTGGAAGCCTATTAATGCCGATGTGTTAATGTCAGGCATTTGCAAGCGCTCTCGTTAGGATGGGCCCTTTGGATAAATGTTATAAAGTCAATTAAAAATGAACGCTAAGCGAAAGCCAAACAAGCTTCCTCTGAAGTGAAACGCATCCATGTTCTGTACAAGTTCACATTTCCAGTGTTGTTGCCGAAATCTTTCCCTGGAATCGGAGCCATCGTCCGAGACAGGAAAAATCACATGACCTGCCCTTGTCGTCGGAATGTCCGAAGTTTCCTGTCTTCGAAGTCATTAGGAAAATAGCAAATTCCTTCCTCTTTCCAATCGTTATTAAACAACAGGGCCGCATTTGTTCTAAATATAGATGACCTTTGATTATACGTCTTCAAGCGATTGTTTGCTGTATTAGGCTAAAACGGGGCCGGGGGGCCCCGATCCAGTTTTCACCCGTCTATTCCTCGGGCCCGCATGTTATAAAATATTACAGTGTGCTTTTTGTGCGAGGGCGAGCACTTAGCCGAAGGATCATGACTGCAACGTATTCATTTTGTGCCAGAGAGACACTTTGGCTTAATCCTCCCAAATTGCAGTTTCCACGGACGAACATGTTCAGCTTTACGGCCGGCCGTATATTTAATGTATTTGTCTTGGACGCTTGTGCGACCCTCCTGCTCTGTTGGAGAGGCTTGAAGCCGTGTGGTGTAAATGGCTGGCAGATGGGGCTGCTACAAAACTTCTAATGTGATGATGAGAATGTTCTTCCATTCGCGTCATATCTCTTATCAGACAATTGGAGATGCTCATAGACGAGGGAGATCATCCTGTAAAGGAAAAGTATGTTTTGTTTTCAGTGAGCACAGACGTTGAAGAGTTATTGTGTTAGTCTTGCATTATTTTTGTTATGACTTACATTTTCACGTTTGCCCAGTATAGACGCCACACAGCCACCTGAGAGCACACACAGGCCACCATAGAACCTTCACAGCCACCTGAGAGCACACACAGGCCAACATAGAACCTGCACAGCCACCTGAGAGCCCTCACAGCCCACCACAGAACTGCACAGCCACCTGAGAGCCCTCACAGCCCACCACAGAACGGCACAGCCACCTGAGAGCCCTCACAGCCCACCACAGAACTGCACAGCCACCTGAGAGCACACACAGGCCACCACAGACCTGCGCCACCACCTGAGAGCCCTCACAGCCCACCACAGACCTGCGCCACTACCTGAGAGCACACACAAGCCACCAACGAACCTTCACAGCCACCTGAGAACACACACAGGCCACCATAGAATCTGCACAGCCACCTGAGAGCACACACAGCCCAGCATAGACCCTGTGCAGTCACCTGGGAAACCACACAGCCCACCACAGAACCTGCACCACCACCTTGGAGTCTGCACAGGCCACCATAGAACCTGCACCACCACCTGAGAGCTTGCACAGCCCACCATAGAGCCTACACAGTCACCTGAGAGACCGCACAGCCCACCATAGAACCTGCACAGCCACCTGAGAGCCCGCACAGCCCACCATAGAACCTGCACAACCAATGAACCTACATAAAAGCACCACACCCTTAGAATAAGCGCGCAATGGTCAGCAGTGCAGTGGAGATGGAGCTTTAGTCCTCTTCTGTCTCATCCACGAGCTGCGAGACCGAGAGTCCAAGAATCACCATGCCCGTTTATATATATCTCAGCCACAGCTGTGGTCCGCTGTCGGCGAAGCCAGTGAGCCAGGAGTGTGACTCCTCCACATCCTATGGAGGTGTGTGAGTCCACCACTGTTGTCACTATCAGGAAGCCTGTCTAGAGCAATGATGTGTAGGCAACACGGGAGCGAGTGTATGCAGACAGGAAGTGGCTCAAAGAGGCCGGTGTTTATAAAGGAAAATCTAGAGACTGCAGTGGTTTTGATAACATATATTGGGCAGGCCACTGTTGTCACCATCAGGAAACCATGGAGGCATCTGTTCGATTTATTTTGTTCGGCCCGCAGGCTTTAGTCACAGATAGAGGTTCTGGTTAGTAGATCTTGTGCGGCTTCTGAGAACTTTGTCTTGCAGGGGTTGAAGGAAGAGGAGACGTTCTGTTGTAGAAAGTCCGGCGGCTATTTTTGGAATCGACTTCCCTTCCCACAAAACAGTCTCAAGGAGTCGGTGATGGATTGTGTGATTAGCGTGGTAGCCTGTGACATGTCTGGCTGTGCGAGGGGGGGGAAAGTCCTCTTGTCGGGTTCAGCCATTGTTTATTGTCATCAAGTGTCTGCATTTAGAATTTTCTGTTCTGTTGGCTGCAATAAGGGTGAAAATGTCTGTCCAAAACTGCCGGCTTCAGTCTTCTTTCACAAAACAGTGGTTATTCGTATCCATAGATGTACAAATTGTTGTCAGTTCTCACCGTAAACATCTCCAACGTGTATAAATCCTTACAATGGACTTTTCTTATTTGCTTTCCTCGTAATCCAACACTGGTTAGTCACATGACCAATGGCCTGGGCATTTATTACTTCAAACACTTGAATGCCCATAGGCTGGCCTCTGTTTTTTTTACATATAGTAACAAGTAAGCCCTCACTGACCTCTAAGTGCAGGCACTATGGAGAAGTTCATCTTTAAAGTTCACAGCAGAAGCACTGAATTTGGTCAAGTCCTTCTCCCAGCAGCTCACCCTGCAGTGTCTCAGCAGCTCCGCTCCCCGTTCTCCCTCTCTGCAGTCAGTAAGCAGCTCAGCTCCCATTTTCTTCCTCCCAGGGATGACTAAAAGTTGACAGCAGATGCACTGAAGTATCCAAGTCCTCTTCTCAGAAAGCTCTGTTTCCTCTGCTCTCCCCCTCCCATCATTGACTCTGCAGCTCAGCTCTTCTTTCTTGCTCTCAGCAGTGCCTAAGAAGTTCAGCTTCTCCTGTTCCCACTTCCCTGCAGTGACTGAGCAGCTCAGTTTCCTTGGGTCCCCCTCCCAGCAGTGATTCAGCAGGTTTTAGCTTCCCTTGTTCCCACCTTCCAGCAGTGATTTCGCAGCTCAGATCCCACTTCTTTCAAGCCCAAACAGTGACTTGGAATCTTGGCTCCCCTGATTCAGCTCAGCCCCCATCCAAGAGCTCCTGCTCTGTTTTCATTAGCTGAAACAATTAATTAATGTTAATGAATCCCAGCAGTGACTCATTAGATTAAAAGGCTAACGAGTCATTGCTGGGAGGGGTGAGCAGGGGAAGCTGAGCTTCTGAGTCACTGTTGGGAGGAAGAAGTAGGATCTGAGCTGCTAAATCACTGCTGGATTGTGGAAACGGGAAGTTAAACTGCTGGGTGACTGCTGGAAGTGGGACCCAAGGAAGCTGAGCTGATGAGTCACTGCAGGGAGGTTGGAGCAGGGTAAGTTGAACTTCTAAGTCAATGCTTAGAGCAAGAAGGGAGAGCTGAGCTGCTGAGTCACTGATGGGAGGGGGTAGCAGGGGAATCTGAGCTTCTCAGGACTTGGATACTTCAGTGAAGCAGCCGTCAACTTTGAGGGTACATTGCTTAAGAATGTCTGCAGCTACAGAAGACGACGAGGGCTTATTTTAAAGCTTGTGGTACTGCTTGCTAGGAATATGTAAATACTGAACTGTCCATAGTTAAGTAATAGCATAGTAAATCTGCCTCCCTAAAATTATAATTGCAGGTCAGTGTTGCAGTATTTCACAACATGTACTTGTTCAGCTCTGGCTGAGGTACACAACCTCTCTCATGTACCCAATATTCCCTCCTATTCCTCCTGCACCCCTAAAGTGTTTTATTTCTTTTCAATAAAAAAAACAAATGATTATGATATAAAAACATAAGCAGAACCCCCTGAAAAGACACTCCAGGTACCCGTTATTACTGCTGGTGACTGTATCCTCTTTGTTCCTCAGGTTCTGGACCCCGAGCAGAATCACAACTTCACAGATCACTATCTGAACGTGCCCTTTGACCTTTCCCAGGTCATTTTCATCGCCACTGCTAATACAACCGCCTCCATTCCACCCGCCCTCCTGGATCGCATGGAGGTGCTTGAGGTTCCCGGTAAGCTCTGATTTGACCTAATGCTGCGCAGTAGAAGTCTATGCCGGCTGGGACCGTGCGCCGAGTATCCAGCAACAGGATTGCTTGATAAGAATCACCGGTACATAGCAAACCATCATCCACCATGATAATAAATGTAACCCGGTGAATGCAAATTTTACTGGTGAAGGTCAACAATAGATAAAACCCATAATTGTGCACATTGAAGAACTGGTGTTGTGGACCTTCTGATGGTCCAAATATAGATCTGTCTTGTTCCAGAAAGATGTTGTTTTGTTCTGCAAGAACATGTCTGAAGGGACTAGTCTGCACGGGAAAGGGTGGGGCTTTTCTATGATCTTTGATCAACACAATTTGGAAATGTTAAGCCAGCAACATTTTAGAAGTGCAGGGCTGTCCACCTCCGTTATGGACGCTTTTGGCCCATAAATAGTCATGTGACCCTTCCACTCTTTCACTTGCGCTAGAGCTGCCCTCTGCAGAGCTCAGCTTTTTGGAACATAAGGGCACTTATTTTTAGCAGTGTTATTTTTTATTTATTAGGCCAAAATAATAATAACTACCAGGGATATACCGATACTAGTACTCGTACTCGCCCAAATGCTCCGATACCTTCCCTGATACCGGAACTTCCGGTCAGAGGAAGATTTCCTCTGACCGGCAGTGCCATAGGGGAACATGGAGCCAGCTTCCCGTGCGATCAGGAAGCTGTGCGGCGAGTAATGACCTGCCTCTCGGCTTCCTGACTGGCCAGAAAGCCGACTCCATGCTGATTGGCTGGGCAGCCAGGTTCCCGGCCAATCAAGCCAGCCAGACAACATGGAGCCATCATTACCCGCCGCCCGGCATCCTGATTGCCCGTGAAGCCAGCTCCATGCCAGCGGCAGCACCGGTATTGATACTCGGTATCGGCGAGTACCAAAAGCAAAATATCGGTACTCGATACCGAAAAACCGGTATCGGTGCATCCCTATTAACTACTATAATTATTAACTACACCTGGCCAAAAAATGTCCAGCTGAAAAGCTTCTTTTTTTTTTTGGTCCTATTAAGAGTAGTCTGCTTTGTTGGCATGACCCTGGAATTGCCTTATCGAGTGGTAGATCAGTGCGAAGTTTATTCATTTTTCAGCCGCATAAAGCGACCCTTTCCTTTCACATTGTTTACTGAAATCACCAAATATAAACTATGGAACAAATATGAATTTGTCATCAAGAACTCTGCTCCATCTTGTCCTTAGAGATCCCGGCAATGCCAAGTTAGGTACCACCATCTTGTTTCTTACACATTGCAGAGAACAGCCTACACATCAACCATATCCTTTGCCATTCGTATGCAAGTCATATGTTACCCTCCTCACAAATCAACAGGTAGGGGTAGAGGTTAGAAATAGAGCTGGAGAGGGCTTACTTAGGGCTTAATAGGCTGTGTATTTTGAGGAACGGGATTGTACATTTAAAACCGGTAATGGACCAGATTATGAAGCTACCACCATGTTTACATGGTTGGGAAACAGAAAGGTTCACTTTAATCTTACAGAAGCCCATGTGGACACCAGCTCTTCCTGAAGGATGCCAATGTGTTCTCCAGACATCTGGGAGATAAAAGCCGTCCATTGCAGTTTGGGTTGTCCTTTAACCTGTTTGATCTGGTCTTTCTCCCAACAGAGGCTTCCAGTAGGCATATGTAGGAGAAGCTTAATCTAATTTAACTGGCGAATCTCAATTCCAGGGGCCTTGTCTCAACTCCTAGATACTCCTTGAAAGCTACACATCACCTGAGAGTAAGCCAAGCACTAAAGTGCAGGACCTTGTCTAGCACTGCTGACCAGTAGAGGACTTGTATAAAGGGTTTCCAACTCAAAAACCATTGTATCTAGAAGCTGTACGTTGCCTCCAGATGTTTCTGTATTATACGGCCCTACTCCTCTAAATGGGAACACCAACAGTGTTATATATTTTATAGTATAAGGAACCTGAGAGCAAGCTGGCCTGGAGATCACCACATCCTCTCTTTGGAGCATGCACAGTGAAAGATATAAGCTTGCAAAAGGCAGTTGAAGTTTTCTCTGGTGCATCTGCCAAATACCCAGCCCATTAGATGAATCTCGTGTCTCATGTCTCTTCGCTGCATGGAGTATTATTATGGACTGACTGTTGTCATTTTCTCCCTGCAGGATACACTCAGGAAGAGAAGATTGAGATTGCACACAGACATCTCATTGCTAAACAACTGGCACAGCATGGACTGACCCCTCAGCAAATTCAGATTCCACCTGAAACCACTCTGGAAATTATCACCAGGTGAGCAACCCGAAATACTGATTTGGATATTTTATCAGTAAATCAGACTTTAAAGAGACCCTGCCACCTTGCCCATTCACAGCAAAGTGATCGGGTCTGTGAAAGCCCATCTACTGACCAGTTTATACTGCCCTGCCACCACTCTTTTACATCACATCCATCACCAAAGTACCCAATATTGTATACTGCCTAGTGTTGAAACTCAGAGGGAGCTGTAACCTTCATCCCCCCCTATGATGGCGCTCAGGCCTAGCAGTTGGCCTCTAGGCCCAAGCACTCCATCATGGGAAAAGGTCACATGCCCAGAAGTACTGGATATTTTTCAGCCTTGAAAACAGAAGGAGTGGTAGGGGAGTGCTTAAGATGTAAGAATAAGGTGTTCAGCGGGTGGACTTCACACTGACCCTGTCACTTGGCTCTAGGTGGGCTGGATGACAGGGCCTCTTTAAATATGCAACACAGCCAAAGAGTCTATAGGTTTTTTTTTTAATATGCAGTCATAGCTGTAGTGCAGCAGTTCATGCCACAGCTTTCAAATCCCTGTTTCTAGTAGTTTGGTGCTCAGAGAACACCGTTCGGTGAGTGACGTGACTATACAGGCCAGGTATTCCCATTCTTGCCTACTTGTTTTCCTCATAATTTTGTAACCTCAGTCTGCAGACTTGTGGGCGCTTCCTGGAAATCATTGGCAGGTGATTGCATAAAACCCAAACCAAGATTGACATGAGCATTTAACTGATTCCACATATTGATTGGAATTCCTGTTTAAACTTGGGCACGATGGAGTTCTCTAAGGCAACCCTTGCTGTTATTCTCAGGTATACGCGTGAAGCGGGGGTCCGCTCGCTGGACAGGAAGCTGGGAGCCATTTGCAGAGCAGTTGCCGTGAAAGTTGCTGAAGGACAACACAGGGAAGCCAAGCCGGATGCCACAGAGACCGGCGACGTTGACGGTTAGTTGTGTTAAAAAAAGTTTTAAAAAATAGTTTTTCTAATTCCTTATTTTGAAAACCTATTCAAGAGTACACATTTTTCCAGAAATATACAGAAACAGGAAATAAACACAAGCAGGGCATGGTAAGGGGAATAATATAAAAGATGAACAGAAGCCACAAATCACATGCATTAAATGGCCGGCAGAACAGGTAATGACCATTGAACTCCAAGACTCATTGATAAGATTAAGGGTTGGTTCACACCATAAAGTCCGTGGTCCAGTGCGTTCAGCCTCTGGAACGCAAGCCGGCCGGCTCACTGCGTTCAGGGTCTGGGAGCCTCAGCTTTACTAATATATGTATATGGCTCCCAGACCCGAATGGCATTCGGGAGCTTCCAAATGCAATTTGGAAATTCGGATCCCGAATGCCATTGGGGTCTGGGAGATTCAGCTTTAGTATTAATAGCTGTATATGCTTCTCTGTGGTATTCACAACGAATATTCGTGAACTCATCCGAAACTAACAAAATTCGGATTTCGTCCGAACCGAATTGAATTTCGGATCTGAATAACGAAATATCTAAACGAACCGAACCACATTTTTCCGCAGCTTACATGTCTATTGACACATTAATAAACAAAGCCCACAGTTTGCGAACGCTCCATGCAGCCGCTGATTTAAATGCAAACGCCAGGCATCCGAATCCCAATCTTTGCCTCCAGCATTGAGCGTTTGGCTCAGAATTCAGCCGATTTAATCATTTTGGGCTTCAGGTGCCATTTACTCCGACAATATCAGGTGCATTAACAGATTTACAGCGGCTATTTCCTGTTCGGCTCGACGGGAGAATAGCCTTGTGTGTTCAGGGCCTGCCGTTCATTTAGCAGCCTGCGGTTACCCAGCAGTAGCACAAGGAATTACTCTCGACTCTCCAGATATTTGTACACCGGTCCAGCGTCCCGGCCTCACTTTATACATGTGAGTTATCACCTCTCACCTTGCAAACAGCTGCACACCTGCTGGAGCAGCTAATAACCATTCCCATACAATCGCCTAACACGACCGAGATGATGGCTTTTCTTTTCTTTTTTTTTTTTAGCGGGTTTATAAAGAGCCTGCACTCTCCTCTCTGTTTGCCTGCAGAATCATTTTTTACTACCAGGAAAAGGCTTCTGTAATAGCTTTATAAATCCACTTCTCAGCGCCGACTGCTGTAACAGAGACAAGCCAACTCACAGCACCTTTATTACATATTAATCGTCTGTAGGAAATGAAGTGTGGAGCTCTCCAAGAGGCAG
Source organism: Nanorana parkeri (assembly GCF_000935625.1). NCBI lineage: Eukaryota > Metazoa > Chordata > Amphibia > Anura > Dicroglossidae > Nanorana > Nanorana parkeri. The sequence goes on from NW_017306274.1 coordinate 4,339,337, forward strand.
AAACCGTATGATCCGAAATCATGTTATTTGTACTAATAAGGTATGTAAAGGAAGCCGTGTCTAGCCAGCCAAGGTCCCTGCAGCCCATGCTGCACCTGTAGAGGTGGACTGAACTAAACCTCTTAGATGAAGGAAAACATTAGTCTTATTTTTACGGTTTTATGTTTTTAGAAACAGACGAAAATGTAACCGTTGTCAAGTAAATGATCCCAATAGAATGTTTCTATGTATAGTTTGTATTTATATCTTATATCTGTCATTACATTTGGTGGTTTCTTAAAGAGGAACTTCCCCTAATCTTCTAAACTCCCTGATTTAAGATTATGTTTACTTTAGGGATGCACCAATACTGATACTAGTATTGGTATCGGTGCCGATACCCAGTATTTGGGTGAGTACTCGTATTCGCCCAAATGCTCCAATACCTTCCTTGATACCAGAACTTCCGGTCAGAGGAAGGAGAACATGGAGCCAGCTTCCAGTTCGATCAGGACGCTGGGCAGCGAGTAATGACCCGCCTCCCCGGCTTCCTGATGGGCTAGGAAGCCAGCTTCCCGGCCAAACGGCATCGAACCGGCTGGACAGCCAGCTCCATGCTGATTGGCTGGGAAATCAGCATTATTATTATTATACAGGATTTATATAGCGCCAACAGTTTGCGCAGCGCTTTACAATATAAGGAAGACATTACAATCACAATACAATTCAAGAGAAGATGGTAAGGAGGGCCCTGCCCCTGAGAGCTTACAATCAAAGGGGAGGGGCAAGTGATACATGAGGAGGTAGCTGTGTGGGGATGGATTGTTTGAGAAAGTGATAGTTCAGTGGTCAGGTTGAGGTGGGATAGGCTTCCCTGAAGAGATGAGTCTTATGGGATCGTCTAAAGGCAGTCAGAGTGGGAGAAACCATGAGTCGGTCGAACACCCGGCTTCTTGCTGATTGGCTGTGAAGTCGGCTTTCCAGCCAATCGGCATCAAACCAGCTTTCCGGACAATCAGGAAGCTGAAAGGCAGGTAATTAGTCCTGATTGGCTTGGGAAGCTGGTTCGATGCTGATATGATGGGAAGCCAGTTTCCCGGCCAAGCACAAAGTTGTTCATATGACAAAGAACTTCAATAAATTAAGCTTTTGCTATCCTAAAAGGACTGGTGTGTTGGTGACGTCTCTACAATTCTGCTGATATTTGCTGCGCCATCCCCACCCCCCACTACAAGGGACATTTCGGTAAGGAGTGCAACAAGTATAGTATTTATTTTTTTACCCACCATAGACACGACTCCTAAAATTGGAGCACCCATCATATACACGACTCTTAAAATTGGAGCACCCATCATATAAACGACTCTTAAAATTGGAGCACCCATCATATACACGACTCCTAAAATTGTCTACCTGCAAGATTGGACTAACTGGCCTCTGAATTCTACTCCTAGTTTAGTTATTCACCATGTGGAAATGATTTTACTTGTCCAAGGTACAGTAGGTGATATTATAAGATCTGAGTATTTTTCTTTCGTTTTGGTGTGGTACGTAACTCTAGCTTTGTGACAGCACTGCAACTTGTAAATATAATCACATCCATCCTGCGCAGTTACTGCGGAAGAATCCGCACAAGGATCTATTGAGTGGCACTTTGTAAGGCTTGTTCTTCGGCTCGCTCATGTTTATTGCCATTGCAAATCACCAGAGCAGCTTTCGAATCACAATATAGGACTGCGGCGCTCATTAGTCTTAATCCCAGGCTTGGACAGACCGCTCGCCATCGTATCCAAATGAAACAAATTATGATGTGTTTAATCTATAGAAGATGTTTCAGCTTGTGTGGCCGCCATCTGTACCTACTGGTTTAATTGTCTGAAATGAAATGGGAGCTATTAACGGTATATTTCAGCATTCAGTTCATGTTACTGCTGCTATTCATGTGTAGGAACATTGGTTGGTTTTCCTAATGCCTTCCATTCTGTTGAAATGTTTTTATTTTTCTAGACAATCCAGAATCTTAGAACTTTATAGTCTTTTGCCATTTAGGATTTGAGTAAAATATGTTTTGTGTGTTTTATGTAAGTCGTGCAAAGTATATCCAGGATTGTGCGTATTAAAGGGTCAGACCACCCGGTTGGAGATTTAAACCATCTGGCAGTCTCTTCTATGTCTCTTAGGTGAGTTCCCGGGTCTGTACACCTGATGTGCCCATTATGAGGAGCTCCCACCATCCCTCTGCTGAGTTCCCGGGTCTGTACACCCGCTGTGCCCATTATGAGGGGCCCCCACCATCCCTGTGCTGAGTTCCCGGGTCTGTACACCCGCTGTGCCCATTATGAGGGGCCCCCACCATCCCTGTGCTGAGTTCCCGGGTCTGTACACCTGCTGTGCTCATTATGAGGGGGCTCCCACCACCCCTGTGCTGTGTTCTGCACATCTACTGCGCCCATTATAAGCGTTCCCCACCATCCCAGCACTGAGTTCCTGGGTCTGTACACCTGCTGTGCCCATTATGAGGCGCTCCCACCACCTCTGTGCTGAGTTCCCGGGTCTGTACACCCGCTGTGCCCATTATGAGGAGCTCCCACCATCCCTGTGCTGAGTTCCTGGGTCTGTACACCTGATGTGACCATTTATGGGGCTCCCACCATCACTGTGCTGAGTTCCCAGATCTGCACACCTGCTGTGCCCAATATTAGGAGCATTCACCATTTATGCTGGGAAGGTGGGTGGGTACACCCAAAACTCCCAGGTGGACAGAAACAGAGATGGAAATTATGGCCGGGAGATCTTTGCTGTTGAAGTATTCAAGACATATAAGAAGCCAGTGACTCACTCAACCAATCTGACTTTACTTGCAACTAAAATATCACATTCGGGAGGATTATTCCTTGGATTTGGCCTGTATAATTCACTTGCGAGGCATCGGGTGGATGAAGAGTCTGAGTGAGTTCTCAATCCTATATATTTCCATGCCATGTAACCAGACTGCTCTGCAGTTTAATTAACTAATAACCACAAGAGCACGAAAGGTAATGAAAGTGATAGATGACACTTCGGGGAGCTGGGTCACAATAAAAATGTAAGAATACAGTTGATGGTTTATTGATTATAGATACATCGGCTGGCTGGTCTAGTTTATAGGCACGTTAGTTTGTTGGAGGAATATTTATGTGGCTGGATAGCACAACTGTTTTGTTTCTCTCTTGGGAGAACAGATGGACATTTTGTTAACCAGATTTCACTATGGAAGAAGGCATGACCTAGGTCAATAATTCTAAGCCCCCATTCAAACTAGAAAAGGTTGGCAAGTACAGCTCCGTGTTGCATGCACGGCCGTATCAGGCAGCTCCCGGGAAGGACAGGTGCTACGTGTAATTAGTACGCAGCCCCTGTCCTTCTCTATGGGAGTACGCGGCCGTACGCCACCCTACGCTTACCGCAAGTGCAGGTCCATACGGGTACGGGTGTACCGGCTCGGACGCAGACAGGATCCATCCCGTCAGCGTAGGAGTACACGCACGGACGTGCAGGGTGGGTGAGCGTAGGGCGGCGTATGGCTGCGTACTCCCGTAGAGAAGGATAGGGGCTGCGTACTAATCACACGCAGCACCTGTCCTTCCTGGGAGCTGCCCGATACGGCCGTGTACGCAGCACGGAGCTGTACGTGCCGGCCTTTTCTAGTGTGAATGAGGGCTAATGGTATCTACACCCTGAGTCCTAAGAATCTTATTGTCTGTCTTAACCTTTTTTCCCTGTAGGAAACCTTAAAATAGTTTTTGGGGAACCCCTTTTGAAACCAAGTCATCAGGGGGTCGGTGGAAGAAATGCACCTTACATTGGTGGTCAGTAGATGATTACCCCCTTACAGATGCAGTCAGAGAGCCACCCTTTCAGACAGCTAAAAAGATTGTTGAGTTCACGCAGTTGACTATGCCAAGTGGTGTTGGCCCCTGAACTATGCAGGCACCATCGGATAGGAAGGTCAGTCAGCTACAGCTCAAGGAACCGGTGGCTGGAGGAACCCTATGATTCCATGGAACCCTGGTTGAGAATGGCTGGTCTAATACCTGCAGTTTGTACAGTCTGAACATTAATTGGGCCTGTTCACACCACTGTGCGGGGATTTGGGCGCATTGGCACCCTGAGGTGCCATTCATTGTGCATGGCACTCCAACATACCAACATTGCAGCACACCACCACATGAAACTCACTATCATGTCATGGCACTGTTGGGCTGAGTTACCACTGATGCATTGAGCTATAACTCACTATCATGTGTTGTGGGGTGCTGTGCTAACAAAAATGCAGCAGGTCCAATTTGTAGTCTGAAATGCTTTAAGCCCAATTAAATGGATCAGCTGCCTTAACAAAGCACACTTTAACAGTGAACATAGCACACCGTAACGCACATGCTCTACACATACTGCAGCGGACCTAACTGGTGTGGATGGGTTCTAATTGGTTTGTGTTTCAAATCAGCTATCGTTCTACAGTGCCAAAGGCAACCAGATTTTTCAACCTTAGCATATAAGTAATGGGGTTTTTATTCATTTAGGTAGTAGGATATAAGGTTAGAACCTCTGTTACGTTTTTAACGCTGTCCATGTTTCCGTTAGGGAGATTCACTACCTTCTGATCACTAGTGTTACCCACAATCCAAAATTGTTGTCACTATAACAGAAATAGAGGGGAAATCTTCCAGTGACAACTGTCTAAGAGTGAAGGCCCCTCACATTGGAAAGATCTCCTCTCACTTCCTGTTGAGCATGCAGGACAGATAGTGAAGTGAAATCTCCCTAATGAGACAGAGAGGCCGGAGGTCAGTCCTGGTGACACCCAATTCCCCTATTTTTTGTACCGGTGTCTCAGGGACAAGAATTAAGAGAAAATCTCTCCATTGGATTCACAAACAGAATTAAAAACCCGACAGGAATTTTCAGTCCAAAACCAAAAAAGCTGGCCATAGGCTTTAAGTTTTTCTCTGTCCCGTTTGTTTGATTTCCCCCATTCATCATAAAGAGCATGGATGGAGGAATCTCCCCTGGCGGCCATTGTATTATGACAGCCGGTGCACGCAGCTGTCAGAATAACCGATTGAAATAGCTGATTGGCTGCAATCACCAGATGACAATTTCCCACCGGGCTCTTTCAACAAAATTTGATTGTTATAGGTGGTGCCGGCAGGGCCAACCAAGGATCCAGTTCAGCCGATTCAGCAGTAAACGGGTGAAATTGAATCCATGAATGGCCGGCTTGATCACAGTTTAGGCTTGCCCTCCACATACTACCTGTAACATGCAGTCCAGGCCAGTTAGTCACTGTCTGCTGATCCGACATTTTCATCTTTGAGACTTTGACATTCCATTCTTTCGTCTTTGGTTTTCCTGTCAGACGTCTGTCCGGTGAATCATCTTCCATTGTCTGCAGCAGATCTTGATGTCTGTTCTTACTTGCAGAGGTTCCTTGTTCTTTCTCGTTGCAATGGATACGGCGCCGTGCAGATCTGAATGACCTGTGATCACACTATAGACACCATGGTCGGGACGCCAGCTAGGGGCACTGCACTTGGTGTTCGGCTCCCTGACACGTCTGTCATTTCTCTTTGAAACTCCTTGTTAAATTTGAGATCAGCTGTCGGCAAGTCAGGCGATTATTTAGCCTTCAAAATGTTAATTTTTATTTTAGTAAACAACCTGATTTTTTCGCATTGACATTTACATTGTGTATATCAGTTGCCATTCCCACAAATATGCTCCCAGGTGCTAGATAGAAGTTACAAGTTTGTCGTATGTAAAAGAGTTTAAAAAAAAAAAAAATAATAATTAGGGATGCACCGATGCTGATACTAGTATCTCAAACTTCTGGTATCAGGAAGCCGGGCGGCGAGTCATTACATGCCGCTTGGCTCCCTGATTTTCCGGGAAGCCGGCTCCATGCACCCTTGTCACCATAGGGGTTGGCTTCCCGGGCAATCAGGATGCCGGAGGGGTGGGTAATGACTCAACCCCCGGCTTCCTTATAGTAGAAGGTCGTGATACTCACCTGATCCTCAGTTCTGTGGCGGTGAGCGGTCTGTCCCCCTCCGCTCTGGCGGTGTAGTGTCCCTCCGCATCCTTACTGCATTTTTAGATTGTAAGCCCTCAGGGGCAGGGCCCTCCCTACCATCTTGTCTTGAATTGTATTGTGATTGTAATGTCTTCCTTATACTGTAAAGCGCTGCGCAAGCTGTTGGCGCAATATAAATCCTGTATAATAATAATAATTAGATGTGATGACATCACTGATCCTTAGACTGCTGGAGCTCGGGGAAGAAGAGGCTTCAGGGGTCTAGCAGTCAGGTGGGACTGAGGATCAGGTGAGTGTGTCTTCTTTATTTTAGTCCCTAGGCCAAAACAAGAAGTTAACCCTTGCAGTGTGTGTGTGTAGCCCCAGTGCAAGGGTTAATTTCTACATTTCCTGGAGTTTTTCATAGCAGTTGATGTCTTGTTGCTGTATGTGTTCCGGTTGTTGCTGTTCACTTGATGCGGCACTGGTCACTGACTTCGAGACTGCTTTGTGTGGACAGCACAGGACCTACAATGCTTTGTAATGCAATACCCTTGATGCACGGAGTGTTGGTGACATTTAGATATTAGATATTTAGTGTTGTGCCGCTATGGAAAACTTCTCTTTCTTTGCCTCAGGCCCTCCTTCTGCCATCAGTAAATATGTACATTTCACCTGACATTGCTCCACAGAGATCCACACACAGGTACATACTGCAATGCGCAATGGCCTTTCTGCATCTATCACCTCAGCAGCCATTCTCTGGTCTTGACACGTGCGGTTTTGGAGGCAATAATATGTTCGGAGGAGAATCGAAGTTGGATTAAAAAAACAATCCTGCTAACTCGCGAACTTTAGCACTCTACTAATAAAGTTTTTTTTTTCAATTGCTAATAAAGTTTTTCATACAAAATAAACCATCTATGAATGGGGTGGGTCTGCAACGGGGCGATTACAATCTACCCGTCAATTGCATGTGATTGGTAGATTGCGACCCGGCCATGCCAGCCACCAGCAAGTTGTGTTGCCGCCTGTCTCCCACTGGGTAACCTACCTTCATGTCTTGTCCTATAGACACAACAGGAAGTAAGAGTAAATCTCTCCAAAATTAGGGAAAACCCCTCCTAATGAGTTGTTACCAGAACAAGAAGAAGAAGATTTCCCTTCTATTCCTGTTCTGGTGACAATTGAAAAAAAATGTACAAAAAAGTTTTTCTTCCCCTTCAGCAATAAAAGCTTAACAAGAGTCCAGGGCTCCCCCCTACTATAAGTTTGGCACTTGATACACTTTAATAATCTTCTGCGTCTGGTGGTTGTTCAACTTTCTTTTATTGGCCAAACGGTTTGGAAATGCACATAGAATAAACCGTATGGTATATTAAAGTGTAAAGGCTTTCACCAACCCGAAATGGTTACCTCTGCATGTTAGGCTTGGTTCACACTATGGCGATACGTGACCGCGATACAGCGCCGATGGTCACGGAATCGCACACCACTGATCGTGCTGGCGGTGCCATTATTTAAGAATGGCACCCCAGTCGCAGCGGGCAGGTGGCGGGGTTTCCCGCCCCAATACCACCCGTGCAATTGAACATGATCGCTGCTATAAAAAAAGGTGCGAATTGTGTGTCGCAAAAAAAAATACATGTACCTTTTTTTTTTTTTTTAGCGATTGCAGATATAACCCCACTGGAATCAATGGGGCCGCGCGGCAACCGCTGTGTGCAATTCTCCACGACCGTGCGAACCTGGGATCCCCGATATCTGAACCTAGCCTTAATGCTATGAAAAGACACCACTATGGCTAGCTTTATCTAGGGAGTCAATGGGTGTCTACAGAAGTCATGAAGTGCCCAAAGCCATGTGATCATTTAACCCAAGTGAACCTAACTGGACAAATTAGGATTGAACATCTCATGTCTAAGGACTCCTTAATACAACACTTCCTGACAGAAATGGTGGCAAAGCTGTTTTGGATACCGAATATTTTATACTTGCTGGGATTGGATCTGATGTGAAATGGAAAAACTGAGCATTGGGAGCTTCCTCGATGGCCAGTGCTTGATCCTGGCCCTGTCACCCTGGCACACGAAGCGCATTCTTCTTTCTTCAACAGTTTAAGAAATAGTTTTCCTTGTGTCAGTTTAAGCGTCGTGTTCCCTGTGACCTTTTCTGGGGTTTTGGCAACCTGGCCCTTCAGCGGCCTTCCTAGAACTGAAGGTTCTGCATTCCGAGGGCTCAGCTGCAGCCAAAGGCTGACATGTGCCCTTCGCTTGAGCGTGGCAGTGTTCTGTTTCACATCCTTTGCATTTCTCAGTCGTAGCATTGGCAGCTTCATCTCCCTGACTTCAGGACCTGTCGACAGCTTGCAGTTTGTGTATTAGCGCACACAGATCTTGACCTGCTAGCAACGCATGGCAACGAAGACAACTTTGTTTTCATATGTGTACATCATGCAGCAAAGGGTAGGGATGCTATACATGGACAGACATGTCGCTGGCAATGACAGGAGATGACTGGCTCGCTGCATTACAAAGTCTCATTTCGGGCTATGGACCACTTGTGATAAAATGCTTGCTGCTCTTCCTATAGAAGGATGGTGGCTATTTCTGAAAAATAAAAGATATTTTCCGACATATTGAATATGTTCAGAAGTGCTGTTTTTACACCTTCACTAACCCCCAACACGGCTCCTTTAAGAGCTACTCAAGTTTTGCATGGCTACCTTATTCTTGTGTGGTTTAGAGAAAGTTCAATATTCAAACAGAACCCATCGCACTCCTGACCGAATAGAAACCCTTTGGAGTTGGGTGGGTGCAAAGAGTGACTACGGATGCCTCCGTGAATCAATAAATGAATGTAGAAATGGTCACTCGCACTCCAGATTCTGTCTTCAGGCAGACAACAAGTTTAAAGAAAGTTGTCACTTTTGCGCAGAGAATTCAGATTTGTGGTGTATTTTTTATCATTAGAATTTGTTCTGATTGAACCAATTGTAGCATTACCCACAATGGAGAACTAGAAGCAGGTTGCACAACACAGAATCACAACGTCCTGCATACCCAAGCAGAAAGATGTTTCCAGAATACAGGACCATGGCCACCTTGGGTTTTATAAAACTCTGGTTAAAGCAAGATTATCTGTTTTTTTTATGTAGTTCTAAAACTAAAAGACCTGCTTTAGAACAGGCACCACTGGGTACCTGGTGGCTCTTCATGAAGCTGAGACCTCTTCGGTTTACCCAGAAGAACCCGGGTGCATCCTGTCCATAAGATCTAGACTTACCAGACTTTGGAATTAAACTGTCTCACTGTCCAGTGAAAGAGCCTGAAGACCTTATAGCATCATTGTAGTTGGATAGAGAGATGGTGAATGGGTGGTTTAGGTCTCGTTCAAAGCTCAAGAAATATATTGACAGCTGCCTCCTAACTTTTGAATTGTTCTCTAGTCTATTCTTGGAGCTGGAAAAGTATCTGTACTTGTACTGCGTACGGTACTTGGTATCAGTGCATCCCTAGTTTAAACTCAGTCAGGGGCAGAACCTACAGATTGGCTCAATTTTTCATCCTACTGCTCATAAGGTGCCATTAGATGCTCTTCTTACCGAATCCCCTGTGCTTGGTTGGACAGTGAAGGAGCAGCAGCAGACTTATGATCTCATCTGTCCACTCACTGTGCTCTCTTCTTCTGTCGGCAAGTTCCACATGTGCATGCACCAGAGCCTGATGGGTCCCTAGTGCTCTCCCTCATCCTCCCAGTCTGAGTGCTGCTCCACAAGGAACTACAGCAGGCTAATAATAGCTCCCAGTTCAGGTATTTACATTAGTTGATCTTAAAGATGCATCCAATTAGTTTTAATGGCGACATAGCTGAATAAATTGGAGTATTATTTATATCTGCCAGAGGTAAGCTGAGTGGGCGTTTTGACCTTTGCCTAGTGTCGGTGTATCCTGGCTGGCATTAGCACTTCACTGACTTTTTTGCTTCCTAATTACTGTAGTTTTGCAGCACTTGGCAGGTTCCATAACACATTTGAGAGAGACTTAAAGTCAATTAAGGAGCTCCGACTTCTATCCGTAAACTGCAAGCGAGACGCACCGTCTCTAGTTACTTTTTGAGTTGGAGAATCGCAATTAACGTTCCAGCGGAGGAAACTGTCTGTTTGAGGAACTCTGCGAAGGACGACGGATTTATTTGTAGTGGTAAAATTAGTAAGAGGTCGGGAAACTCATGCCAATAGGAGCTCCAACCATGCCATGGGGCCCGGCCCAGGGAGAAGGATGTGAGGGTTTTTGTTTTTTTAATGTCGACAAAAGTTCTGGAGCGATCCCAGGAACTTGACCGCAGAGAATGAGCTGAGCATTTGAGCTTTTTGGAGAGCCGGGAACCTGAGAGCGATTGGAAGGCATACCATCCTTCCTTGCTGTTTCCAGGTATATGACCTACTGCTAGAGGAACACGGATTGACGGAGACCAGCTGAAAAGGAATCTAAGCACAACTTGCCGGTAAAAAATTGGAACACGAGGAGATGGTCAAGTAATAATATTCATGTTTCATAATTAAAAGGAATCTTTACTATTCTTACCTTGACATATTGATATTTTTTTTCCAAATCCATGTGACTGTGTCCAGCTCAATATAAATGATTTACTGAAATCCACCCAAGCCAGATGTGGCCATAGAGATGGAACGTCTTATCCGTGGTCACCTGCAGATACCACTGGTTGAAATATTCTGCGGAAATACAGATGGATCGGTTAAAATAAACCTCGTCGACCGGACATCCGAACCATTAACCAGAGCTGCATTCCCTCACCGCTTTCCTGCTTTTCCTGCCCCCCCTTTCCTTTGACACACACACACACGTGACCCAAAGGCCGTCTGAGGCAACAGTCCTGCATGCATGTAGACTTGAGGACAGATACTGCTATAACATGCTTTGGCATTGACTGAAAAAGGCTTAGTAATTACACAATCCAACACCATGGTGTCCCAAAGTATGGGAGAGTTGTTAATTGTTCAGGTTACATGGTGGAAGGTGTGACTGGCCAAATCGCTAGAGCAGAGATGTTAAAATCCCATTATATGAGGGTAACATATGGTGTCAAAGGCCCCCATTCCAGCTTAAGGATGGTTGTTCCAGTGTGAGGTGGATGGCCACTTTTCACACTTCTTGGGACGCAGCTGCCCTCTCTATCCAAAATGTGCCCCTCACTGTCTTTGAAAGAATGTTCCTTTTCCTTATTGCCTGATGAGTCCTGACCTGTAAAGTTTGCTCTTCTATGTTGGGCCATTTGTTTGCTGGGTGGTTGGTTTTTCTTCCCTCTTCCCATGCCGATCTTTGCATTCCCCACTACACTGGTCTGCATATACTCGCTTGTGTTTGGTAGGGAAAGGTCAAATGCACCATTGTTCCAACATTCAATGGGTATGACGTTGGATCCCATCGCTGTACCAATTCTGAAGACACTCTGTGACCAGCCTGTGGTTGGTTTTTCCAACAATCAAAAATATCTATACTGACCTGCTCTGTCCGTGTACTGACAAGATGCCCCGCCTCCTGCAGAAACCGCACTTTGCTGAGAGCAGCGCATTCCTTGTGACAGCCGCAGCCTCCGTGCCGCTTCAATGATGCCCGGGGACCACCAAAATTTTCTCGCGGACCACCGGTTGGCAACCGCTGCACTAGATAGATGTTCCGTCTTCATACATAGCCTGTAGCTTTACGAGCCTTCTGCATTCCAGACTGAGAGAGGTATTTCCATGCAGATCATGATTCTGCGTCCTCATTTACTGAGACTTGGCCTCTCCGGTGATAGTTTTGCTGCTTCTGACCACAGACACGTTCTCAGCCAGAGCGTTCTTCACAGAAAATGTCAGGATTTCGGGTTCTGAAACAACACGGTAATATCTGGGAGAGTTGGCGAGCGCCAGTAGACGCTCTTTGCCTTGTTCTTGGCAGATCACTTTGTGGAGCTCTCATTTCAAGTTTCTTGTTACTAATAATATTTTACTTTTTTCTCTTGCGGACTTCAAAGCTTCGCTCGCGCTGCGCCGTCCAAAACGCCATCATTAATTACATGTACTGAAAATGTTCTTTTGTGACGGGAGGTTATAAAGATCTAAACCCTCACTGCCTGGAGTTCTCTAGAGCCCGGTGCGTC
>NW_017306274.1:4351547-4358476 GCF_000935625.1 Nanorana parkeri
TTTTTGGGGGGGGGGGTTCATAAAATATTTCCCTCTTCTTCTTTTTTTCATCCTTTATTTTTTTGTTGGTGATGCTGATCTCTCCTGCAGCCTCGCTCAGCCACTTCCTGTCTACATGCACTTGCTCCAGCTTTGGAAAGTTTCAAGGACAACGTACCAAGATACAGCGCTCGTCCAAGGGGGGGAGAGGGGGGCTGTGTGTGTTAGCCCCGTTCTTTTGCTTGGTTTGGAGCGCTTCTCCCCTCCTTTCTCTGATTGACGTGCTCCAGCATTGGCTGCACTTCATTGCTGCGGACTGTGGGCCCATTCACACCGCGTCCGGATCATCTCCAGACCAGAGCAGGTTGTTTCCGGAACCAAAACGCATCCTAATGTATCCCGATGCTATTTCTGGCCTCTGTTCACACCAACGCAGTCCGTTCCAGGCCAGACCAGAAAAATACTGCAGGTCTCATTTTGTCTCATCTGGAACGCACTGGAAGGCATACAAACGCACTGCAATGCACCTTTAAGACCATTTTAAGCTATAAAATTTAAGAAAACGGAGAACAAAATTCCAAACACGCCAAAATTGCGGTAAAAACGCAATGCACTGCGTTCCAGATCCGGTCCGGAAAATGGTGTGAACCCGCCCTGTGTGTGTTGGCATAGCCGATTGTAGTCTCCACTAGGAATGCGTGTGACAACACAGCAGCACACAATAGTGAGACAGTTGTCACCCTAGAGCAGGACGTGCCCGGACAACATATAATCTTCTTCACCGTCCGATTACGCTGAACCCCAGTGAAACGCGTCAGGGTGAGTGCCCAGGCTCATGTTCCAGGATCTGGTTTCATATACTTTACAATTATTGAATAGGAGTTATATGAATGTGCGAGCTGGGAGCCAGCGGCCATGATTGAGCATCTGGAGCGAGAAGCGAGTCCTTTGTTTCCAAATCGGGAAGATTGTTGTTGAGATGAATGGTCACGTGATACGGTCTCTGCTGTGTCACATGACTAATATGCTAGCTGGACCTGTACTGTGAGGGAGCCTATGTTTTGGTCTGAAGCAGTATATAAGCAGCATGGTGGCACAGTGGTTGGCATTGTTTTTGAGCATCGATTCCACCGTACACTCCTTTTGTAGCTCTTCCATATACATTGAGTTCTCTGTCGTGGGCTCAGTACCCATAATGCACGTGTTTTTATTTGGTGTCAATGTTTTGCCTGTCGTAGTACAATTGTATTTCGCCGATCTTTTGTATTGGTTGTAGACACGGCGTGGCTTTTCGTTACCCTGCGTATGTTGTTTTATCGCTCTGCGTCGCTGGGTAGCCTGACTCGTCTGGAATGTCAAGGGATAAAGTTGTGTGCTGGCCCTTTAAATGTGGCTGTAATAGACGCGATCGGTGAGTCTGATGATTCTAGGTGGAGCCCGAGTGCAGGTATAAATGTACATCCCGGGAACCACCCTCTGTGTAATGTTCAAGTCACAGACCAGGTCACCCTCACCTGGCTGAGCAACACCTGACTCAGACACCCCTCCATACATTCTCCTCCATCTGATTGTCATGTTATGTACATGGAGAACACAAGGAAGGGATCTCCTTAAAGGAATATCGCAGAATTACTCGTTTCTCCCATCAGTGTCATTCCTAGAGGTTCCAGAGTCTGTAAATCTGTCTGTAACATTTACAGATTCACAACTCTCTGATACACATGCTCCATCACAACTCTCTGATACACATACTCCATCACATCTCTCTGATACACATACTCCATCACAACTCTCTGATACACATACTTCATCACAACTCTCTGATACACATACTCCATCACATCTCTCTGATACACATGCTCCATCACAACTCTCTGATACACATACTCCATCACATCTCTCTGATACACATGCTCCATCACAACTCTCTGATACACATACTCCATCACATCTCTCTGATACACATGCTCCATCACAACTCTCTGATACACATGCTCCATCACAACTCTCTGATACACATGCTCCATCACAACTCTCTGATACACATGCTCCATCACAACTCTCTGATACACATGCTCCATCACAACTCTCTGATACACATGCTCCATCACAACTCTCTGATACACATACTCCATCACAACTCTCTGATACACATACTTCATCACAACTCTCTGATACACATACTCCATCACATCTCTCTGATACACATGCTCCATCACAACTCTCTGATACACATACTCCACCATGGTGTATCTATACGCTGTGTCCCTGGACTGCTGTGATATATTCCGCTCACATTGGGTTCCCAGCTGTTCATTAATGTCGGCGTCTTATCAGCGCTGAGCTCATACACATTGTACGGGATTCCCTCTGTAATTACAAGAAATGTCCCCCCTGATCCCGGCATCCTGTAATTCTCCCAAATACCCCGGGGAGGGGTGTTACTGAGACGAGAGCAGGTGCCGGGGGCGAGATCTGGGTCACTGGAACACCCAAATCAAATCATTACTGTCTGCACCGCTCACCGATATGTACAGTACATGTAATACAAATACACACACGGTACATGTAATACAAATACACACACGGTACACACAGTACAAATACACACACGGTACATGTAATACAAATACATACACGGTACACAAAAGTAGAAATAGACACACGGTACACACAAGTACAAATACATACACGGTACATGTAATACAAAGACACACACAGTACAAAGACACGTGGTACACGTAGTACAAAGACACGTGGTACATGTAGTACAAATACACGCGGTACATGTAATACAAAGACACACACAGTACAAAGACACGCGGTACACGTAGTACAAAGACACGCGGTACACGTAGTACAAAGACACGCGGTACACGTAGTACAAAGACACGCGGTACACGTAGTACAAAGACACGCGGTACACGTAGTACAATGACAAGCGGCACACGTAGTACAATGACACGCGGTACACACAGTACAAAGACACACAATATATTCTAGTAACACTGTATAGTATGATCTTGTTGCGGTGTGTTGGTATGTGACTTCCTCTTGCCGTGTCCGTCCACGATGATGACATGTTGTGTTCAGGCTTTGGCCTGCCGTCCGCCATGTTTCTGGAAAACAGATCAGAGGAACTTTAATTACCAATTTCCAGCTGACGGATCTCTTCACTGTGTTGTTTTTTCACACTCCCTGTACGGCCGACAGACCCGGACAAATGGCACTGAGCTGGTGAATGTACAGCTGGTGAAAGTGCTGCAAGAAAACATTTGCCTTATAAGCAAATCCAACACCTGGATTGTTCCAGCCGGCCCGTAAAACAAATGTTCTCATAGGAAGTGAACTCCGGGGCCGGCTACATGTGATGAATACACCTTCAGTCTTGCACAGTTGTACCGGCTCCTCCTGGACTGAAATGGCTTCCTCTGATGTCACTGCACACTGCGAGCTTCTCACAATCTGCATTACAAGCTGCAGCAAGTCAGAGGGAGCCCGCCTCATTTCCTGGCATCATCCTGCCCCGACCAGACCAGTCACCCTGCAAATGGAGAGAGAGCAGCAGTGACCGGTCTTTATTACCGGAGGGGGCGGAGACAAGACCAGTCACCCTGCACAAGGAGAGAGAGCAGCAGTGACCGGTCTTTATTACCGGAGGGGGCGGAGACAAGACCAGTCACCCTGCACAAGGAGAGAGAGCAGCAGTGACCGGTCTTTATTACCGGAGGGGGCGGAGACAAGACCAGTCACCCTGCACAAGGAGAGAGAGCAGCAGTGACCGGTCTTTATTACCGGAGGGGGCGGAGACAAGACCAGTCACCCTGCACAAGGAGAGAGAGCAGCAGTGACCGGTCTTTATTACCGGAGGGGGCGGAGACAAGACCAGTCACCCTGCACAAGGAGAGCAGCAGTGACCGGTCTTTATTACAGGAGGGGGCGGAGACAAGACCAGTCACCCGGCACAAAGGGAGAGAGCAGCAGTGAGCGGTCTTTATTACAGGAAGCTCACACAGGATGACTGCACAGATCTGGAAGAAATACACAAAGCTCACCAAGATTCCAGAAAGAATACACATGAGTCTTATATGAGGACAATATTTGGCTTTAACTGATGACATCAGCAATATGTTCTGCCTGTGTCGGCCCTACTAGAGGATCGGTGGGAAGTAATGGGGTGTCTGTGCCCACCATTTTCTCACCAGAACTGATATATGAGGTACAGGATGGAGAGATTCTATTGGCTCGTTGGGTGAGAGCTTTTTTATTTCCCATTGCTCCTAGACCTACAACACTTTGATCTAATGTTGGACTGCTGAGGACCCCATAAGCGAAGCCCCCCCCCCCTCCTGAAATGATATTGGCATCATATTGGCAAATAGGCGTGGTGGAGTTCTCTGGCCTCAGTCTACCTAAAACAGATATAAGTGGAGTCCACAGGCTGGAGTGACCTGCTCTACTAGGGACTCCAGCCTCCCTTTCCTTGTTCCTGCCTCTGTTCTTGACCCCGATGGCTCTTAGTTAGTCCACCTGTGTGTGTTGTATCCTCCATAGCATGAAAAGACTTAATAGGAGTGCGTCATAAGTGCCGTACGTCCCAGCTGAGGACATTGTGGGGTGTGATGGCCTGGTGGAGGTCCCTACAATAAGGACAGACATGACTGACAAGTTCCAGCGCCCTAGCTCCGCATGCGTTCATATAAGGTTGCGTCTTGCTCTGGCTGTCAGGAATGTTTCCGTGTTTGGAGGTCACAGCGATCTGTCACGTCTCTCCGCATGTGTCCAGGAGGAAGCAGACGATAATTGAAGTCTTATCGGGTTATTCTCTCCCCAAGTCACAGCTGCTGTATTGATCACTCGGCATCTGCAGTCTCTGGGCCCCGGCCGTACCCTCCTGCCAATCGGAAGCCGCGTACATAAATCTTTGTCTACCCCCCTCCAGCCCCCGATGGTCCACGGTGATAATGTCCTGGCTTCATTACTATAAATTCCCGGCTAATATCATTTCCCCGTCTGCGATATTAGATTTACTCCCCGTCACCGGCACAGAGAGGAGGAAATGAATGAGCATCGTCATTCCTGGACCTTTCATTGTCCATCCTCGCGGCTAGCCCATGGCGTGATTCCGCAGCGCCCGTCATATATAAAGAGCCGCGTTCTGGAAGGCCATGTTTATCTCTGGGGCCGGCCAATCAATGTGGCAAGAGCATTGTTCTCCGAGCGCCATCATTATACTTCTGCACCGATTTTCCTGCCTTCTAACCGGGCTGAGATCCGCCGTACGCAGAGAAAACGGCTTTTCATATATTTCACCGATGATCGGAGGCGGCGGGACTGCAGGAGAACCAGTGTTACAGATAGAGAGTCCATTACGTGTTGGTCGCCATTACGGTTGTACAGGGTCGTGAAGTAGCCACGGTGCTCAGTCCATGTTCGGACATGAGGAAAGGGAGCGAGCGGTGTCTTGCTCCGTCCATGTGAACGTTCTATAGCTAAAGTGGATTTAATATCAGATATATTTTTTCTTTTCAAGTAAAGCCCACGGCCCGGCAAGTCAAAAACTACTCCTACAGTGGGGCTACCAAAATAAAAACTACCCCTACAGTGGGGCTACCCTCCGCTCTGCAAGGGTTATGTCTAGGGGACAGGAAAAAGCTGTTTTACTTACCAGTCCCTTCAGCTTCTCCCCTTCGCTCCGGTAGTATAAGGCTCACTGACAGCATCATGGCTCCACCACAAAGGTTGGTGTCACCGGTGTGGCCGCTACACATGTGATGTGCCGACCATGGTGTAATGTCATCATCAGAGCTGGATTAGGAGCATCATGGGCCTGGTGCTGGTGTTGGTTGGACTGGAGGCTCCTCGCTGGGGCTTTGCAGGGTGGTCACCTAATATGCCTGATTAGACAGCCTCCAGCGCCTCTGCCTGAGTTTGTCCAGCCAGACCGGGCCGGGTTGCAATCTGGTCTGGCCGGGCCTATTTTCAGTGGTGGGCCTGGAGCTGACACTCCAGTAGCCCCTATGTTAATCTGGCCCTGGTCATCACACATGTGCAGTGATGTATTTCACTGCCGGCGGCCATCTTGGTGATGGATGCTAGCAAAGAGAGGAGGGGATATTGACCCGGCGGGATTAGGTATGCCGCCAGGTCCCCCCCCCCCCCCCCCCTTGTGCTGCCACTGGAATCAGGGATCAGGTAAGTAAAAGTCCGATCACCTAGGCAGAAACAGTTAACCCTTGCAGTGCAGGAGTAGCACCTCCGCAAGGGTAGTTTGCCCAGGGATGAGCTTTAAGTACATCCATGCTCAGTAATCTTTTAGTATAACATTTTGCGGTGATTTATTACCCCTCACAGAGAGAGGGCTGTGACGTGCAGAAGAGGAGCGGGCTGTGCTAGGGAATTGACTCTTTCTGGAGAAGTCACATTTTCTAGCAAGATCAGAGACACGTTACAAGTAAATTTAAAAAAAATTATAGCAAAGAAAACTTTACAATTAATTATTGTGAATACTTCACTTTGTTGTGTATTTGACCTGCGGTTTTATAAAACTGGTGTCGGGGGGTCTCTTTAAAGTGAAACCTGTTGCTTCACCCAGCAAAGCACAGATACAGTTTAAAGGAGAACTATGGGGTTAAGTCTTTTCCCCATAGTTCTCCTTAGGGTAACGGGAGGACACAAACTAGCGTCCTCCCGTCACCCTAGGCTCAGTATACCGCGAGCTAGCTGGTGTATGGAGGTGCGTATGGCTGGGCAAATGCCATTCGCACAACAATTCTGCCACTAGATGGCGCTGAGGAGCATAGGAATTCCCATACTCGTTGGCTCCACCTAGTGGCGGAATCTCTGTGAATGGCATTCGCTGGGTGAATCATTTACACATCAGCCCCTGAGTGTTCCACTCATGATGAAACAGAGGGACAAACTAGGTATAAAAAAAAAAAAAGTCACTG
>NW_017306274.1:4358614-4370481 GCF_000935625.1 Nanorana parkeri
ACACAATCCCCCCCCCTTATCTGTGCACAGGGAATGTAATTTGGAGATGAGGGTCGCTCAGGGTCAGTGGCAGGACACAGATGAGCATCTTCTCCTGCTCATTACAGAGGGTGTCTGCTGGCTGAGGTGGCGATTCATCTCCATTGCAGTGTCACTGCGTCTCGGCTCCCTCTAATCCCTTGTGATTTCCTTATCGCAGATAGCAAAGCCGGCCTGTCAGAGGACTCCAGAGCCCGGGGGGACGTCGGTGACCCCGCAGACTTGACCCTCCCTCCCGAAATGCCAATACTGATTGACCGTCACGCGCTGAAAGATATTCTGGGAACACCAAAATACGAGGTCGAGGTAAGAGAGCGTCTGGTGAGAACGCTTCGTCTGCAATGACTTTTTATTGTGAAGCTAATTCGTTGACCTTCCTATTGACCTCGGAATAGAACTGACCCCGGGGTGTTGGGAGGGAAGCGTGTGCAATGTGATTGTGGAAGGACTGAACTCCGGACAAACCTCATGTGAGGGAGCTAAAGGGTTTGTATTTCTGTCCATCCACTTTTTAGAATAACACAGCTCTGCCACACAGCACAGCACAGCCCACTCTGGCAGGACAGACAGATTTTTCTCTGCTGCAATTTAGTAACCCTTACAGGTCTTGTCCCGCCCCCAGCCTGTGATTGGGCAGTGGATGGAGAAGCTGCAGACTGTTTTCTCTTACTATCAGCATGCTTCTAGCTGGCATGAGCACTGCAGCACAGCTGACTGGCTACTGGGGCTGCTTCTTTTTCCAGTCTGAGCCTTGCTGTACAGGCACTGCAAGAGGCTGATACCAACCCAGAGCCAGCGCTTGTACTGAAACACATTAATTATGTATTAAAGCTGAATGCCGGCCTTCCCTTCAGTCTTCTATCTGACCTCCGTCCTCCCCTTCAGTCTTCTATCTGACCTCCGGCCTCCCCTTCAGTCTTATATCTGACCTCCGGCCTTCCCTTTAATCTGCTATCTGACCTCCAGCCTACCCTTCAATCTGCTATCTGACCTCCGGCCTCCCCTTCAGTCTTCTATCTGACCTCTGTCCTTCCCTTCAGTCTTCTATCTGACCTCTGTCCTTCCCTTCAGTCTTCTATCTGACCTCTGTCCTTCCCTTCAGTCTTCTATCTGACCTCTGTCCTTCCCTTCAGTCTTCTATCTGACCTCTGTCCTTCCCTTCAGTCTTCTATCTGACCTCTGTCCTTCCCTTCAGTCTTCTATCTGACCTCTGTCCTTCCCTTCAGTCTTCTATCTGACCTCTGTCCTTCCCTTCAGTCTTCTATCTGACCTCTGTCCTTCCCTTCAGTCTTCTATCTGACCTCTGTCCTTCCCTTCAGTCTTCTATCTGACCTCTGTCCTTCCCTTCAGTCTTCTATCTGACCTCTGTCCTTCCCTTCAGTCTTCTATCTGACCTCTGTCCTTCCCTTCAGTCTTCTATCTGACCTCTGTCCTTCCCTTCAGTCTTCTATCTGACCTCTGTCCTTCCCTTCAGTCTTCTATCTGACCTCTGTCCTTCCCTTCAGTCTTCTATCTGACCTCTGTCCTTCCCTTCAGTCTTCTATCTGACCTCTGTCCTTCCCTTCAGTCTTCTATCTGACCTCTGTCCTTCCCTTCAGTCTTCTATCTGACCTCTGTCCTTCCCTTCAGTCTTCTATCTGACCTCTGTCCTTCCCTTCAGTCTTCTATCTGACCTCTGTCCTTCCCTTCAGTCTTCTATCTGACCTCTGTCCTTCCCTTCAGTCTTCTATCTGACCTCTGTCCTTCCCTTCAGTCTTCTATCTGACCTCTGTCCTTCCCTTCAGTCTTCTATCTGACCTCTGTCCTTCCCTTCAGTCTTCTATCTGACCTCTGTCCTTCCCTTCAGTCTTCTATCTGACCTCTGTCCTTCCCTTCAGTCTTCTATCTGACCTCTGTCCTTCCCTTCAGTCTTCTATCTGACCTCTGTCCTTCCCTTCAGTCTTCTATCTGACCTCTGTCCTTCCCTTCAGTCTTCTATCTGACCTCTGTCCTTCCCTTCAGTCTTCTATCTGACCTCTGTCCTTCCCTTCAGTCTTCTATCTGACCTCTGTCCTTCCCTTCAGTCTTCTATCTGACCTCTGTCCTTCCCTTCAGTCTTCTATCTGACCTCTGTCCTTCCCTTCAGTCTTCTATCTGACCTCTGTCCTTCCCTTCAGTCTTCTATCTGACCTCTGTCCTTCCCTTCAGTCTTCTATCTGACCTCTGTCCTTCCCTTCAGTCTTCTATCTGACCTCTGTCCTTCCCTTCAGTCTTCTATCTGACCTCTGTCCTTCCCTTCAGTCTTCTATCTGACCTCTGTCCTTCCCTTCAGTCTTCTATCTGACCTCTGTCCTTCCCTTCAGTCTTCTATCTGACCTCTGTCCTTCCCTTCAGTCTTCTATCTGACCTCTGTCCTTCCCTTCAGTCTTCTATCTGACCTCTGTCCTTCCCTTCAGTCTTCTATCTGACCTCTGTCCTTCCCTTCAGTCTTCTATCTGACCTCTGTCCTTCCCTTCAGTCTTCTATCTGACCTCTGTCCTTCCCTTCAGTCTTCTATCTGACCTCTGTCCTTCCCTTCAGTCTTCTATCTGACCTCTGTCCTTCCCTTCAGTCTTCTATCTGACCTCTGTCCTTCCCTTCAGTCTTCTATCTGACCTCTGTCCTTCCCTTCAGTCTTCTATCTGACCTCTGTCCTTCCCTTCAGTCTTCTATCTGACCTCCATCCTTCCCTTCATTCTTCTATCTGACCTCCGGCCTACCCTTCTATCTGACTGCCGTCCTCCCCTTCAGTCTTCTATCTGACCTCCGTCCTTCTCTTCAGTCTTCTATCTGACCTCCGTCCTTCCCTTCAGTCTTCTCTCTGACCTCCGTCCTCCCCTTCAGTCTTCTCTCTGACCTCCGTCCTCCCCTTCAGTCTTCTCTCTGACCTCCGTCCTCCCCTTCAGTCTTCTCTCTGACCTCCGTCCTCCCCTTCAGTCTTCTCTCTGACCTCCGTCCTCCCCTTCAGTCTTCTCTCTGACCTCCGTCCTCCCCTTCAGTCTTCTCTCTGACCTCCGTCCTCCCCTTCAGTCTTCTCTCTGACCTCCGTCCTCCCCTTCAGTCTTCTCTCTGACCTCCGTCCTCCCCTTCAGTCTTCTCTCTGACCTCCGTCCTCCCCTTCAGTCTTCTCTCTGACCTCCGTCCTCCCCTTCAGTCTTCTCTCTGACCTCCGTCCTCCCCTTCAGTCTTCTCTCTGACCTCCGTCCTCCCCTTCAGTCTTCTCTCTGACCTCCGTCCTCCCCTTCAGTCTTGCACAGTTGTACCGGCTCCTCCCCTCTTCCTCTGATGTCACTGCACACTGCGAGCTTCTCATTAGGAGTTGCAGCAAGTCAGGCAAAGCCCAACCCATTTCCTGGTTGCAGGACGTCCATCATCATCTAGCTGTTTGCTCCCAAGCTTGACTTTCCCAAGTCCACCCATTGGATTTCAGATTTGGAGGCTCAGGATCACATGTGGGCGTTACATAGGGTGGTCTGCATGCAAATGAAGCCTGCCTAGGAACACGCACTCCTCCACACTGACATCCACCCATCAGGGCATTTTGATATTTGCATAACTCCTTCCAAGAGACGGCCCACTGCTTGTATCAGGACTGAGGGCTCTTGAGTGGAGTACTGAGGTAGGGTGCTGTGATGGTTTCATGTACATGTGACCAGTGACAGCACCCCCATGTGACCAGTGACAGCACCCCCATGTGACCAGTGACAGCACCCCCATGTGACCAGTGACAGCACCCCCATGTGAACAGTGACAGCACCCCCATGTGGCCACCCCACTGCACATGTGGCCACCCCACTGCTCGCTCACAGACCGGTCCCTAGAGCCTCGCTCCCCCTCTGCTGCAGCATTCTAAGGTCCTTGAGTCATCACATCCTATACATTGCACGAGAGGACACCAAGGGAGGAGACAGACTGGAGGGAGCGCTCTAACAGCCAGCCGGCTCCGAGGAACAGGTGAGTAGCCCAAGCACCTGGTGAAAGGTGGACTGGAAGGTTTAATTCTGCTTTATAACAGCAAATATACCGCTAGCCAGGGACACCCCGCCGTGACATCATCGCGCGTGCGCGACCATCTGATTGACGCCTGCCGGCGGTTATCTTGGTAATGGACGCCGGCAGAGAGAGGAGGGGACGTTCACCCGGCGGGATGAGGTATGCCGCTGGGTCCCCTCCTCTCTCCTGACACTGTTGGGCTCTCAGTCCATGACCGAGCGCCTGACTTTTCATAGGGGGTGATACCAAAATGACTCTTAGTCATTTTGGTGTCACCCGGGTGCGGGCCGCACCCTCCTTGTGACGCCACTGTCGCTAGCATTGTCTAATGCTGCTGGCATGAGCGGCCCTAAGCTGCCGGCAGCTGCCATCTCTTCCATTAGAGAGTGGAAGGTATGGTATTGGGTTTATGCTCTCCCGAATTCTTGGGGGAATAGTCCCGGGAGAGCTCGGAGCGATTATCCCAGACAGCGGAGTCCTGCGGAAAAGGTGAGTCAGCTCTCACGAGGGGCTGCGGCTGGCACGCTCAGTCTGGTCTCTGGCGGCGCAGACGGCGCGATGCATCCGGGGAGATGGAAGCTGCGTGACGTGACACCTGGAAGAATGATTGAATCAACAAGGGAAGTCTGGCGGCAGGATGATGCGAGTGAAACTACTAAGCGGATTAAGGAGTAAGAGGTACATGGGAAACAAGCGTCCTTTTGTGCCCGGACTCCGGGGCGGCCTATGATAGGAGTCCTCCGCCTGCAGGGCGCAGATTGTTGCTCCGCCACATTGCAGGGGACTCCAGTGTTGACTTGCTGCAGGAGAACAATAGAATCGGCGGATACACTGACAGCGGAGGGAAGATGAATAGATTGGGGGATTGTGTCCTCCGCCTGGCACTGGTTGGGTGGTTGTGTAAGCCTGGAAAGCTGCGCTATAGTGTGACAATATTCCCCTCTGCATACAATGCGTCCATCTTACACTCAGAACGCATGATTTTTTATAGTATTTTTCATCCATTGACTCGTGTTCTTCACATATATGTTGTGGCCGTAGCGTGATTCCAGTGTTACCTTACAGATCATGCTTCAGGCACATTCTCCCATCGCTCCAGTGGCCTTGAATGTCGACTCCCCAAAACCTGAGTTTGCATGGTTGCTGACGAGTTCAATCCATGCTCCAGAATTTGTGCAACAGTAATTATTATTATTGTGACATTTTTATGTTGTACAAAGACATGTTAGCTTTTAGTAATGGTGTTCTTTAAATAACCCCCTCCCCCCCCTCCTCCTCCTGGGTGTAGCTGACATAGTTATATATGCCTTCATCCCTGCTCCTTTCATTGTGCTACCCTATCCGTTGGAGGCCTCTACACCCCAACCCCTTGGCCCTCCGCTCTGCAACCCCTTATCCTCTTCCCCCAGAGCCCTCCATTCTCCGCCCCCTCGCTTCTCCCCACTGGACACCCCCCACCTCTTCGGTCCTTCCCACCAGAGCCTTCCATACCCTACCCCCTTGCCCCCCACCACCAGAGGCTCCATTCTGAGGTTCCCCCTGGAACCCTCTGCCCATATATGTTGTTCTTAATACTTCCCTTCTATTTGTTTTCGGTGGTGGACAGTCCTCAGTAATACTGAGTGTGTTGCTTACGTAATGAGGTCAGCAGTGCTATCTACCTTGTACAGACCGGACACCATAATGATACACACACACCATCCCCCCCCAAAGGGCCGGTCCATAACATCCTGCAGTCAGCTGGGTGTCATTTACCCCCAAGAAGTTGCACTGTGTGCTTGCAGGGGTCAGTGCCGGAGAAGTGGTCAGTATTGCGTTGCGTTATTTCTTCTCACTGGTGCAGGGCTATTTAGCTGTAGAGTTGGGCTTTAAGCTGATCTCGTACCCATATATAAAAGACTGTACTAGACTATATTCCCCTTAAGACTTTTACTGGGTTTCACCTCTGTAGTTACCCTCCAAGCCAAGCTACAGCTCCATTTATTGCATCACCATGGCCTTCCACCCATTGCATCACAATGGCCTTCCACCCATTGCATCACCATGGCCTTCCACCCATTGCATCACCATGGCCTTCCACCCATTGCATCACCATGGCCTTCCCCCCATGGCATCCCCATGGCCTTCCATCCATTGCATCACCATGGCCTTCCATCCATTGCATCACCATGGCCTTCCATCCATTGCATCACCATGGCCTTCCATCCATTGCATCACCATGGTCTTCCATCCATTCCATCACCATGGCCTTCCATCCATTGCATCACCATGGCCTTCCATGCATTGCATCACCATGGCCTTCCATCCATTGCATCACCATGGCCTTCCATCCATTCCTTCACCATGGCCTTCCAGCCTTCGAGGTCCCCGTTCCACCTCACACTGCCGGGTTTTATTTTTAGTTGCAGTGTATCACTCTCTTCAGACAAGAGGAAGTTTTGTTTTTGAAGATGATTTGCATTTGATTTCCAGGAAAATATTGCCCGACAGCTCGTAGAGAATTCTTCTTAATTGCTCCGAGCGTTGGCTACGCGATGCCGCCGCTGCACGCCTTCTGCAATACGGGATGCACAGTGACAGGAAGCGTTGCTGCGCCCACTGATTCTGCACTCAGACTGCAGACAAAGGCCTCCGCTATTTTGGTGTCTGTCACACAGGCGAGCGGGGAACGGATTATCATCAGCAGACGCGAGCCGGCAACCAGGAATACCATTCCACGCGGCACTCACCTTCCTGGTTTCATTTCGGCCCTTTGTGTCTTGTCCTGCAGGTGTTCGAGAGGCTGAACCAGCCCGGCGTGGCCATTGGCCTGGCCTGGACTCCGCTGGGAGGAGAGATCATGTTCGTGGAGGCCAGCCGTATGGACGGAGAGGGGCAGCTGACCCTCACGGGACAGCTGGGAGACGTCATGAAGGAGTCGGCTCATCTCGCCATCAGCTGGCTGCGCAGCAACGCCAAGAAGTATCAGCTGACCAATGGTAAGCGGGAACTTGAGGCTTTTGATGGCGGGCATGGTGTGATTGGCGCATAGCGTTGCTCCACCGTCTGGGAGGGGGGGGTTACAAGGAGGCTAATATCATCACAGATTCGGCTACTCATACTAGCTGCATGGGAAAATTCATTAATAACGTCATACACAACCGCATTTGTTGATGCATTTTATCTGTCTGCCCAGAGTACTTTTGGTTCTTCTTTTATGATTGCGTGTTGGGAAAACGTTGCGTGCAATACGTAGACTCTGCAGAAGCTGCGTTTGTAGCCTATGACATGACCGCCGCATCCTCTTCTCTTGCAGCGTCTGGCAGCTTTGATCTCCTTGACAACACCGACATTCATCTGCACTTTCCAGCTGGGGCCGTCACCAAGGATGGTCCGTCTGCGGGCGTCGCCATAGTAACCTGCCTCGCCTCGCTCTTCAGTGGCAGGCTGGTGTCTTCAGATGTCGCCATGACTGGAGAGATCACATTGAGGGGACTCGTCCTACCTGTAAGTCACACGCCAGCTGCCGCAGGGGAGAGGGGGGTCCATTCATTAGCGTCTACAATGGGGACTCCGTCCGGCAGCAGCTAGCCAGGTTCACAATGTCATTGTCCGGGGTGGCTTTTAATCAGCTCGGTTGCTATGAGCCATTGAAGACTAATAGGTTCTCTATTGTGTCATTGGAGCCGTAGACTAAGCACCGGCCCCCTTTGTCAAAGCATCTCAGAGAACTTTGCTGCCCTATAGCAACCGAGCAGATGCAGAGATGATTGTATCCTCCCTGGCCGCACAATCTCGGAACTTCTCTTGTATGCTCCCCCCCCCCTTTCTCTTCTTCAGATTCCCTCCGTCATGCCATCAGCCTCTATAATCGAAGTGCAACCTAAAAAACGAATCCTCTTTGAAAGCCTCAATTCTCCGGATCTGAATTCCCCACAACTACTGCTGCCAGATCTTCCTTCCCTCCATCATCTCTCCTTTCTGCTGTCAGATTGTAAAACTCTTGTGGGAATCGCCGTCACTGCCAGTATTTCATGTATTTGATGACGTGCGGGGATGTAATGACAAGCACAATTTGTACTGTGCTGCAGCAGATGTTGGAGCTGTCTGAATCGGTAATATATTGGTTAAGTCCGATATAACAGTTGCCCAAAAGCTCCAGATTTCAAGCGTTTCCTTATTTTCATGTGATTGGTGGAGATGGAGTAACACAAACCATACATGCTGCTGCATAGTACAATAGTCTTGTCCTAATGGCGTGTTCTGCCATGGTACCAGAGACGTCTGCATGGTTCAATATACCATCCTGGTAGAGCGGTCTGCCATGGTACCAGAGACGTCTGCATGGTACAGTATACCATCCTGCTAGAGCGGTCTGCCATGGTACTAGAGACGTCTGCATGGTACAGTATACCATCCTGGTAGAGTGGTCTGCCATGGTACCAGAGACGTCTGCATGGTACAGTATACCATCCTGGTAGAGCGGTCTGCCATGGTACCAGAGACGTCTGCATGGTACAATATACCATCCTGGTAGAGCGGTCTGCCATGGTACCAGAGACGTCTGCATGGTACAGTATACCATCCTGGTAGAGTGGTCTGCCATGGTACCAGTACAGTATACCATCCTGGTAGAGTGGTCTGCCATGGTACCAGAGACTTCTGCATGGTTCAATATACCATCCTGGTAGAGCAGTCTGCCATGGTACCAGAGACGTCTGCATGGTACAGTATACCATCCTGCTAGAGCGGTCTGCCATGGTACTAGAGACGTCTGCATGGTACAGTATACCATCCTGGTAGAGTGGTCTGCCATGGTACCAGAGACGTCTGCATGGTACAGTATACCATCCTGGTAGAGCGGTCTGCCATGGTACCAGAGACGTCTGCATGGTACAATATACCATCCTGGTAGAGCGGTCTGCCATGGTACCAGAGACGTCTGCATGGTACAGTATACCATCCTGGTAGAGCAGTCTGCCATGGTACTAGAGATGTCTACATGGTGCCATAGAAGAATGCTCTAGCAGGAAGGTACAGAAGTCTCTGGTACCATGGCAGACCACTCTACCAGGATGGTATATTGAACCATGCAGACGTCTCTGGTACCATGGCAGACCGCTCTACCAGGATGGTATATTGTACCATGCAGACGTCTCTGGTACCATGGCAGACCGCTCTACCAGGATGGTATATTGAACCATGCAGAAGTCTCTGGTACCATGGCAGACCACTCTACCAGGATGGTATATTGAACCATGCAGAAGTCTCTGGTACCATGGCAGACCACTCTACCAGGATGGTATATTGAACCATGCAGAAGTCTCTGGTATAATATACCGTCCTGGTAGAGCATTGTGCTATGGCACTAGACTTCCGTATAGTAGAATATAGTATCCTGTTGGAGCATTCTGTAATGCTACCATAGACTGTAGCGTGGTATGTTTGACTGTCATGTTACTATAAAACAAAGTGTGGCATACACAGCTGGCTGACAATGCAGTGCCGCATTCCCAGTTGCACCCACTCCATGTCTCTTAAAGTGACAAGACAGGTCACATGACTTTACTGTAACAGATGCATCATTGCCAGAGCTAAAGTTTTCTACCTGCTATGTAAATCAACCCCTACCCAGCATGCATCAGTGTAGTACTGTACCCTATGGTCCTGAATATATTCCCCTGCTGCTCTCTCCATGTGCTGTAGGCCATGGGTACTCTGAATCAGATATAGACTTCTCCCAGGGATGCCATCTTCATTTTCACCCTCTTCTCCTAGGTCGGTGGCATTAAAGACAAAGTCCTAGCGGCGCACAGAGCGGGACTGAAGCGGGTGATTATACCGCAGAGGAACGAGAAGGATCTGGAAGAGATTCCCGTCAACGTGAGACGGGATCTGAATTTTATATTAGCGTCGGCCCTGGATGATGTCCTGAACGCTGCCTTTGATGGCGGATTCTCACTGAAGAGCGGGCAGGAGCTGCTGAACAGCAAACTTTGATACCACTTCCATCTCTCGCCATTAGCAGCAAAGCCGTCTAGTGAAACTTCTCCTGCAATTTGCACCTTATTATTTTTATATGCGGGGCTGCTGACGGTTTAGCCATTTTTTTTAGGAAATGCATCAGATTGACAGGTCCCATCTTTAGCTCCACCCACAAAATATCTGCCTTGCTATTCAGCTAACAGATTTTGTTAAAGCCCGTGAGGAAAGGTGAGACTCGCCACTCAAGGTTCCTTTTCCCTTACAGTGGTCACCAGGATAGGAC
Organism: Nanorana parkeri; assembly: GCF_000935625.1. Classification (NCBI taxonomy): domain Eukaryota; kingdom Metazoa; phylum Chordata; class Amphibia; order Anura; family Dicroglossidae; genus Nanorana; species Nanorana parkeri. The sequence continues at coordinate 4,368,912 of NW_017306274.1, forward strand.
GGGAGGGGAAATCCCATCATAGCGGACATAGTAAGTGAAAGCAGAGACTTTAACACAGGTAGGCAACCCAGCTGTGGTGTAACTACAACTCCTATCATGCTTCTTTCTCTCTGGGAGTTATGCCTGTGGCTGTCAAGAGTCTTTCAATGGCTTTCGGCAGGGGTGGGCAAGTCCTGCCCTCCAGCTGTGCTTTTGCTTTACCTACACATCTTAACATGCCTCTCTGGGAGCCATGCCTGTAACTGTCAGTCGTGCAAGGCCTCATGGTATCTGTAGTTCCACAACAGCCGGCTGGCCAGAGTTGCCCACCCCCACCTTCATGGGACTTGTATTTCCACAACAGTTGGAGTATTGAGGTTGCCTACCCCTGAGGTAAAGCCCGTGTGCTACCCTCTGCTCTAACATTTCACCACTCTGGCCTAAACCCAAATTTCACTTGTAATTTCCGGATAGTAAAAGAAATGAATCCCTAAATTCTCTGATGTAACAGTAAGACGTTTCATTTAGGGCTGGTAATGATTACAATTTTCGTGTTTGATTAATCGAAAAAATTTTTAATCGATTAATTATAACGCACATACAGATGCAACTACATTGGCCTATACACATACAGCACAGCAATGAAGTCATACAATGAACTAGGATCACACTAATCCAGCACGTTACTAATCTCACGTGCCCCACTCAATATGGCCGCCGCTTGACATCACCTTTACCGGACTCCTCCCCCCTTCCCTTTTGTTAGCCAACGGAGCCACTTGGGGAAGGGGGGAGGAGTCCGGTGACGTCGATGTCGGTGACGTCGATGTCCGTGACATCGCCGACGGGACTCCCGGAAGCCGGCGGAGAGGTGAGTGTTTTCATTAGCGATCAAAATAATTTTAATCGATTAAAAAGTTTAATGATTAATCGAGAAATTCATCTTTAATTTCTACAGCCCTGGTTTAATTTGCATATTACCTGGAAGGAAACCTGCTAACAATGACCATGCCGGTATGTTCATGTGTGTTATGTGCTCAGTAATTCTGTATTGATTGCTCCGGATGGAAGTCATGTTAAAATTATTATTTTCTTTAATTAAAAAATGACTTTTTTTTTTTTCTGTGTTAAAAATCTTCATCTCTTTATGACTCAAAGACTCTCAGGGTGATTCACAGAAGGGTGGAGAGTTTGGAGAAGAGAACAATCTAGGATAACATCGCTGAACTGGAAAGTGAGCTGAATTGGAGAATGTTTCCAAATCCGTTATGTTGTCCTAGATTGTTCCCTTCTCCGGCCTTCTCCAAACTCTTCACCCTTTTGTGAATAACGCTGTATATTGTTATCTAAGAGCAATTATAAAAATGCAAAGTCAGCTTTGTCTCCACCCGATCCCCCCAACCCTTCCCATATATACAGAGGGGGTGGGCAACCTCAACCCTCCTGCTTTGCTTTAACTACATAGCCCGACATGCCTCTGACTCTGGGAGTCATGCCTGTGACGGTCAGCCTGGGACTTGTAGTTTCACAACAGCTGGAAGGCTGGAGTTGCCCACCCCGTCTTACGGGGGGGGGGGGGCGGGGAGACTTT
>NW_017306274.1:4370795-4373773 GCF_000935625.1 Nanorana parkeri
CATTTCTGGGCCTTTCAATAAGATCCTGGGAGAGCTGAAGATGCTCCTGCACTGTGCAGATTTTAGCAACAGGCTGTGAGTCTCCATGCCGGCCATGACAGCTCAGTTATGTATCTGGAGAGTGAAGTAGGTTAAAAAATAAACAACCCATAAGCTATATTTTCCTGGCTCGTCTCATGTCAGCATATGATTGGAGTCAGCCCCGCCCCTTTGACCCCCATAGTCTGCCCCCCTCCCGCGAGGAAGCCACAGAGCAGATGAAAGGATGAGTAAGACTGGGACGAGGGTGCTGGGGTATTAAAACAGAACTCCAGCCAAAACTACGATAAAATGAGCCCTCTAAAAGAAACAACATTCTCAATGCCGTTTGCTACAATGTCCACCTACAAGCCAGAGATTTCTGCTGCAGTTCTCTTTTTCTGCCACTAGATGGCCTCAGTCAGATGGCCTGCACTATTCAATCCCTCTGAGCCCAGGTTGTCCTGGACCTATCCCCTGCCTCATTCTCTTCCTTGGCCAACTGCTGGCCCGGGTGCCCCCTACACCGCCCCTGGATCTCTACAGTGAGGGTGTGAAAAGCTATTTTCGATCATCAGAGAGGCGATCTACCAGGAGCTTGAGAAGGTGAACCCGATGCAGCACCACACTATAGTGGTTACATCATGGAGTGTGAAGTGCTCAGATCATTGGAAAAGAAAACTGTCCGCGGAAGCTGAATGAATATTTGAAATGCCGTACAGACAAAGCGGAACAAAACTGATATGGAAGAGATTATCCAGCATCGTATAGCGCTCTGCAACCACCCCGACGTCACAGGAATCTGCACTGCTTACAAAACAACTCCAAACACGCAAAGCTACAGCCAGGCAGACCCCCGTCACCTCTATGTTTGGAGTTGGAGGTTTTTATAAACTTTTGGCGGGAAGTGACTCGGGTCTCAGACAATAGGCCATGTCAGCGGCTTCCAGCCAATGCACACAAAGTGATTCAGCCAACAGTAACCTTTCCAAACACTTTGAACATGATGGTTGCCATGTCGGGCCTGATCCGTGCACTCAAACATCGGCTACCACAATAGGACAGATGAGGGCTTCCGGGGTAGAGGGTCAGCACTGGAAGAGTATACATGCCAGACAGGAAGCCCATTGGGCAGCTGAAGGGGCACACATGGTAATCAGGCAGCTTGATGGCCAAGTAAAGGAGCGCACATGGCAATCAGGCAGCCCAATGGGCACCTAAAGGACGCACATGGAAAACAGGAAGCCCAATGGCCAACTGATGGAGCACACATGGCAATCAGGCAGCTCGTTGGCCAGCTGAGGGAGTGCACATGGCAATCAGGCAGCTCGTTGGCCAGCTGAAGGAGCGCACATGGCAATCAGGCAGCTCGTTCGCCAACTGATGGAGCACACATGGCAATCAGGCAGCTCGTTGGCCAGCTGAAGGAGCGCACATGGCAATCAGCCAGCTTGTGGGTCAGCTGAAGGAGCGCACATGGCAATCAGGCAGCTCGTTGGCCAGCTGAAGGAGCGCACATGGCAATCAGGCAGCTCGTTGGCCAGCTGAAGGAGCGCACATGGCAATCAGGCAGCTCGTTAATGGCAATCAGGCAGCTGATGGCCAACTGAAGAAGTGCGCATGGCAGCCCAATGGTCAAACGAAGGAGACCACTTAGTAGATAAGCAGCCCAATAGCCAACAGAAGGAGCCCATACGGTAGGCAGACAACCCTGCTGCCAATCGCTAGGCGGCGGCTTAGCAGGATCTCCGGATGAAACTTACAACAGATTTAGAAAAGAGATTTCCGTAGTAAAGCTGTATACCGCGAGGCGCGATGCCAAACATACCTAAAAATAGATTTAGGGCTAACAAATACTTTATGGTCAGACGAATGTCTCCCTAACCATCATGCACTGGGGGGACATCTTTTCCTTCGCGGCCAGCTTTACCCTCAGCAGGATGAGCTCACATTCCTATATTGTCATTTTCAATGAGAACATGTTCTGCATCACAAATGCTTTCCATGTTTTAATAACAATAATGGAGATGATCGCAGCTGTTAATATCCGATTTGAGATCCTTCGGTGTTTTGCACTACAAAGTAAGCCTTGTGTACTGAAATGTATTAAGAAATTCAATTCCAATGTATCCGAGGCTTGGTTATGCTTCGCACATCTAAACCTATTCATCTCAATCAGGACCGTTCACACAAGTGCACATTATAGGGTCAGTCTACAAAATAAAGAGGCCCTGGTGCCACTCACTGTGACAACATTCCCCTATGATATGTGCATTGAACATATTTTAGGGTCAGTCAGGTGCCACTGTATAGTATTCCCCTTCACTCCTCCGCTCCAATACAAGCTACATGCAGTATGGGACATGGATCTCAGCCTTCCACCACACAGTGCCCAATTGTCAGGCCCAAGCACTGTCACATGCAGGGTGGAACGCGCCCCGCTATATGCAAATATCAACCTTCACAGTTACTATTTCCAGAAGATTTTCACTCGGGTTCGGTAGGGGAACATGTTGTAGTTGCTGCGGCACAACGTCATTTATTTAACATACGCCAATCATTCTGCCGGTACATGAAAGGGTTAAACATCCAATCCTCCTAAGAAATGATTCCAGTTGTAGGTCCGCTGAGCCAAATCAGCTGCTTGTTTCCTGAGGATTATCATGCTGAGATCTCCCTGTCATAGTCCCGGCTTTGTTACTTCCCATTCCTTCCATTGCATATTCCTTAAGATTTAGTGTGCAGCATGAAACATTGTCCCATTTCCCAACAACCCCCCCCCCACTTACCTGGATTGTGGGGTGCTTCTCTGTGCAGCTTCCTGTTTTTTTAAAGCTCCGCCCACACAGCCACATCATCCATTGACTGGGAAGACTACACGTCCATCTGTCACCATGGCGGAGTGTGCCAGAAGCAATGCAGTGACAACGTAGTACTTGTAGTCCTTTGTGTACTTTTTC
>NW_017306274.1:4373871-4376094 GCF_000935625.1 Nanorana parkeri
TTGAATAGAAAACTTAATGCACATTTCTTTTTTCATGTGGGTACATTTGTTGAATCTGTGGGTGCAGAAGGTGGACATCACCTTTAATAATCCACCAGCGGGAGTAGAAAAAAAAAAATCAAAGCAGCTGGACTTGTATTTTTCTTGAAGATGTTTTGCTGGTCAGCCGACTAGCTTTCTCAATTCAGAATAAATTGTCAGAATGGTCATTCTAAACAGAGACAGCCAGTCGGATGACCAGCAAAACGTCTTCAAGAAAATAACAGCAAGTCCAGCTGCTATGATTTTTTTTTTTTTACAGATATACCGTGACCTGGAGGAACGAGAACCTTCACAGACACACTCTAAACATGTGGGATGCTCTAAGACAAGGGTCTCAAACCTCTGGCCCTCCAGCTGTGGGAGAACTACAAATCCCATGAGGCATTGCAAGATTCTCACAGCCACGACTCCCGAAGAGAGATGCATCATGGGATTTGTAGTTTCACCACAGCTGGAGGGCCGCAGGTTTGAGAACCACTGCTCTAAGAGCTTAAATACAGAACAAGTCACCGCTTAAGTCCAAAAAAGATAAACAAATTGGGGGATTTTAGGCTCCGGCATGTACCAAAAACGTTATATCGGTTTGGGTAGAACGACCCTTCAAAAACAAAGCCATAGCCCACCATAGAACATCGCTATTTACTCCCAAAGTCAAAGCTCTGAGCTAAAACCTAATACTTGTGTAATACTTCTCCATCAGCCACAGGGGATCCCCTCCTGCACCCCAACATGGGATAAATGTGCTCAAAGGCGAGGAACTGCGTTCAGGAAAAGAAGCTGATTGGTTGCCTGAACGTCACCATCGTACCAAACCCGCCACCATGACTGGATGCCAACAGCAGTCGGTTTGGTTGGATTTAAAGGGCCAGTAGTTTTTAAATGGTATAAAAGGCAAAACTTTTAAGTGTTGGATAGAGTGATGAGGGGTTACCACTCCCAGCAGGTGTTATTGTCTCCATTAGAAAGATCCATTCTTCTGGTGACCATCATTAGGTGCGAAACTGAATTATGAGAACAAGGGTAGCGGAGAAACCTTCAAATGGGGACATTCATTTCCTCACTTCCTGTTGTCTCTATAGGACAGGAAATGAAAGGAAATCTCGGCAATGGGAAGAAAATAAAAAAATTGGTGGGGGTTTTGAACACTCCTTGCTCTACCCAAAATGTTTTGGCTTTATAGTTCCTACATAATCATTTACCGATACATAAAAGAACTACAATTTACCTTTGGGTTACACTCCTTGCTCCTTCTGGCGTAGAACCTCCACGTTCGGGGTATTCTATCCGCACACTCGGGTAGCACCTTATCTCTACAGGAGACAACACATGTAACCAAGACAGAGACGGTAATTCCATCTGAGAATGCTGGACAGCCAACAACTCCCAGCATTGTACACACACCATGCAGTCCTGTATTATGCAGAACAATGTTACCTCCAACCAGCCGGAAATATTCTTTTGCGGGTGCCAATGGCTACAACAACACAAGTCCGTCTCCCCATGTGTCATCCCTTTATCAAAGCTGCATGTACAGGGAGATACCTGATGATCCAAAAAGAGACAAAAACAGGGACCTGCTGACTACCTGTTTGTCCCGACAACACATTGCCTCTCATGAGCTGAAATCCCAACCAGTGTGTCATCATCGGCCCTGCCCGCCCCAGCTTGATTGCAGAACACTCCCTCTTCATCTTCGTACCACAAGTGGGGTGTGTACTGTAGTCTAACAGGGGGAAAACTGGGCAGAAACAAATGACACTGCTACAGAGAAGTCTGCTCAAACAGAAATTCTAGTTTTGTCAGGATCAGGTAGATTAAAGAGACAAGCCGTGGTAAAATGTGTATGTGCTGCGTGTATCATTTCACCCACAGACACTTCAATGACTGTATACAGATCATGATTTTGCTTGTCTGTCTGAATGAATCCATATTGTTTCTGTTACAGCTGACTTTAAACCTACGCTTGCAGCAGGTCCACCCCTCCCATCTACCCACTGCAAGGGTTAAATGCTGATGAAGCCCAGGGGGGGTAGAGGAAAAAGTTGTAGTACTGATGGCTCCTCGGCACTCACCTCTTCTGCTTCCCGACGCTCTGGGTTATGGACAGCCACTCAGTGTCCTCAAATGATGCGCGGTCATTAGCCACATATTGTGTTTTATGATGTCAGCGTGCAACCTCCA
>NW_017306274.1:4376159-4376452 GCF_000935625.1 Nanorana parkeri
GGGGGGGATACGGGGGACCGGTCACACAGTCAGAGCAAGGAATAAGGTTAAGTATAACAGCTTATGCCTCTACCCCTGGACTTCACAGGCATGTAACCCTTGTAGTGCAAGAGGGGCCCCCGCTGCATGCGTAGTTTGAGTCATTCCCCGAGTTCATTTTTAATAGAACTAGAAAACAATATTGGCCCTGCGTCATTCATGAGGATGCTGAGGGTGCCCATCCACAACCCAGAGTGTCGGAGAAGTGGTGAGCACTCAAGTACTACAACTTATTTCTCTACCCTTGGCTTTAT
>NW_017306274.1:4377507-4377928 GCF_000935625.1 Nanorana parkeri
GCTTTAACAGAACTAGAAACAATATGGAGCGCTGTAGCTAAGAGTCGGTGTAGCTGGACTCAGAAAGCAAAATCATAATGTACTGTGTACCAGGATTTATCCCTTACAAGGGTAGTTTTCATGTAATTCTCACCCCATTTTTTTGTACTCCTCCCCCCTTCTTCTCCAATCAGAGACTGGAGGAAATGCCACAACCCCGTACACCTCCCATTGCATCTAATGTGACCAAACCTTCAAATCTAAAGAAATGTAACAAACATCGAGTCCACTTCAACACAATAAACGTATTCCTCAATCTGCACCCCTCACATTGTACATTGGAGGCGGACAATCTGCATACAGACCAATGTTCTGCCCGTCTGGTATAACGAAAGGCGTCACATAAAGTCGATCACATCAGAGGAACATTTCCGAAGGTCCC
>NW_017306274.1:4381975-4387931 GCF_000935625.1 Nanorana parkeri
TTATTAGTGTCTGTGTCCCCATTAGGGAGAGTCACCCCCTCCATTTATCCTGGTGACCGTTATCACTGAAAATAAAGGAAAATATCCCAAATTATGGGCTGCCACCAGAGCAGGGATAGATGAGAAGTCTTCCAATGGGGACACTAGTTCTGGTGACCACTCTTCTCTTTGTAGGGATTTCCTCTCACTTCCTGATGTGGGTATTGGACAGGAAGTGAAGGGAAATCTCCCCCAATGGGACACAGATGGCAAAAGCTGACAGGGTTTAGAACCCCCACTCTATAAAAATAAGTGTTGGCTTTAGTTCTACTTTCAACTGCTGCTCTCCCTTTAAAAGCTAAATATCCATCTAAGACAGGGATGGCCAAACTGCGGCCCTCCAGCTGTGGTGGAACTACGAATCCCATGAGGCTTTGCAAGATTCTCACAGACATGACTCCCGGAGAGAGATGCATCATGGGATTTGTTGTTTCATCACAGCTGGAGAGTTGGCGTTTGGCCATCCCTGATCTAAGACTAACCTGTGCAGAGGGTGACAACGCTGCCATAAGAGCTCACTGAACAGTGTTGTCACCCTGTTACAGGATAAATAGTATATGTTAATGACAGACCGCATTGGATAAGTAACATTTGTTTTCCCTGCAGTTCCACTAATGAACCACCTGCTGTGCCATGCGAGGACAAATCAGCTTCACAAAAAAAATCCAAAATCCACCCATTGTTGTAACTGCTCGGATATCTCTGGTAGATTGACAGCATTATCCGACCCCCGTCACTAATCAAATGCATACGCTATTTGCGTCTGCACACCACTCTAAAGCACAATTGAACACGCAACTGTCAGAAAGGGGCGTTGGGGTGCCAATCAAATAAATGGCACCGCATCAACGCACACGACTTGCTTTGCTGCGCATTACCGCAACAACGTGGCATGAACGGCACTTAGATGGATTCACATATTTGCATTTTGTTTGATGCATACTCTACTGCAATGAGTGATAGAGCATCAAAAGCATCACAAAGCACGCGTGATCACATGCGTAATGACGCACACCAATGGGTCGCAATGCACATAAAAGCACCTTGATGGGAGTCAAAAGGCACGGAGGTGTTATAAAAGTATCAATCAGTAAATCACCAGCACTCACAGGATTCAAATTGTGATGTCACATGCGTCAAAGCCCAGGTTTTCGGGGGCCACAGAGGGTCCCTTCAGGGCGACGCAGTTCATGATTTGAATCCTGCGAGTGCTCGATTTTTCTGATCGATACTTTGGAGACGCACCGCGCCATCTGTGTTATCACTGCAAGGACCACGATCAATAATTTCATGGTTAGAGTGCCGTATGGGGGTGCAGGTGACCAACACTTTGTATTGTATGTCAGTACGCGCCAGAACACAACAAGTGCAATGCATGTTAAAAAGCAAACCAATGCACGTTACACCATGTGACAACGTACGCCAACATGCATTCCGATACCGTTCCATCGATTGTCATATAAAATGCATTGAAAGAAAAAATAAATGTACAGATGTGAATCCAGCTTTAAAAATCATAACAGACATTCTTATCAACACAAGACACACTAAGTCACCCGTATACAGACAGAATGGTTCTTCCAAAACCAGTCTAATAACATCACACCGGCAGATGTTGCTGCAAGTGACTGTAGGCCCCAGGTCAGGTGATATCTGGGACCTCAGTCACTATGGAAGGGTGCCAAGCAGATTTGGGACTTCCAGTTAAAATCAGGAAATAATCACCAGCAGGCCGAAGGTCCAGTTCATCATCCCGTCTATGTGACGTTAGGATAGAGATGGTATCACATATGCAAACAACGGGCCTTTCATCAGGCAAAGCATAGCGACCAATGTTATCCCTGATGAAGGGACCAAACAAGGGTCCAAAACGTTTGCATAGGTCATAGCACGTCTATCCTAAAGCGACACCAAACTCGCAGTTCAAGCTTAAAAATGGATTCAAATACATTAACCAAAATGTATCCTATTTGTGCATCACTCGGCTGTAGATCCTCCAATCATCTCTGAATTGGTGCCGACACTGTCCTTCCTTCTGGAGGGTGACTACTTTTGTTCCCCACAGTCCCTGTGTGTGTTGTAATGTAGTCACCGCAACAAGCTAAGTCCCGGGATGGACTACAATCTCAATACAAATTAGTATACTAAACGTGAGATTGAAGTCCATCCCGGGAATGAGCTCGGAGCGGTGACTACTTTACAACACACACACACACACACACACACACACACACACACACACACACACACACACACACAGGGACCATGGAGAACAAAAGTAAAGTAGTCACCACTCCAAGCTCATTCCCGGGATGGACTACAATCAGGCTGTAGATCCTCCAATCATCTCTGAATTGGTGCTGACACTGTCCTTCCTTCTGGAGGGGGGGCCATTTGTGTTCCCCATGGTCCCTGTGTGTGTTGTAAAGTAGTCACCGCTCTAAGATAGAATACAATGTCAGTACAAATGAGTAAACTAAACATGAGATTGTAGTCCATCCCGGGGAGGGAGCTTGGAGCGGTGACTACTTTACAACACACACAGGGACCATGGGGAACACAAATGGCCCCCCCTCCAGAAGGAAGGACAGTGTCAGCACCAATTCAGAGATGATTGGAGGACCTACAGCCGAGTGATACACTAATAAGGTCCAGTATTGTTAATAGTTAAGGTACTAGAATCCATTTCTAAACTGAACTTTAACTCCTGAGTTTAGTATCACCTCAACGTCGAATAGAATAAATACGAGATGATAAACTGGACCCGCAGATCATTCCATCACCCATCATAAAGATTTGGATTGGGATTCCGGTCTGGACTGCGAGGGGAACATCTGCTACCTTGGATTCCACTTAAAACCAGACACCAAATGTAAAAAGAGTGGTTCAAGCAAGACTAAAGTGAGATAGGGCCCAACTGATTCTAAAAATCAAAAGGCAGAAGTGTTTCATTTAATCTGGTTTTTATACTATGAAGGCCAAGTCAACACAACAAAAAAAAATTAAACTGCCAAATTATTCATCGCAAACATATATGTACATAATATATATATATATATACTTACAGAAAAAGGAAGTCAAATTTATTGAATGAAAAACTAGAAGTTAATAAAAATTAGCAATACACAGAAAATGTACACAATCAGCAGCAATTCTATATAGGTGACGTACAAATGAGGAACGCGGAACGCCGCGCGTAATGGCTTCTCCGTTCGAAGGGGGAAGGGAAAGAAACACGCAGTATTTCACTGTACAAACTACAAACACAAAAATGAATGGGTACTTTACAATTTTCTCTTTTTTTTTCCAATTTTTTTTTTTTTTACTTTTTAAATACAAAAAGATACCCTGGGTAAGGGGTCTATAATTTGTTTTCAGTGGTTGATGTTTAAATATTAGTGTTTTTGTTTGTTTTTTTTTTTTTTCTTGGTTTTCTTTTTTTTAATGTTTTCTTTATTTTATTTTTTTACATGCATTTTGCTTCCTGTATGTGTGTAGTTACTGTTCATTGGCTGTGCCTCCATATCACCGTCCGTGGCGGCCAATAAAAGTCATTTTTTTTAAATGCAGTATGTGAAATATAAAGCCAAAAAAAAAAAAAAGTAAGTCTTTAAACACTGGCCCTGCAGATTCCGCAAATCGACCATTTAACACATGGAAATTGTCACATTTATTCCTAAATTGCCGTTTTCCGCAAAAAGTTGTGCAATGCTCGTGTCAAACACTAGGCAGTCGCTGTTCATGATGGCCGTTGCAATGCCCTCGTGGATAGAGCGGGGTGTAGCTTCCCACGTTAATCGCCGGCGGTGACCGTTCAGCTCCAGCCTGTATGCAAAGTTCTCCGCTTGCTTGCGCGTTCCTATTAGCTGCACGATGGCGAAGAACTGTTGGTGGCCGTCGTACTTTTCTTGCTTCTCCAAGACCAACATGAAATGAAAGCCGAAACAGGATTGCATCATGACCCAGTCAACGGCACCCGGAAGGTTAATGTCCGTGGCAAGAAACACTATATCCTCCCCTTGTAATGTCGTGATGGATTTATGCTGGTGCATGAGGTGTGGCATCACTGCGTCCAGGGATCCTTGCCATTTGCAGGAAGCCCCCGGACAGGGACATGAATACGGTCGGAATTCGCACAGCTCTTCGTGGTCCGCCTTCTCCGTGTGCGGCAATGTTACCTCGCAGCCCGAAGAAGCGTATTTGCAGGGGAAGAGGACAGAGTTTGCGACTTTTTCCATTGCCAAGTTGCGGATGGATCCCAAGGGACCCCGGCATGTCGGGCAACATGTGAGCTTCGGGCGACAGTTGCTACACACGAGGTGTCCACTTTGACACTGGAGGATTGGTGGCAAGACATAGTCAAAGCACACGGGGCATTCGAAGAGGCTCGCCAAGTCATTGTTGGAAGCCGTTGTTCCTGTCAAAGCAGGCACCCGCTGAGAAGGGGGACACTTTGAAGTACCAGTTGGGATGGCTGCAGCAGTCTGACGGCTCATATCTGCAACAAAAGACAAATGCAGTTAGCTTACAGAAAGGAAAACAAAATGTACTATGACGAAGCACAATGATCTGCAGGAAAAGGTGATCAGCAGCAGCAGCAAACATCCGGTAAACAATGACTGGCAGCATCGCATTACTGGCACAAGGCATACTAGCAGTGGAGCTGTCCATCCATACACTGATCGGGCAGAGGCTGGAAGGACTGTTCACTTAGAAATGATAAATGGCCACTTATGAGATATGAATGATCTGGGGAGGTGCCAATCACTACAGTAAAAACCCATCTCTGGATAAGTGCAGGAAAAATAAACCCCACGCATGCACACACACCGTACAACTAGCCTTGTCGTGGGGCAAGCCCTGCATTGCATTGCAGGGGTTAACTGCTCATCAAGGGGGTTCTTCAAAGCGGTTTTACCCAACTGATCCATGCTCCCGCGGGCTTCATGACCAACGCCAGCAGCCTTCCCCCTACACTCCAGCAGATGGAGGCCTGCCGATGTCATCCTGTCTAATGCAAAGGCCTCGCATTACACGTGATGATGCAGAGGAACATTCCATAGCTGGAGCAGGGAGAAGAGAGGTGGGCGCTGATCACCAGGGGAGCAGGGATCACGCAAGGTAAACGGCTTTAAAGAACCCCCCCCCAAGACAAAAGCGACCACTTAACTGTGACAACGCACTAGTTGACAGGTGATGGGCTAGTGCAGGGGTGGGCAACCTTGGCCCTCCAGGTGTGCTTTAACTACAAATCCCAACATGGCAGTCATCCCTGTAACTGACAATCTTGCAATGCCTCGTGGAACTTGTAGTTCCACAACAGCTGGAAGGTTGGAGTTGCCCACCCTGGGCTAGTGTGATCAGCACCTAAGAATTCCTGAAAAGAAACCATTTTTTTAAATTAATTAAACGATTCACATAGTAAAGGACCCCCAAAAATACCCATTTACATTGGGGTCATTCAATGCACACCAAGCCTCAAAATCAGAGGCCACTCATAAGAGGAGAATAGGAGGAAGAATTATCAGTAATGAGCATGAAAACAACCCCTTCCTAAATCAGAATGGACACCACCACCCTCCAGAAGGGCAATTATTATCTTGAGGGGAATGAAAAAAAACGTTGGCACAACTTACAACATTTGGAAAATTATGAATAGGCAACAGATGAAGAAAGTCACAATCTACCAGCTCTACAAAAAGCATCTGTATACAACCATCAATCCCGTCATCAGCCCGGACACTGGAGCCCTGAACTGTGACCTTCAGCGAGTGGAAACAACACAGAATGCCACAAATACCAACAGTGACTAGTAATAATAATGGAGTGGGCAGCAAGTCCCTGCGTTCCACTGCAATACTCGTCTCACTAGACCAATGAAAGGCCAGCAACAATCAAGTCTACAGGCAGCTCCATT
>NW_017306274.1:4387982-4390029 GCF_000935625.1 Nanorana parkeri
GCCATGCCTGCCCTACACGCAGCCCCCGGCCATGCCTTCCTTATGAGTTAACAGAGAAAACGTATTTCACCGGATGCTTTCAGCTTTGAACAAACCAGTTATTAAGGCTTCCAAAGCACACTGACCCATCATGAGACAAGCGCAGTGTAACCCGGCTTCAACACACACATACAATCATGATTATTCTGGACAGAAAACGTGCCGGCCAGCCACCACAAACAATACGGACGCATCCAGTTACATTCACAAATAGCAATACGAATGTTCCCCAGTCTGTCACCGGACAAGTTTCTAGTCAGAATCGAGAGCTTCCAAATATATACCGGTACACAAGGCATCAGGAAGATAGCCCATCCCCCTTTTATTTCAGGCTCAGCCACAAATCTGGGTATTCTCAGCGCTGGGATTGTTCGTTTTTCAAGTTCACGGAAGTTTTCTGCGAACTTCTGGGACCCCCCAGAGACACCAGCAAAGACTGAAGATGAAGCGACTCATGCGGTGCCAGCATCCCGGAGCGCATGTAGCCGTAAGCATTCTGTAAGCGTCTCTGATCTTACACGGTAATTAGGGCAGATCTAAATAAAGTTTTTAAAAGAAAAAAAATAAATTAACCTGACCGTGTGCAGCTTATAGAAGTCACATTACACGCAAAGGACATTCTAAGAAGCATTGGGCTTTGAAGGCTGAGGGAAGACGGAGCTGTTACATGGCAGATGTCTGGCAATCCAGACTGGCAAGGCCTTACATCGCCAACTGGTGGAGGAAAGCCCGCTGCAGCTCATTACACAGAAAAACAGCAAATACGGACCTCACTGCAGGTGTCTGTAAACGCCAAAAGACTGACAAAACCTAAACATTTATTTACACCCAAAAATTAAATATATTGCAGATTGCGCGTCCTTAGATCAGGCGGCTGCATTTGTTTTCTTTACTCCCTTTATTTTCACCTGCTGATCCTGCCAGTAACACACTTCCTGTCCTAGGGTGACCACGCTCACTCGCCATACTGTATGCGGAATTTATCTGGAACTGGAGCAGATGTGCATGGCAACCTGAAGAGAAGCTGGTTGGTTGCCATGGGCAACTACCCCGGATTCTGTCTGCTCCAGTTTTGATAAATCTCCCCATGTATCTTAAGGAGGAGTATTATTTTTACATTAGACTGCTCTCCTGATTTGGACTACAAACACTTTCCCCTCTCATCACTATTACACAGGAAGGAAGAGTCTTGTAGTTCACAGACTATAGCTGGGATGGCTGATAAAATTGTTTGAGATTTCAGTTCTGTGCACAGGAAGTTACAAATACATTGGATTGCCAACCGGCATTGTACTCGTGGGTGTCACCTTGAGCAGTTGCCGGGTGACACCCCCCTTGGTAGGTCATCACACATGCGTGTAACAGCATTGCACACGTGCGTTTGATGACATGCATGCTTACCTGCCAGGTGATGGACACTGGCAAAGAAATAAGGGGACGCTGACCCGGTGGAACAAAGTATGCGTCCACGTCCCCATCTCTCTCGTGCAAGTGTCAGTCTCTCGGACCATGACTAAGTGCCCGATTTTTCAGAGGGGGTGACATGGTCAGTCATTTTGGGGTCACCGCCTCTGATGGTGAACACTATGGACCCAGGCACTCCAAAGGTAGAAGTACGTCTATTTATTGACCATGCTCATTGCATGTCTTGCACGTGCGTCAATAAATAGACGTACTTCTACCTTTGGAGTGCCGGTGTCCATACTTTTCTGTATTACTGGACGGTAGCCATCCGTCGACTACCAATGCACCCCACCATTCTTACTATGGATAAGCGGTCAGGAGTGCAATGGGTATATGGATTGTACCCCCACTGATGGCGTCACACCCCCTGCACCCCGTTGTGACGCCACTGATTGTACTCAGCCTAAACAAAAACGAAAGCAGCCCCCACATCGAAGGACTGGTGAGCTGTATTAGATTACATTTCTGTTCTTGAGCTTACATATACTATAAATTCTATTTAAAGGGAAAAGGGGGGGGGGGGGACCCTTGGGGGGGGGGGGCC
>NW_017306274.1:4390074-4390899 GCF_000935625.1 Nanorana parkeri
GGAAAAGGGGGGGGTGGGGATCCCTTGTAGTGGGGGTACCCCATCACTGCAAGGGTTAACCTCTTGTTTACATCGAGTGGTATTGTGTAAAGGACTGAAATATCTGCTCTTTGGCAGTCAGCTGTCACCCCATCTCCCCTCCATCCAGTGCACTATCCCTATGCGTCCTGTCGTATAATGCAGGGCTAGGGGCCCTGCGTTGTACACAATGATGTCAGCGGTCCTCCGACCACCAGAGTGCAGGAAGAGGCTGTGCCTGCCAGTCTTGGAGCTCGCTAGAGCAGGGATCGGGAAAGTAAAAGTCCTTTGCACGGATCCTCTAGGCAAAAACAAGCCGTTAACCCTCGCAGCGCCGGGGCGATCCCACTGCTAGGTTATTTCTTTTTTTCGTGCGCGCAATAAAACTGCATTATGACAACCGGCGATGTAAACACAGAGACAGCAAACTAGAGAAACTTGGCAGCTGCAGTCAAAGTTCACCACAAGTGGAAACATTCAACCTGGAAAGATCTGAAAGCGACATGTCCTCGTAAGTCGCAGCCACAACACACCGAAACCGAGAAGTCGTCCCCTGTACCAGGGGACCGTCCACTTTTGTAAACACAACATTGGTAACATTTAGTAAAAGTAGCACAAAAAAATTGTCACCGTTGCAGGAATAGGGCAAAGCGTATCATACTCATCAACCAAGATCCACGGCCAATCAAAACACTGCGAGTCACGCAGACAAAAAAGGGAGTTTGTATCATTGAGGGCTGCAGCTCCTCCACACACACACACACCAATTACCACATGACAGCAGATTACATCCACGGAAAACAATAG
>NW_017306274.1:4390991-4414918 GCF_000935625.1 Nanorana parkeri
ACACATTACAAATGCACACACTCAGCCCAGGAGCTTGCACTCTAGGCGGTAGATTGGTGCCCTAGGATCTCAGCTTGTTTTGTTTTTCCGTGTCTGTAGTAAGAAGATCAGAAGCCATAAGTAACAGGATGCAAGCTGCCACCAGTGACCACTGCTAGGTTACCTTTCCTCTTCTTGGGGTCACTCCCTGACAGGCATGTGAAGAGAACCCCTTTCCACGAGTAGAGCACGCTGTGGGTGGCTTTGCCAGTCACACCCCCCTTACCCAAAGGATCCTGTGCTGGACCTCCACATAGGATCCTGCCCCTGCCCTGAATGTCACAAAGAATCCAGTCCCTGTGCTGTGCCCCACAAAAGGATCATGTGCTTGCCCCCACCCCCCACAGAGGACCCTGTTCTGGACTCCACACATGATCCTGTCCCTGCGCAGCACAGCCAGATGGTCCAACCAGACACGCTTAAAGGGTTAGTTCACCTTTTAAACTATGCAATTTATTATAAATGCCATACCTGTAGGCCGTTTGGCCCCCACCAGAAGCCTGGCCAAAAAAGTGACACTGTCCTTATCTCCCAATTCTACTCCTGCATTGTCACCCTGTAACACAGGATTTCGCTAGGGACTACAAGCACCCAATTGCAACATACATTTACAAGGTATGGCCCACCGTTTTTACCATCAGGGCCCATTCACACTAGGCAATTACGGTAGCATGCACTTTACCACAAAAAGCAGCCAAGGGCAATTACAAGCATTGGTACACCCCAACGCACCAAGCGGACAGATACTGCAGTGCACTGCCAAAACTGCCAAAAAGTGAATGCACCAATTTTAGTAGCGCAAGGCATCACACGCTCCATAGGTCCACCCTCCGACCTCCTGGGTCACTGCTGAGACCTTACAGGGCTGGGAAAACGGGAGATTTTTTAAACTAGTTTACCAAATAAGTTGTTACTGTCCAGCATGCAGGAAATCCACAGCAATGCAACAATAGGCAGCTGTCCCTTTGTTCAACACCCTAGGAGCTCTGCCGCCCCAGACACACACTGCTCCGTATGAGGCGCTCTGCCGCCCCAGACACACACTGCTCCATATGAGGCGCTCTGCCGCCCCAGACACACACTGCTCCATATGAGGCGCTCTGCCGCCCCAGACGCACACTGCTCCATATGAGGCGCTCTGACGCCCCAGACGCACACTGTATGAGGTGCCCCAGGCCAATAATGTGCAATTTCTAGGTAAACACTACAAAGTCATTAGGAGAAGCAGTGCTATTAGGCAAGCAGCATCAGTCCCCACCATCACCATGTCAGCTGCCTAGTAGCAGGCACAGTTCACGATCAAGTGGATGGCTGCACTGGTCAGCAGGATTACATTTTTAGTATATTTAGGATATCCATATGTCAGTCTTTGAGGAAGTCACGGTTTTCCTGACTGAGACAATGGCAAGCCGACAGCTGAGATCCCTGACGCTTAAGGCTCCATCGTGGCCGTTTGTTGTCTAGGAGGGCCACACTGTGCATACAAATGAAAACACAATATAGATTCTTAGCGGGAATGTTTAAAGCAGACATTGAGTTGCTATTAGTTTTTATTAGATTTATAGACAAATGGGACATGTTGCCAAATTTGACTTTGAAACAAGTACATATTTAGATAAAATAGTGGCGGAAACTGAAGTAGTAAATAGTAACCGGTCCAAACCCAGTCATCATTTTCATTAGCAGGCTTTAAAATGAAAAACAAGCTCCCCAGTGGTTTTGAGTGGTCAAAAAATCCACCTTACCTTTTCTAAGCTCATTACAAATGCATGCAAACGCACCTGAAGGCAAATTTTAAGCTAAAGAAAAAACGCAACAGAGCGCTACAAAAACGCACTGCATTTGCAGATCTGGTTTAGACCTGGGGTGAACAAGCCCTAAGGGCTAGTTCACACCAAGCGCAGAGCAGGTGCAGAGCAGACCGGATCAAAACTGCGTCCAATGTATTCCAATGGTATTTTTTGCTCCAGTTCACATCGCAGCGTGCAGTTGCAGAGCAGGTGAAAAAACTGCAGCAGGCTCTATTTTACCTGCTCTGGAACGCATCAAAAAAGCATGCAAATGCATGGAACGCACTGAAAGATCATTTTAAACGTTAAAAAAAAAATTTTTTTTAACCAAAAAGAGCGCGCAACGCATCAAAAGCGCGTCAAAAACGCAGCAAAAAAGGCGTTAAAAAAAGACTAGCGCGCGTGTGCAGAAACCTGACCGGATCTGCTCTGCATTTGGTGTGAACAAGGCCTTAAAGGCCCATAATGAACATTCATTATTTTATTTTTTTGTTACTTCTGATAACAGTTGGGGAAAGGTAGAAAAAAAAAAAAAAGTGTCACTTTTTGATCAAATTAAACCAACCATCGCTAGAATTTTATTTGAAATGCTCCATTCAAAATGCAGTGACTCGGATTTCTACTTCCTTGAAGAAACACAGAAATACAGTGCCCGAGGAATGAAACGGCACCAAGCAGCGGGGAAAACAGGCGTCCAACACACCTAGAAGTGGGTCAAATGCAAAAGATTCTTCAAGCACTGTAGCTCCTTAGACCCCATTCACACTTGGCATGCACTTGAGGCACGCATAAAAGCACGTCACGTTTGCCGCACATCAGCCTATTCATTTCAATGGGCTGCCACACGTACCACAAATGTGGCAAAGAAGCTCATGCAACATTTTCAGCTGTGAGCGCTACGCGTTTGGTGCATGTCATTGTGTGGGGAAAAACCTGCGTTTTGCCAGCTGCGTTTGGGGTGAATGGCACCGTGATCCAATCAAGTTTACGTGCCAGTGCACACGCTCTAGTATGCCATCGCGCAATGAACAAGTGTGAACAGGGAAAAAAAAGTGTGAAGAGTGGAGGCACAACCTGAATGATGGTAAATATTCTTTATATTCTTTTGCAGGGGGCTTAAAAAAACAAACGAAAAATGAATCTGCCTTCAAGCCAGAACATTCACCACAATTATATTCCAGCTATTCGAAAAACCCCCCACACAGAGACCTCTTTAAAACAAATCATATTGACTGCCCTATTGGATGACAACAACCACAAGACTAAGGGCCCGTTCACACTATCCAGTTAGAACTTACTGGATCGCATTCGCGAACCCTTTCCCTGTGTTCTGGGCGCAGGAGGGGGCATGGTGGTGCCATTCATTTCAAATGGCACCGCAAGCAAGCCTCCCACCCACAGTATAATCGCCCGCAGTGGAGCATGTGATACCGCAATGCCCTGTGTTCCAATGCGGGCTGGAGGCGTGTCTGTAGTGCCATTGAACCCTGAAAGTGTTTGCGTATGCGATCCAGTGCGTTCATGGCATATAACCGTGTTCTGAACGCATTGGATAGTGTGAACAAGCGCTCACTGCATTAGCCGCAGATGGGAGACAGATCTACAGGTACTTCTTTAATTTTGACATTAAGTCAAGCTGAGCGTGCATATTCATGACAGTGAAGGGTTGATAACAGGACACTAGTCCCATGACTGCCTTAAAATGACACTAAACTCAGGAGTTAAATCTTAAAATTGCATTTGAGTAACCCAACGATTAACAATACTGGACCTTATTTGTGTATCAGATCAGCTGTAGATCCTCAAATCCTCTCCGACACTGTCCTTCCTTCTGGAGGGGGGCTGCTTTTGTTCCCCATGGGCCCTGTTTGTGTTGTAAAGTAGTCACCGCGGCAAGCCTGCTCCCGCGATAGGCCATAAGTTCTCAGTAAACTAAACATGAGATTGCAGTCCATCCCGGGAGCGAGCTTGGATCGGTGACTACTTTACAACAGACACGGGGACCATGGGGAACAAAAGTAGCCCCCCTCCAGAAGGAAGGACAGTGTCAGCACCAATTCAGAGATGATTGGAGGATCTACAGCCGAGTGATAGACACATAAGGTCCAGTATTGTTGATAGTAAGGGTACTAGAATGCAATTATAAGATTTAACTCCTGAGTTTAGTGTCACTTTAAAGTGAATTTTTCCATTCCACAATAATGTAAATATAGTGATATAGTGGTACCTTCACAATAGATCCATTACCTGTTGCAAAGTACTTCCACAGGCCCAAAATCCACAGCCTAAGTAGTCTATACACCAATATATATTTCAAAAGTCTAAATCCAAGTCTTCATCTCCATATCTCACCACAACCTACTCATCACTGAAATACAGGCAGTGAAACATGACTGCCACAAGATGGGCAGATGCATCTCATTTGCTTGCTTTGATTGACAACCTAGCTTGAACTTCATGTCAAGCGAGAAGAAAGATGGTGGTGCCCAATGGGGTTATAATTAGGTCTCAGGTGACACAGTAATCAGTTTTTGTTGACTGATTTTGTGCCTGCGGGTTGTTTATTAGCTGACTAGCTCAAACTTGGCAGTTAATTATTGTAACCATTGGCAAGGAAACGGGTTGATTTTAAGCGAACTTGTACTTTGCTTATTCTAGCCAAAGCAAGGGTGCGTCCACACCATCTGGTGTCCATTGGGTTCAGCAGGTGGGGGCGGTGTCTTGCTTTATTACACTACAAGGCACTGTTTACCTTTTCTTTTGAAAAACTTTATTGAAATGTCACAAAATGGCATCCATTTCTATGCAGTACTGGCAGTGATTTCAGGTGAGCTGCAGAACAATGCAGCAGGTCTGCAACACACTGCAACCCCCACCTCAAGGCAGTACTGTGGTGTGAACAGGGCACTTAGAAAGTAATTGTCTTCTGTATGTCCTGGCAATAAGCCTGCAATGATCTGTGCAGATCAATGCAGCTCAAGTGAACAAGCCTTAAAAAGTGTGCATTACAGCAGCCACAATTAGCAGTACTTAAACTTTCCAGATCGCCACATACACCACCTTAACTATATCATGAAAGCTGAAACTGTCTTGTGTCAGCCCTTGTGAGATTGTAGTTGGCTAACCAGTTGTGTGTTCACAGGAGAGTCCCTTAAAGTGACACTACACTCAGGAGGTAAATCTTAAAAATGCATTTGAGTACCTTAACTATTAACAATATGGACCTTATTTGTGTATCACTGGGCTGTAGATTCTCATATCATCCCTGAATTGGTGCCGACACTGTCCTTCCTTCTTGAGGGTGACTACTTCTGTTCCCCATGGTCTGTGTGTGTTGTAAAGTAGTCACCCCTCCAAACTCTCTCCCGGGATGGACTACAATCACAATACAAATTAGTTAACTAAACATGACATTGTAGTCCATCACAGGAGCGAACATGGAGCGGTGACCACTTTACAACACACACAGGGACCATGGGAACAAAAATAGCCCCCCCTCCAGAAGGAAGGACAGTGTCAGCACCAATTCAGACATGATTGGAGGATCTACAGCCGAGTGATACACAAATAAGATACATTGTTGTTCACAGTTAAATCTTATAAAAGCATTCAAGTACCTTAAAAGGATAATTAAAGCCTCCGTTTTTTTTTGCATAGATCTAGCAAGCAGATGTATGCAAAAAGCATTAAAAAAAAAAAAAATTGCTTTAACAGGGGTTGATACTCACATGTGTCTTCCCTGCGTGCTCCCTTCCGAAAATGTGAAGATCCTTGGGCGGCCGCAAGGCATCTTGGGGCGGGCGCAATGCGCAGTTCACATTTTCGGCCGGGACGCGAGGAGAGACGCAGGGTGAGTCTATGGACGCGTGCACCCGCCTGCAGACACCGTCGGAAAGGAAGTGCCAGCAAGCTCAGAGTAGTCAGCGCTGGATCGGACACCCGCCGCATCGCTGGAGGGACAGATGAAAACGACAGGAAAGATCAGAAAGATCAGATTAAGAAACATCATTTAAGGTAAGTGCTTTCATTAACAATGGGGGAGGGGGAAAAAATGACTTTAATGTCACTTTAATTCCTGAGTTTAGTGTCACTTTAAAATTGCTGAAACAGCTGATGGTCAGAATTCTGGATACAGCTGGCGTACATGTCATATGCTACTTGGTTGTGTTTACAAAACATTTTTAAAACTATAATAAAAATGCAAGAACAGTAGTTACTCACCTAGTACCCACTTTACTTCAGACCCTTGATAGAAACGTCCCTCTCAGTTAATAACTTCTGAATGTTGGCTCATCTGCAAAAATGGAGACACTTCTTTTGATTGACAGAACTTAGTACCTTAAACACCCCCCACCATACCGCCATCACACGCTGCAAGCTCACAGTCCTTATACTGCCAATGCTACAATGCCAAAATGATCTGTTCATCTCCCATTGAATCAACGCTGTGCTTATGACTTTATATGCTAGTTTTAGAAATCTAGACTCCATCTTGCCGATAGAGACCGCTGGCTGAACTACCTTGAGACATTCAATATTAGCCTTGGTAACCCTAGCCGGAAGGGCCACACTGGAAAATGTGCTGCGGCCAAGCCAGAGAGCCAGCAGCGTTCATGGCCACGGACATATTTGTGAGGAAATAATGCCAAAACGTTCACACAAAACTTCCAGTGGACTATTAACTACAAGTACTTATTTCATCTTCTGGTATTTCTTTAGTGTCTGAAATCAAGAAGCACTAAACCATTTATGCCCAACTGGAGGATGACATACAAGCCGTGCAGAGTTACCAGGGGAAAATATTTCAAAGAAGGGAGCATCTGCACAAGCCGATCAGTGTACCCAGAACTGCTCATCATGGCTTGTAATTGCGGTCTAATGGCTGAAAGGTACCACAATCCATGCGGTCTGATGGCTGAAAGGTACCACAATCCATGCGGTCTGATGGCTGAAAGGTACCACAATCCATGCGGTCTGATGGCTGAAAGGTACCACAATACATGCGGTCTGATGGCCGAAAGGTGCCACAATACATGCGGTCTGATGGCCGAAAGGTACCACAATACATGCGGTCTGATGGCCGAAAGGTACCACAATACATGCGGTCTGATGGCTGAAAGGTACCACAATACATGCTGTCTGATGGCTGAAAGGTACCACAATACATGCGGTCTGATGGCTGAAAGGCACCACAATACATGCTGTCTGATGGCTGAAAGGTACCACAATACATGCGGTCTGATGGCTGAAAGGTACCACAATACATGCGGTCTGAAGGCTGAAAGGTACCGCAATACATGCTGTCTGATGGCTGAAAGGTACCGCAATACATGCGGTCTGAAGGCTGAAAGGTACCACAATACATGCTGTCTGAAGGCTGAAAGGTACCACAATACATGCTGTCTGATGGCTGAAAGGTACCACAATACATGCTGTCTGATGGCTGAAAGGTACCACAATACATGCTGTCTGATGGCTGAAAGGTACCACAATACATGCTGTCTGATGGCTGAAAGGTACCACAATACATGCTGTCTGAAGGCTGAAAGGTACCACAATACATGCTGTCTGAAGGCTGAAAGGTACCGCAAAACATGCTCAAGTGGTTCACAAATGAATAGAAGAATGAAACATCTCATGACAAACCAAAAAGGCCCCAAAAAGCTACAGACTGATCAATAGCAAGGCAACAAAATGACCATAAAGTTAGAAATGCCAAAAACAGACATAGAACTGAATTACATTTTTTAGATTGTAAGCTCTCAGGGGCAGGGCCCTCCTTACCATCTTGTCTTGATTTGTATTGTGATTGTAATGTCGTCCCTATATTGTAAAGCGCTGCGCGAACTGTTGGCGCTATATCCTGAATAATAATAATGGCATTTCATTTGCTGCAGCACTGTGCATCACACGTAAGGTACCACAATCCATGCGGTCTGATGGCTGAAAGGTACCACAATACATGCGGTCTGATGGCCGAAAGGTGCCACAATACATGCGGTCTGATGGCCGAAAGGTACCACAATACATGCGGTCTGATGGCTGAAAGGTACCACAATACATGCTGTCTGATGGCTGAAAGGTACCACAATACATGCTGTCTGATGGCTGAAAGGTACCGCAATACATGCTGTCTGATGGCTGAAAGGTACCACAATACATGCTGTCTGATGGCTGAAAGGTACCACAATACATGCGGTCTGATGGCTGAAAGGCACCACAATACATGCTGTCTGATGGCTGAAAGGTACCACAATACATGCGGTCTGAAGGCTGAAAGGTACCACAATACATGCGGTCTGAAGGCTGAAAGGTACCGCAATACATGCTGTCTGATGGCTGAAAGGTACCACAATACATGCTGTCTGATGGCTGAAAGGTACCACAATACATGCTGTCTGAAGGCTGAAAGGTACCACAATACATGCTGTCTGAAGGCTGAAAGGTACCGCAAAACATGCTCAAGTGGTTCACAAATGAATAGAAGAATGAAACATCTCATGACAAACCAAAAAGGCCCCAAAAAGCTACAGACTGATCAATAGCAAGGCAACAAAATGACCATAAAGTTAGAAATGCCAAAAACAGACATAGAACTGAATTACATTTTTTAGATTGTAAGCTCTCAGGGGCAGGGCCCTCCTTACCATCTTGTCTTGATTTGTATTGTGATTGTAATGTCGTCCCTATATTGTAAAGCGCTGCGCGAACTGTTGGCGCTATATCCTGAATAATAATAATGGCATTTCATTTGCTGCAGCACTGTGCATCACACGTGCCATGGTTTAGTTGTTTGTTGCATCTCAGTGCTGCCATCTCCTGGAGCCACTTTGCAGTCTACACAGGAGTGTGCCGACTCCAGATTTCCAGCTGTGGTGAAACTACAAATCCCAACATGCATCTGTCTCTGGGAGTCATGCCTGTGAGAATCTTGCAATGCCTTATGGGATTTGTAGTTTCACAACAGATGGAGATATGGAGTTTGCCCACCCCAGGTCTACATGTACGCACGTTAGGGATGCTTGCATGACATTTCTCAAAGCAGCTTTGCTGATGGTGCCAAATGCGATTTTGAGCGTGTAAATGCAAATTTACAGCCTGTGCATCACCAGATATTATTTTATAAATAGCTGCAGATCTAAACATTGAAAACATTTTTTTGTGAAATCTGTTGCAAAGTTTCTTACCTTGAGATCTTGCCAATAACGGCACTTATAGGCTGAGAATGCTAAGCCACTATCTCGCAAGTGAGCGGCAGCGCTATCAGCCTGCAGTGTGCACTTCAGTTGGCTTTTAGGCTGCCAAATTGATAAACCCGATAGGAAGCCCAATGGCCTTACTGAAGGAATACACACAGGAGGCTGACACCAACACTGATAATTTAACAAGGCAGTGGATTTGTTTTCTTGACCTGCAACAGGAACTGCTCTTACTAAAGCTAGCCATACACTTTGCGAATTTTGGCTGGTTCTTGATGGTCGAAATTCGCACAGTGGTTGCCTCTGTCGGCACCCTTTCGGCTCGCATTCCTTGGTCAGCTGATTGAGGGAGGCAGTCGGAAAATCTTCAAACAGAGCCAGCAGCCAATGAGCTGCCGGCTCTGTTCTGGTTTTGAGGGCTGGTGCACACCTAGGCGACGTTTCCGCACAGATTACCGCGCGGTCAGGAGCCACCAAGGTGTGAACCAATCATTCTGTGGGTACCATTATTTTCTAATGGCACGCCAGTCACACCGGGCGGATTGCGGGGTTTCCCGCGCGTCGCACACAAAAAAAGGTATATATACCCTTTTTTCTGCGATTGCAGCACGGATGTCACCCTATTGAATTAATGGGGCCGTGCGGAAATCGCTGCCTACATTGTGCAGGACCGTGCCATCCCGGATCATAGAGGTCTGCACCGGGCCTCAGACAGCGACCGGTGGCTGCTGTCACAATACAATGAAGACAGACAGAGGGAGATTCCTCGATCAACGCTCATAAGCCTTTATGGAGGAATCTGTAATATTTCTTCGTTCAGCCTACAGGTTGAACAAAGAAAATATTTAAAGGAGAACTATGGGGTCAGTGTTTTTCCCCATAGTTCTCATTAGGGTAACGGGAGGACACAAACTAGCGTCCTCCCGTTACCCTAAGCTCAGTATACCGCGAGCTACAGCTCATTATATACTGAGATGCCACAGCCGGAGCGGATCCCGACATCGACGTCGAGATCCGCCCAGCTGCGTGAGTGACAGCGGGCTCTGCCTATCTAGAGCCAGAGCCAGCTGTACCCGCCCCCTCCCCCGTCCGTTCTGCCAGTCAGCGCTGGAGGATCGGAGCGGGGAGAGGGGAATCCAGCCCCTCCCCCTGTCATGGCAGAGAGGTATGTGTTCGCTCACCATCTACTGAGCCGACCTGTGACAGTCTCATTGTCACAGGTCGGCTAGAACTATGAGGTGAGTGGAAATCACTCACCTCATAGTTCTCCTTTAAGTGTATGGCCAGCTTTAGCATGTGCTTAAGAAAACTGTACAGTGCCAGAGTCATAAGATGCCAAACATACTACAAAAATACAATTGAGGATTGAATAAACATTGATAACTTTGATGTGTCCACATATTTTTGTTGAAGCGCTGGTGAACTGTCTACAAACATCTGGATATCTAGTGATCCTTAACATGCTAAAGCTTAGATTTTAGTGATTGGGTTGACATATACTCTAAGGTGACATACACAAATGAATCAGCATGTTCTGCCTCACTCATAAAGAGGAGCACCCGTGGGCTGGTTACAATTTAGCAGTTCAATATGCATGCAACACCCAAGGCAATATAGCAGGATTGCAGTTTATGGTTAGAATTACTGCTAAACAATGCAGCAATGGATTATGGGAGAGTTATGTCACTTCCTTGTTAAACAGAAAGTTGTTTTGCTAAAGATACAAGTTGAGTGACCTAAAAGCAGAAGCACTGATCACAATTAGCACTAATATAGCAGCATAAAGTTCTATCAATTTAAAAAATAAATAAATACATTTGCATTTCTGCAAAGTTCAGGAATGGGTCTTAATTGAGCTTACAAAGAAAAATCAGAGAAGCAATTTTCCCGGAGCAACGAGTTGACTGAAAAAGACTGAAAAAAAATGTCCCGCAGTTTTAAAAGGATCCAAAACAGCATTTGAAATGACATTAACACATTAAAGCAACCCCGTTAGCGCAAAAACAAAACAATTTCCACCAAAGCTTTTCCCTGCAAAAGAAGAATGTTAAATACTTAACTCTTGCACCACAAGACTGCAAGGAAACAGACACTTTGAGGCGAGTCAACCTCCTTTGTCCCAGCAGCTCCTACTGCTAACCCCTATCTCACTACAGGACAATCCTTTTTTAACCACTTCAATGCCGACGCATTTTTGGTACCGGTTTTTGCGGCTGACATTCAGCTTTTACATACTCCGATTACTGAACCCAGAAGCAACAAGGATTTCATCACTTCTGGTTTCAGGGTGTCATTCCTCAGCTGCTGTGTCTGGAGAAGAAGCTAGCGAAGCACATCTATGGGGTCCATAGATGGCAATAGGGGGGCTAATAGACCCCTGATGTCCCCATAAAGAGGACCTGTCATAAAGAGAACCTATCACATAGGGGGGCTTCTTAGCTCGATCTGTAATAGCATTAAATAAATAAGCAACATCTAAAAACAAAATAAAATAAAGCCCTCCACCCTTGATTGTATCCTGAAGTCAATCTTTAATATCAAAAGTATTTAGCAATGACAAATCAATACCTCTTATTTATCATAAGCAAAATGACATGCACACACTACCTGGCAAATAAAAAAAAGTCACACGTATTATTTCATTGGACCACCTTTAGCTTTGATTGCTGCACACACTTCGCTGTCTCATCATTTCGATCAGCTTATGCAATGTCACAACATTTATTTCCACCCAGTGTCACATTTTTCACCAAGATCCGGTAGTGATAATGGAGAGTCGGACCATTGCGTAAAGTCTTCTCCAGCACATCCCAAAGATTCTCAATGGGGCTAAGGTCTGGACTAGGGATGCACCGATACCGGTATTTCGGTATTGGAGTACAAGTACCGATACTTTTTTTCCCCCATTACTCGCCGATACCGAATACCGAGTACCAGAGGTCCCATTCAGGAAACCACCCACCTTCCTGATTAGCAGGGAGATCGTCCCCATGCTTTTCGTCACTAGGTGAAGAGAATGCATGGAGCCAGCTTTCTGGCCTATCAGGAAGCCAGGCACAGTGTAATGACACAGCGCCCGGCTTCCTGATTGGCCGGGAAGCCGGCTCCACGCTCCCTCGTCATGAGGTGACGAAGGAGCATGAAGCCGACTTCCCGGCCAATCAGGAACCCGGGTGCCACGTCATTACACGGTGCCCGGCTTCCTGATAGGCCAGGAAGCTGGCTCCATGCTCTCTCGTCACAAGCGACGAGGGAGCATGGAGCCGGCTTTACGGCCAATTAGGAAGCCAGGCAACGTGTAATGAAGTGCTGCCCGCCTTCCTGATACCGGAAGTATCGGGTCAGGCATCGGAGCATTTGGGCGAGTACGAGTATCCCTAGTCTGGACTCTGCGATGGCCAATCCATGTGTGACAATGATGTCTCATGCTCCCTGAACCACTCTTTCAAAATTTGAGCCCAATGAATCCTGGGGTTGTCATCTTGGAATATGCCCAATGTGCCATCAGGGAAGAAAGAAATCCACTGATTGTAAAACCTAGTCAGTATATTCAGGTAAACAGCCAACCTAATTTATGGGGGACATAACATTGTTGAACCAATCCAATGGAACACTCCTTTGACCTATTTGCTTAGCCAAGCCCAGGTGGTGACTTTTGTTGGCCAGGCAGTGTAAGAGGGCTAAGGAGATCTTTTCGCCCTTTTATGATTACTCTATCATCATTGCCCAATCACATTGGTTTTCATGGAGAAAAGACAATTTATATAAGAATGAAGAACTCTATGACTATTACCTTATGGCTTCACAACTTTCAATGTCAAAAGCTCAGATATGAAGGAATGAAGGAATGAAGGAATGGGGCTCAAAATGTGCTGAAGCGAGAGGCAGCCACCATTTTAGAAGATTGGCAGCCACTTGTGTTCGTCATGAAAGATATCCATCATTGTTTAACACTGCATTATTAATCTCCATTTTCCATAAAAGAGGGGACAAGACCTTCATGGAGCGCATGTGAATATAGCACTACACAAGCTTGGTTTGGTATCAGGGGCCAAACACAAGACAAACAATTTGTAATTGCTACTAAAATTTGCTAGTTGGTGTACAGCCTGTCAAGCCAAAATCTGAACTATAATAAATCTCAACCAAAATAATTCTGTTTCTTATGGTTGCCGGTTTCATATATAGCTAACGGACACCAATGACGTGATCATCCCACTAGAATAATGAATTCCACCCAACCACTGCAGTCATTACAAAACCACATGATGATGTCTCGCCCCCAATGAATTCTGCATAGTATATAAAAAAACAAATTGGACTTGCTGGGAGGACTTTACAGTGCATCTGTGCCCTGACTAAGGACATTAAAATATTCTTAACAAGCAGTGAAGGGGCTTTGAAACAAGCCATCACTCTCTGTAGCTGCTTTTAAAGTGAAGGTTTTCAGGGCCAGTTCATACCAATTATGCTGCGTTCCGGAGTGGCAGCTGCTGGAACGCACTGTAATTGCAGGCGGGGTGTGTGACTGCGGTGCCATTGACTTCAATGCACACCCCCTCCCACCCCAGAATGAAGGAGGAAGTTTAGTGTGCGATTACAGTGCGTTCCAGCAGCTGCTGCTTTGGAACGCACAGTCATTGGTGTAAGCTGGCCCTCATTCTCAAAGATCAAAAAAAAATACTCACACCATCATGTTGCCGCAATAATGCACGTTACACACAACGTACAACATTCATTCTGAATGGCAGCCAATGCACCTTGGCGAAGGACAAGAATGGCAGTGCATAGAGTGCAGGGTACTAATGAGTGTTGCGGTGCCCTGCTAAAAATAGTGCATGCACCATTAATAGCAGCGCACTGCAAGTTGTATGCAACACACCTCAGTCAGCAAGGTGCATAGGGATGCCATCTAGAACGAATAGAATAGCACCAAAGCAGTTACCACGACACAAACCTGTATATGTGTATAAATAAATCTCCCTCTCTATCAACACACACTAGGGATACTGGTTTTTCAGTATCGAGTACCAATATATATTTGTCGATACCGAAAGTCCCATTAAGGGAGCCAGGCGGTGTGTAATCCATAATAGAAGTCACCAGCACTCGATGATATGTGCAAGAAGTAAAGCACTTTTTATTCAATTGTCACATGCACCAAACAGCCAACGTTTAGGGGCCACGCAGGGTCCCTTCTTCTGGGCGACATAGGCGGTGTGTAATGACTCGCAGGCCAGCTTCTTGATTAGCCGGGCAGCATTTAAAAAGACTTGCCACCTGGCTACCCAATTAGCATGGAGGCCATCACCAAGTGACAAGGGAGCATGGACCCGGCTTTCTGGCCAATCAAGTTGTGTAATGACACGGTGCCCAGCTTCCTGATTGGTCGAAGCTGGCCAATCAGGAAGCCGGGCAATGAGTCATTACACAGCACTAGGCTTTCTGATTGGCCGGGAAGCTGGCTCCACGCTGGTGGGGAGGGGAGCATGAAGCTGGCTTTCTGGCCAATCAGAAAGCCCGGGGTGTGTACACACACACACACACACGATCTTGGCACGGGTCTGAGGGAGCGGCAGAGGCACAGACTAGTGTAATGGAACCTAAGCACTGTTGCAAGGAATAAAACAGCAGATGATTCAAGCATCCAATGCTTACTCAAAACACTTAGTTAAGGGTGTAGCTTTACCTGTTATTTAGGCTTAGAGAAATGTTTACAATATACTTGTATGGGTGACGAACACACAGTGAAAGAAAGCTCCTCTATGAATTTATTTTTATGTCTGGCTGCATACGTTAGCTCATATTACTGAGTCTTCATATTCTTGGCATGCAAGCAACTATGGAAAACAGTTTGCTCAAGTCAAATAGTTTGCAAATGAGCATAATTACATGGGCTATGGATAAACAAGCTTGAACACAGACTAATTTGCGCTACTGCCATGTATAATAACCAAATACAGCAGGCACATATAGTTCTTAATCTATCCCCAAAATAGTTACTGGATTCCAAATTTCGAAAATAACATCTAAAAAGACAGAAAAGACACCCCCAAGCTGAAATAGGCGACACAAAGGCTGCTCACGGGCAGGAACATATCCTCTGGAGAACAACAGGCAGGGAGACATCTGCCCACTGGACAGTGAATGGTCATCCCCAGGCTTGCCAAGCATCTTTGAAAGCGCAAGTGCTTTGCACTTTAAAAAAGGCAATTGGCAAGCTTGGGGATGCACTAGAACATCAGAAACAACTCAGAGACCAGTGGTGTGTCTGCGCATGCACAGAATCCTGCACGGACATGCCACAAGTCTCTGCAGAGAGAATTAAGTAGTTCCTGATTGGCCGAAGCTGGCCAATCAGGAAGCCGGGCAATGAGTCATTACACAGCGCTCGGCTTTCCGATTGGCCCGGGAAGCTGGCTTTCTGGCCAATCAGAAAGCCCTGGGTGCGCGCACACACACACACACGTCTCTGCAGAGAGAATTAAGTAGTGCAATACTATGTGCAACACTGCCTTTTGGGATGCGTCATGGACATCCAAGGAGGCAGAGTCTACATCATCCTCGCCTAGGCGGAAAATCAGCAGGAAGTGGCAAACCACACAAAAATAATTAAAAAAGGATTTTATTTTTATACACACACACGTTTTAAAAAAAAAGGGAACTGTAAATGTGTAAGGGGGTAAGGAAGGAAACAAAAGAGGAAATACATTCGACAGGTGAAGTTTCACTTTATGCGATACTTAAGATCAGAGGCAGTGATTGCTTTCGCTAAGCTGTTTACGGACCTCTAAAGAGTCTGGACACCAAGTACAAGTTCAAAAGGCACAAGTCATTAGTCACATGGTACACATAAGCAGAGGTGTAAGGCCAGAGACTGACAGAAATATCCTTGAGAATAATGAATGAGTAATTCTGGTCATCTTTGCTACCAAGCTCCAGATCTATTATCCACAGACAGACATGCACAGTATTTGACATCCTTCACTCTTCTCCATAGGAATGTGAAGGATCTGCTCTACTCACAGGGAAATATTCCAACAAATTGGACAACATCCCACAGTGGTAACAAGCAATTTCATCTGCATAACCACCCTCTAGCACATCAAATATCCTTAACAATCTTAAAGTAGCCCTGTCACATACAAAAAAAAACGTATCAAGTAAATACCTTTCCCACTGCCTGTGTCATTGAACGCTGCTTCATCGCTAACCAATGATTCTCTGGAGTTTGCCGAGAAAGACACATTTCGATTTCCTGGGTCCCCAGCGGCTTTCTTTTTTGCCGCCCTCCGATCACTGCAGGACAGTTTCACCCTGCACATGGGATGTTTATAAAGAGGAACTCAGGACAAAAATTATCTTAAAAAGGAGAACTATGAGGTGAGTGATTTCCACTCATCCTCATAGTTAGAGCCGACCTGTTGCAAAGAAGCTGTCACAGGTCGGCTCTATTGATCGGGAAGTGAGCAGAAACATGCAGGCGATCCACTCACTTCCAAATCGTCTCCCTGCAGTAAGTGGCGACTGTCAGTCACCGCTCCCCGCAGGGATCCCCCTCCGATCCTCCAGCACTGAGTGGAGGAACAAAATGGGGAGGGGCGGGCACAGCTGGCTCTGCCCCTAGATAGGCAGAGCCTGCTGTCACTCATGCAGCTGGGTGCATCTCGACAGTATTGTCGGGATCCGTTCTGGCTGCGGCGCTCTCAGTATATCGCAGGCAAAAGCCCGCTATATACTGAGCTTTGGGTCATGGGAGGTGGTTAGTATATGTCCTCCCGTGACCCTAAAGAGAATTATGGGGAAAAACACGTATCCCATAGTTCTCTTTTAACCCTTGCAGTGGGCCTACCCCTACACTGCAAGTATGGAGTGCTCGTTTTTGGCTAGGAGCGATTAAAACAAAGTTATACTCACCCAAATCTTACAGCCGGCTTCCAGACACTGTATTGGAAGCAATTAATCCCAGGACCTCAGACCGCTGGAGCAGAAGGGGAAAGGCTCCAGGGACCAGTCTATCAGCCAGGCAGCTGCAAGGTTCGGATGAATATCACTTTTGATATTTTCGTTCCTGGATGAGCACTTGCAGTGCCCGGGGAAGCCCCACTGCAAGGATTAAGATAATAACTCAGGGGTGGACAAATTAATATGGAATTCAGCAGCCATTCTGTCCTATCCAAGAGCCAGCAGGGGTTTTGTTTTTTTTTTCCTTCAGGAGCCAGTTCCATTGACAACAACTAAAGAATATTTCAAAGATTAGGCGTCATCCATAATTAGGGAGCATTGGCTACCTGGCTCTTGGGGTTTGTCCAGCCTTGTTTGAACCATACATGTGCCATTTTAATACGTTAGGCGGGTAGCACGTGATAGATGCATCAGCGGGTCCTGACGTATGCTTCCCCACACACTGTTCCTGCGGTCTGTCAATACCCAGCTTATAAAAAGCCATAATACAGGACAACATCCAAATGTATATCAAAACATATCATGAGCATCTCAAAGCAAGGCAGAAAACAAAAAGGAAGAGTAACTCATGCCAGCCAATCAAATGTTCTACACTGATCTAACTTTAGCAAACTGACAGCTAATTGGCTGCAATAGGTTAATGCACTTGCACATCACTGCTTTTCAATAATTCAACAAGACTGACATCACTGTATCCATTAGCAGATCACAGAGACTGCTGATATTTGGAATAACTGGTTTGCACTCTAAGCAAGACACTGTTGCTACATATAAAAGGAATTGAGTTCTTGAAAGCTGCTGTTGTCAACAAGTACTAGTTTATTTACAGGGATCTCTGGTCTCTTGTGGCTAACAAGCAGTGTTTAATAGATGCATGTTCAACTTTGCATATTGTGCCAGGAACGTATACAAATATCATAAAAAGCAAATGTGTGTTTTTATTTTTCATAAAGTAACACTAAGCTCAGGAGTTAAAGCTTAAACATACATTGAAGTACCCTAAATATTAAACAACAATGTATCATATCTGTGTATCACTCGGCTGTAGATCCTCAAATCATCTCTGAATTGGTGCTGACACTGTCCTTCCTTCTGGACGGGGGGCTACTTGTGTTCCTCATGGTCCCTGTGTGTGTTGTAATGTGGTCACTGTTCCAAGCTCCCTCCCGGGATGCACTACAATCTCATGTTTAGTTCACTAATGTGTATTGAAATTGTAGTACATCCCGGAAGCGAGATTTGAGCGGCGACTACTTTACAACACACACAGGGACCATGGGGAACAAAAGTAGCCCCCCTCCAGAAGGAAGGACAGTGTCAGCACCAATTCGGAGATGATTTGAGGATCTACAGCCGAGCGATACACAAAAAAGATACAGTATTGTTTATACTTCGGCTCCATTTATACCTGCGTTTTCTTTATGCGCGGTCATATGTTAGACGCTTGTTTTTCCGCACGTTTGCGGCTACAACCATAGTCTTTTGGAGGACAGAAAACGCAGATATGGCCCGGATTTTTTTTTTAAAACACATACTTTTTCACTACATTACTCAGTTTTGTGCACACGTACCAATGTGCCTCATAAGATTGTATTGCTAATTATGTTTTGCACGTTTCCACATATTCTCTACAGGGGCCAGCTTCCAAACCACATTCTATTGTGAATGTGATTGATAAGACAACCAATCAAGAATCAGTTTATATTAACCTCTTCGTGACTGACGACGTACAGTGTACGTCGCCAGCATCGGGGCTGTTTAAACAGACTCCCGGCGACTTTTGCCGCCGGGAGTCTGTTTAAACTTGTAGAGCCGACTGTCGGCTTTACAACAGAAGCGATCCTGGCGACATAGTTTGTGTCCTCACGTTACCCTAAGGAGAACTATGGGGAAAAGCCCTGACCCCATAGTTCTCCTTTAATATGCCCATTGAGTGACAACCACTTTGTCAAAGGTCACTACAGAAGGTACATTTAGACACAAGAGGATTTGCCCACCTGGCTATTTTCAGCAAGATGAAGTGACAATCTCAAGCCTATAGGTGTCTGCCAACATCAACGGCTGATGCTTCCGGAAGGAAATAATGATCAGGCAGGAGAAAATCTAATCACGCTTAGCCAGCACCAGAGGTGTCCATGGGCCTTCCTCACCCCACTACTAAATATCAACTGAGCAATTCTGCTGCCTGAGGGCAGCCTGCAAATCAATTTATCCTCTGGAGTATTTGCACCTAAAGTCTCGAAATGTGAAAAGGAACAAAGGGTGACGAGGTTTAAAAAAAATTGGAGTTACGTACCTGGTAACTCTGTTTCTAGGAACCTTCCAGGACAGCATAGTATTTATTTTTAGGATGTAATTTACTCTTGATGTCCAAAAATAAATAAATCACAGCTAAAGCTTTCTGGTCACCTACATATAAACGTGAAAAAATGTCATTTTGGGTTAAGTTTGGGTTCCCACTTTTCTGCTGGGGTACATTTAATTCATGTGTTTTCAGCATGTTAACTAGTGTTGCATTAAGCTAAATTAAACTAATGGACTGGCAAGGCACCAACACATCCAAGAAAATGGACATATGCCACTTTGGTAAAACAGCCCATCACAAGGCACAGTAATGCATTACCATGAACTGTGGTGCGTTGGAGCTGTTGGGATGCCATGTAAAACTATCATCAACACAACGCGCCAATGCATGTTACCGCAATGCAACTTAGCAGATTGTGTGAGCTTGCAGGGGTGCTTTTAAATATGCATGGAGCTCCACTCCACTTTGTGACCCCCAAAGCAAATGGAGCATCATTCATAATAGAGACTGAAGGGGGGAGCCAGAATGAGAAGCTACAGTCACGTGACCTGTCAAAGTCATATGACCAGCCTCTCCCACAATCACAGAGCTCTCTCTGCAGCATTAAAAAGGAGAACTATGGGGTCAGTGTTTTTCCCCATAGTTAGAACCTCGGTGGGACACCGCAGGCTTTCCGAATGGGAAATAGAATTCAGTCTTCAATGTTCAACATAAAGCAGGTAGCACTATCTCTTTCCATTTAACACTGATCGCTGTGTCAACGCATCAAGCTGGAGGAATATTATTGTCGTTTTATAATACTGGTTCCATCTCTCATACTTCTAAAGCAAGGCCTGCTGGCAGAAGAATAAAAAAAGATTCTATCACGATCACTACTGCACAACCCTCCAAGGAATTAATGATGCAAC
Organism: Nanorana parkeri; assembly: GCF_000935625.1. NCBI lineage: Eukaryota > Metazoa > Chordata > Amphibia > Anura > Dicroglossidae > Nanorana > Nanorana parkeri. Next base: position 4,411,198 of record NW_017306274.1, read on the forward strand.
GTAAACGAAATAAGGACATACGGTGGACTGTGGATTTACCGATTCAAAAATAGACAAGCACAAGACAACTTTCTCACTAGGTAGTTGGTATCGGCTCTTTTGCCTATCATTAAAACGACAACACAAAAATAATTCTCCTACAAAAAAAAAATCCCGCCTGTCAATATCTAAAAACGAAAGTTTCTCTGTTACTCATAACAGACAGTTTTTCAGATGTCAACTTATTGGTAGAAAATGAAAGCAGTAGTCTGATTATCTCACACATAACACAGACACCCCGGCAGCTAGATAATATTTTTAGCTTTCTCCGAAGCGCAAGCAAATAAAAGAAGCCAGCGTCTTCACATGTGAACCTAAAATAGTTATGACAACATGGCTGAGCGAGGAACATCTTAGAACTCATAACTGCACATAGATGTACAGTACAATTTTAAGCTCCGAAAGAAAATGATTTTTTGCAAGTCATGAACAAGTGCAAAGAAATCATAGACTGCCACAGCACTTCCAATGCAGTATATATTCTATTGCTGCCATAAGCAACCACAGCATTGCCTTTAAAGAGCTGGTAACAGAACCAGTTTACTCACGGACACTTCAATACGTTAATAACTCGTTTCTAAAAACAGCGTGCACAACAAAAGTAAACTAATAAAACGCCATGGCTCGGTGACATTGCTGTCATGCAACCATTACATGCACGAACAGCTAAGAATGGAGACATCAGGCTCAGTCTTGTGTACATAGAGGTTATCCTAAGCCGCCACATGCTACAGTCATCTCTTGTAGGGAACAATGGGTATGACAGGGAAGACTCCCGCCCCTAACGCTGCAAGACCCACCAGGAATGCAGCCAGGCCTCTCAACATTGGCACGAACACAGCCAACGCCGGCCCTTCTTCTACCCCAAAAACACAAAAAGCATGCAGAATCACAAGCCATTACCACAACACATAACAGGAAGAGACATCAGCCGCTCCTCTGCAACCATCAGCGTGAGGTTAACAGCATCTAATAAATATAAGTACATAACTATACACAACCCGACACTACCCAGTATACAGGGAATGTTTGCTTTATGAGACCCGTGCTCAGTAACATACTATTTAAATGGACTTAAACTGCTGCAAAATTAAATAGTTTATAATACAAAAACACATTCTACGGATTCATGTGCAATGCTCCCGTTTGGTAAACTACAAACCCCAGTGACAGGGTATAGTTCCTAATCATGTCCAATAACCTTCAGAAAATCCAAGTAGTGCTGCAGACACACACACGCAGCAAAAGTACACAAAACTGCCAAGAAATGCAATACCAACTGCCCCCTTATAGAAAGGACAGACATGTAAACATATACCCAATGCTGCTCAGGTGAAGCACAGGATATACGATTTCCAATACAAACCATTCCAAGTAAAATGCAGGACACACAGAAAAGCCAACAGATACGGAAGATGAACATCAAGACAGATCCTATAACAGGCACCATTCGAACACACCGACTCTGAAGAATCAACAGACAAAAACAAAACAAAAAACGCACAATGCAGAATATTCCCACAACACACGGGGCCTTGCAAGACACTACGGCATGGCATACATTTCATCCAAATCATACAAAACACATGGGCTGATTTACAAAAACTGGAGCAAAACATGTAACCCAACATGCAACAAATCTCGTGATCCACAGAGCAGCACGCCAACACATAACAATAAGGAACCACAACAAAGCAACTACAAGAGAAACGAGGAGACTCACAACAAGGAGCAACAGATGAAGATTAAAAACGCACAGAGCGCGCACACTCGCACTATACAATCAGAAAAGATGCAAGAAACACAAAGACCCAAAATATAAAAACACAAAAACGCACAGCGTATACGACATATGCACAGCACATGCTTGTCCCAGAGTAGGGCTGCAACAACTAATCGACATAATCGATTATTGAAAAAGTTGTCAACTTTTTCAATAATCGATTAATCGTCTTCCGATCAGTTGGCCCTGTTCACGGCTCCACACACGCGCCGCACCTCTTCCCCACCTCACGCTCGCCGCTGCCAGACCCGCCCACCCGCATCCACGCTCTTCACGCCGCACCTCCTCCCCGCCTCACACTCACATGTATAATTTTACACTTTCCATTTCACTATATTGCACACCGAACTATTTTTTTTTCTTTTTTACTTCCACCGCTCCAAGCTTGCTCCTGTGATGGAGTGCAATCTCAATACAAACTAGTAGTCCCATCACTGGAGCCATTTTTTTAAATGTATTTTATTGTTTATCCGATTAACCGATTAATCGAACGTAATAATCGGCTAACTAATCGATTTTGAAAATAATCGTTAGCTGCAGCTCTATCCCAGAGTAGACACACAGCTAAGGAGGTTTGCAAGGCGGCCTTGCAGCACACGGGTTATGGGGTCAACTTCACTATGGAGATGAAGTTTCTGTGCCTTACACCATGCATGAAGCTGCTGTGACATCAATGAGGATTGATAGGCCAGTTTGTCCAATACAGGAACCAGCCTGGTAGGCAAGAGAAGACCTTAAAAGTTACATGTCAGTTGTAAATTTTAATGTGCATTGGCTACCTGGCTCTTGGGATTTGCCCAGGTCTGGATGGAGTGAGTGAGTATGTATGTATGTATACATACACACATATACACACACACATACACCTCTCTATATCCTGACAGTCAGGTTTCACCTTCTCAATGAAACCTGGGACATTTTATTTCCCCCACAGAGATACCAGTCTGTGTAAAGTCCTGCCAAGTGTGAATGTTTATTGTGTAAGGCCCCACTCACACCGGCATTGACAACCATGCGTTTATAAGGACATTTCTAAACGCATTAAATGTGCATCGTGAATGTTAATTGTATCATTCAATCTGTGCGCCTACCTGCGTTTAGAGAAAACACAATCCTGTGCATTCAGGAACTCTAAAGGAATGTAATCATTGGCTGAACCCGGGTAAAGACAAGTACATCTAAACACAGGAGAAGTTGATCTGCGAAGCAGAACATGCGTTTATACCTCCCAGGATCATTACTCCTGCGTTTATATACCCTGAACGCAGGAAGATTATGTAAATGAGGCCCATACAAGAATGAGGTCTCTTCCACCTTGCATGTAAACAACAACATTCGGCCATTTAAATATTCTTTATCCATGGGCCACTTTAGGGGTCAATTTTGGTCCTTTGTTGCCCAATTTGGTTTTAGAAACTATTAGTGTATTTTTTTTTACATTTTAATTTTTAGAAATGACACCAGGCGGCCCAGTTTATGACTGATCTTCCTCCGATAATGCACAACATGAATACACAATTGGCGAACCAGTAAATACTGCACATATGACGACCTGCAGAAAGTTGCATATTTTGCAACAAGCACCAAATGGGGCTTTACCCTCAATGATCAATCCTCCATGGTGCACCAAGGGGGTCAATCCTCCATGGTGCACCAAGGGGGTCAATCCTCCATGGTGCACCCATCAAGAAAATCAAATGGTAAAAGAAAGGAGGAGAGGATGAGGTTTGGGGAAGGTGACACCGAAAGGAGTCATGGATTCATCCAGGAAACAAGGAGGCACAAAATATCCACAATGGAGGACATGAGGCCAAGCCAGGACACAGCACAAAGGAGGCCAGACAGACACAAAGAGCCTCCGCAGGGCCCAGCAGACCCCCCAGCAGCACTGAGGAGGAA
>NW_017306274.1:4414937-4427507 GCF_000935625.1 Nanorana parkeri
GCGCCGGCTGTCAGTCAAAAGGGCGAGGGCGCGCACGCAGGGCCGCTGATTACAAGAGGGGGAGGGGAGGAAGGAGGAATAACCTACGAGGGGGAGCGTTGGCCCCGCCTTCTGCTATAGTCGCGTCACGGGACAGCACTGTGACAAGCTGACTGGCCCCGCCCCACCGCGCGCTTCTTCCCGCCTTTTTTCTATTTATTGTGTGTTGTGTTGGGGGCGCTTCAGGTGTGGTAACCTGTACTGAGAGGTTGTCTGCCTTATGTAAAATGGCTGCCTCTGGCTTCAGTGCGGTGTGAACAATAACTCAAGCAAGCATGCATATATGTCTGCATTGTGGGCCAGTGATGTCATGAAACGATTGGCTCAGCAGGACAGCCAGATATTGAGTATTTTCCAAAATAAAGAAGTGATAGTCCAATCAGTAAAGGTTTCCGCTCACAATTGTATACCCCATCAGAGTGCCACATTACATTAAGTGTCCCCCTACATTAGATGTCCCCATTGAAGCGCCCCCTTACATTACATGTCCCCATCAGAGCGCTACCTTACATTAGGTGTCCCCATCAGAGCGCTACCTTACATTAGGTGTCCCCATCAGAGAGCCTCCTTACATTAGCTGTCCCTATCAGAGAGCCTCCTTACATTAGCTGTCCCCATCAGAGTGCCTCTTCTATTAGGTGTCCCCCTACATAAGCTGTCCCCATCAGAGTGCCTCTTACATTAGGTGTCCCCATCGGAGTGCCCCTTACATTAGCTGTCCCCATCAGAGTCCCCCAGTACCTTAGATGTCCCCATCAGAGTTCCCCTTACATTAGGTGTCCCCATCAGAGTGCCCCCTTACATTAGGTGTCCCCAACAGAGTGCACCCTTACATTAGGTGTCCCCATCAGAGTGCCCCCTTACATTAGGTGTCCCCATCAGAGTGCCCCCTTACATTAGGTGCCCCCATCGGAGTGCCCTTTAATTTGCGGTCCCCATCAGAGTCCCCCAATACCTTAGATGTCCCAACCGGAGTTCCCCTTACATTAGGTGTCTCCCTCAGAGTGCCCCCCTGCATTACATGTCCTCGTCAGAGAGCCTCATTACATTAGGTGTCCCCATCAGAGTGCCCCCTTACATTAGATTTCCCCATCAGAGTGGCCCCTTACATTAGATTTCCCCATCAGAGAGCCCCCTTACATTAGCTGTCCCCCAACAGGAGGGGGCGGAGAGAAGACCAGTCACCCTGCACTAGGAAAGATAGCAACAGTGACCGGTCTTTATTACAGGAGGGAGTGGAGACAAGACCAGTCAACCTGCACTAGGAAAGAGAGCAACAATGACCGGTCTTTATTACAGGAGGGGGCGGAGACAAGACCAGTCACCCCGCACAAGCAGAAAGAGCAACAATGACCGGTCTTTATTACAGGAGGGGGCGGAGACAAGACCAGTCACCCCGCACAAGGAGAGAAAGCAGCAGTGACTGGTCTTTATTACAGGAGAGGGGCGGAGACATGACCAGTCACCCTGTACAAGGAGAGAGAGCAGCAGTGACTGGTCTTTACTACAGGAGAGGGGCGGAGACATGACCAGTCACCCTGCACAAGGAGAGAGAGCAGCAGTGACAGGTCTTTATTACAGGAGAGGGGCGGAGACATGACCAGTCACCCTGTACAAGGAGAGAGAGCAGCAGTGACTGGTCTTTATTACAAGAGGGGGCGGAGACAAGACCAGTCAACCTGTACAAGGAGAGAGAGCAGCAGTGACTGGTCTTTATTACAAGAGGGGGTGGAGACAAGACCAGTCACCCTGCACAAGGAGAGAGAGCAGCAGTGACAGGTCTTTATTACAGGAAGTTCCAAGTTTCACACTGGATTACTGCACAGATCTGGAAGAAATACACAAAGCTCACCAAAGAATACGCATGGCTCTTGTATGAGGACAATATTTGCTTATCCCGGAGTTGAGCTTTAAAACAAATAAAAGGAAAATCATTATTTTAAAATTGACAGCAAAGCCTCGGGTGGATGGGGTGGTTTTAAAACATTGAGATCCTCGGGCTTTCTGATCAGACGATTGAATAGAGTGGAAGTATGGTTAAAGAGCATTACGCACCCGGCTGCCTCCATATAGTGCAGGCCTCAGTAACCCTGCCTGAGATATAGAGATATACACGTCCCCGGGTGATCAGCCTCTCGCCCATAAATCTCAATGAGTCAAAGTGAAATTTACACAATTCATTTCCGCGTCAGACCCCGTCCCCTTACACGTCTGGGAAGAGCGTGGCACGCTAGACACAATAACAGTGTGTGGCGGGGAACCACTCGCATTTTTTTTTTTTTCGGAAAATCATTAGGCGTCTGGAAGGATGAGTCAGTCTTGTGTTTCATGTCTAATCCACAAAGAAACAGAATTTTTGGCTTGGCGTGAGAATCAAAAAAAAAGCGACGGGATCGTCAAAGGGATACTTTTTTTTTTTTTGCAAGATTTTTATTCCATTCTTAAGACCCCATTCACACTGAGCGATTTTTGCAGCGATATCGCTCATATTTCCGCGCGATATCGCTCTATGTAGCTTCTCCAATCCATTTCAATGGAGCTGTTCACATCTCGTCGCTCAATATCGCTTGTAGCTCGTCGCTGGTAGCTTGTCGCTCCTACATGACCCTTTTTTCGAGCGATATTGCTCCTGATTGCATACAGCCCAATAGGAAAAAGTTGCACGACAAGTCGCTCAATATCGCCCGTCGCACAATATCGCTCAAAATCGCGCGATTTTCATGTCGCTCAGTGTGAATGGGGCCTAAGACTGGTGCGCATTGACATGCACCACGTGTAAGCTTGTGTGTTTTGTGCATGTGCACGGCCGCGCGCTTTTTTCTTTTTCCATGTCCCATTTTCTTTCCAGCGCACACCAACGCAGCGCATAAGATGGGTTAAGTCACCTTAGAGCTCCAGCTGTGGTGAAATTACCAATCCCATCCTGCCTGTGGCTGTCAGTCTAAAGGTGCCCACACACCTTGCGATGATCGTACGTGTGTAAAAGGCGTGCGTCCTCTGCTACTGTAAGGTCGCACAACATTTATCTTAGGAATGCTGGGCACACACCTTACAACCATCGCAAGACTTTTGTCTTGCGATGGTTGTAAGGTAATTTTAAAAAACGTACGATCTGCCCATCATGGACAGGCAGATCGTACTTGCGATGATCGCAAGCCCGCCCTACTGAGGGGCGGGCTTCCGATGACCGCAATGCTGAACGGGGAGTGTGCGCTTGCGCAAACCAGCCCGTGCCGCATTTATCTTACGCACAATCGTACGATTCTCGGCAGGTTTTTGAACATGTTCCTAAGATAAAAGTCGTGCGACCTTACAGTAGCAGAGGTCGCACGCCTTCCACACACCTTGTGATAATCGTCCGATCGCGGGATTTCCCGCGATTATCGCAAGGTGTGTGGGCACCTGAACATGTTCGAAAATCCGCAGAGAATAGTACCATTGTCGACGGGTGTGTGGCATGTTCGTAAGATAAATGCCGCACTGGCCGGTGTGCGCAAGCGCACACTGCCCATTCACCATTGCAGTCATCGGAAGCCCGCCCCTCAGCGGGGCGGGCTTGCGATCATCGCAAGTACAATCTGCCTGTCCAAGATAGGCAGATCGAACGTTTTTTTAAATTACCTTACAACCATCGCAAGACTAAAGTCTTGCGATGGTTGTAAGGTGTGTGCCCAGCATAACAGGGCCTTACGGGACTTGCAGTTCCACAACAGCTGGGGTGCCAAAGGCTGCCTACCCCTTCTATAAGACATAAGGCAAATTGTTCTTGCATTGGGACGGCGCTGGCAACGTTGTCCGACACAGCTGGTGTGAACGCGCCCTTAGGGCCTCTCTACTTTAAAATAGATTGTTTCGGTTCTTATGTGGGAATTTCGTGAACGGGCATTCTTTCACCTTTTTGCCACCGTTCACGCGCCTCAGCCCATACACTTAATGGGCTGCCGCACAGACGACAAACGCGGCAAAGAAGCTCGTGCAGCATTTTCAGCTGCGAGCGTGCCACGTTTTTTCCCCGCATGTCAAACGTTATGTGTTACCGGCCGCATATGGGGTGTCATTAACAACTAATGGCATCACAAGCGTGTTGCCCATTTTTGAAACTGCTTTGACGTCCGTTCATGCAACACAAAGGTTTTGGCTTCGTGTTGCATGGCTTAGGCACATTTCCCAGGCTTAGGCACATTTCATCTAAACTGCTCAATAAGAGAAATTTGGAAAATTGGCAACATTGTTATCAATACTTACCTTAATTTTCCTTTCCTAGGTGCTCATCAAGTCACCCTTTCCCTCCCTGGTGTTCCGTTGCTAGGTCCAGGAACACTGTAGTGAAAGGGGGGGTGGGTGACTGCTTAATTTTTTGCCTTTACAGGTGGTTGTCCTAAGGGGTCGTGGGGCAGAGCCAGACCCAGTGGTAGGCCGACATGATGAGCATCCAGGAAAGGAAAATTATGGTAAGTGGTGATAATAATTTTACGCATTCACCGATATCACTCCGCTCCTCCTTTACTAATGAGATTGGAACCTGCCATGGAATCAGGTTCTATATGATTGGTTGTCCTAAGGTGTCATGGGGTGGAAGCAGACCAAATGGTAGACTGACATGATGAGCATCATGGAAAGAAAAATTACGGTAATTATTGATAACAATTTTCCGCATTCACAGATATCACTCCGCTCCTCCTTTACTAATGAAATCGGGACCTGCCATGGAATCAGATTCTATATGATTGGTTGTCCTAAGGTGTCATGGGGTGAAGCCAGACCCAATGGTAGACTGACATGATAAGCATCCAGGAAAGGAAAATTACGGTAAGTATTGATAACAATTTTCCCGCATTCTCTGATATCACACCGCTCCTCCCTTACTAATGAGGTTGGAACCTGCTGTGGACTCAGGTTCTATACGATTTGTATATTTAATATCGATATTCATAAACTCCCTAAACTCTGATTTTAAGTCAAAGCAGGCTTAGGTAAAACATGGCCAACGTTCTCAGAAGTTCCAGCACCCCAAGCACTTCTTTAGACTTGCGAGTGTAAAAGTTGTAACTCTATCAGTATATAACTCTGTAATGACCACCTGCCTATTTTTACATCTCCGAGAGGTCAGAGCCCCCCCCCCCTCCCCAGAAATTAGCATATGTGTTATGTGCAAATGGGTGATGCACACATTCTCAAAGCCCACCGGGCGTCTTTGCCTTCCGTCATGTGTCATTGAGATGACTCGTTAAGATGGACACATTGCAGACAGATTAATAAGAATATTACTAAAGCGTGAAGAGCGGGGAAGTGCAGTGAAGGGAATTGATCCCGCACATCACAGTTTAGTAGATCAGATCCTACATCTGTTAGGGTATTGGATGGGAAGCTGCCAATTACCCACTTTATATTATCCACCCTCCCAGAGCCCAAAAAAATGTATACAAAAGTATAGCTGGAGATAAAATTGGCTCGGTCATTGCATTCTATACAAGTCATCAGTTGCACTGGAAACCCTTTATAAATGCGTCACACATACATTATAGAATAATTGTAAAGAATGTCACCAGCACTCCGAAGATCCTTATAGAGTCACCAAATGTTCATTTTTTTAAACAATTTGTCAAATGTAAACAAGCGCTTTCGGGACCTCGCAGGGTCCCTTCATCAGGCTTAAACATCGACAATACAACACATACAGTATATGCGGCGTCACAGAAGTTGGCTTTCTTCCGTGGCACCGCAGATAAACAACATGTATTTGTGCTGGTAGTGTGTTCCATAACGAGCACCCAGCACTGGTTTGGTACTTACAGTTGTAAGCCGGGAGGACCACCACCAGATCATGTTATCACTGTGATAGCCAATCACCACTAGTAAGGCCGCATTCACACTTACCACGTTTGTAAACATGTGCAATATTGCGCAACTATGCATGCATTCATCAACGTAGAAAAAAACCCCGTCATGCTTGAATTGCCTTTTATAATTAAAGAGGAACACCGGGCAAACACAAAAAGTTTACCCTTTCAAAGCGGTGGTAGCACATTTCGTCTAGGGGGCTCAAATATAGCTGATCCTTGGTCCTACCTGCTCCCTCCAGGCTGCTGAACCGATCCCTGCAGCCTCTTCTCCCCTGGGCTCCGGGGGTCCACTGGCGCCATTACGCTTTTTGCAGGTCCAGTCACGTGGGGACGCTGCAAGACATTCCACAGCCGGATCTCCAGCCATTGCATTCAAGTGTTCCGTCAGCTTTAGAGCTGCCCAATCACTTTTATGCAGCTGAGGAGTATCTTCCCCCCTGCCGCTGTCAGCTATCCCAGGCTCCGCTGTCCCCCTGCGGGCCTGGGACCGGCACAGTGGGTATCTGCGGTTCAATCGAAGGAAGGTCAGCACACTTCCAGTGTCTGATCTCCACTCTGATCTCTGAAACCGGAAACGATGATGATTTTGTCACTGGCCGCTGTGGCCGGAGAAGAAGTTGGTGAAGCATGATCTGTGCTTCATCAGCTTCTGTGGGGTCCATAGGTGACATAAGGGGGGCTAATAGACTCCTGTTGCCTCTATATTGAGAATCTGTCACTTTCTCAGTGCTATGGCTTGTTAGCGCCTCTGGTGATAGCAATAAAGTTAAGTGTAAAAAAAAAAAGTTAAAAAAATTAAATTGGCCTATAAAAAAAAGAAAACTAGACACACATACAAACACAAACATGCATCGGGTGTGCCTAGTGCCTACATGTGAAAACATTGGTTGTGCCACTCATGTTACATATCGCCGTTGAACATCAGAATGAGAGTAATAATTCTAGGGCCATCGCTCAATGCTAAGTCTCAACTAATGAACCGTAAAGGCTTTTAAATCGTCACCTATAGGCAATTTTCGGTACTGTCGCTTCTTGCCGCGTCACAGGATGTCTGGTATCTATTTACCCGACTCAACCCCGACTTTTATATTTTACCAAAAATTGACTAATATATCCTGTTTGCGTGCACTAAAATTAACTTTAGTGTATTTTTTTTCCTAAAAATATTTATTTGATAAACATTTTCACAAATATCGAGTGACATAAAAAATTGCAACTAGCATTTTTTTGTATTCTTTCCGAAAATATATAATTGTTTAGGAGGGTTTACGCTGCTTTCTAGCCTAAAATTCAGATTTTAACGTGGCTGTGTAACAGTTAAGAAATAGTATTTTTTACTGAATATAAAGATTTAATAAACAGTTGCGTAAATATCGTTAAAAAAATGGCAAATACTGTTTTTTTTTTTCTACATGGACTTTGCTATTCTAGACAAAAATGCAAATTTTGCCAGGCATGCGAAAAAAAAAAGAAAGAAAAAAAAGATAAAAGATCCAAAGTAGTTAATTTCGTGTTTGATGCAATGACGCATTTAACTTTTTAAAAATTATTTATTTTTTCCTTTTTTGTTAGAACCTTTTCAAGCGACGACCGTCTGCTCCCCTCTGGGAAATAGAAAATCCCCGCCATAACAGACATAAGTCATAGAAGCCAACGTTTCCACATGCCCTGTTTCGGTAACCACGGTTACCACTGTCAGTTTTCAAGCGAAACCTGGCAGGCCCCGGCAGCGAGTAGCAACGTGCGCAGTACCTGGGAACTTCCCCTTCACTCAATGCTGTAACTGCTGCTCTCACAATAGACGTTAGTGGGATTCTGTTTAATAACAAGTGATGTCTGTGTGAGTTGTGCGGCCTTCGCTTTTCACGGAGGATGGTCGCAGACATTCGCTGGTTTCTGAGTTATTCATTATGAATTACCTGTTTCAGAAGCAGTCTGCGCGGCTTCATGGTTTGGAAATAATTATTCCGCCTCTCTTAACCGCGCACTTCTCAGACTGGATTAACTCCGTCCCCAGATGACTTTACAGAAGGTCAGCTACCACAAAGACATTGCAGCCAGAGACTAGGTTCAGTGGTGCATATGTTGGCATACATTTCCTACGCTAGTTTCTGTGGTGCATGTGTTGGCATACCTGTCAAGCACTAGTTTCATTGGTGCATGTGTTGGTATACCTGTCAAGGACTAGTAACAGTGGTGCTTGTGTTGGCATACCTGTCCTACACTAATTTCAGTGGTGCTTGTGTTGGCATACCTGCCCTACACTAATTTCAGTGGTGCTTGTTTTGGCATACCTGTCCTACACTAATTTCAGTGGTGCATGTGTTGGCATACCTGTCCTACACTAGTTCCAGTGTTGCTTGTGTTGGCATACCCGTCCTACAAAGGTTTCAGTGGTGCTTGTGTTGGCATACCTGTCCTACACTAGTTCCAGTGTTGCTTGTGTTGGCATACCCGTCCTACACCGGTTTCAGTGGTGCTTGTGTTGGCATACCCGTCTTACACTAATTTCAGTGGTGCATGTGTTGGCATACCCGTCTTACACTAATTTCAGTGGTGCATGTGTTGGCATACCCATCTTACACTAGTTCCAGTTTTGCGTGTGTTGGCATACCCGTCCTACACTAGTTTCAGTGGTGCTTGTGTTGGCATACCCGTCAAGCACTAGTTTCAGTGCTGCAAACACAAAGATTGATTAGGCCCTGGGCAAAAAGCAACTTCTATTGACATTTAAAATAGATGCAATAGGCACAGAGAAGCTGCCACAGTAGCATTACCTGTACCATCATGGGCACATTAGACACCTGCTGCCTACAAGTGAACCCTCCATTGCAAAGTTATAGGCAGGTGCACGGCTTTGACCGGCTGCCCCGGATTTACTATAGGACCATCATTCCAGCTAGGCCCCATGGACATCCCTCCGATCCCACCTAGCTTACCTTTAGGATTTTCTGCCTCTGGTCCAGCACTCAGATCCTTGGCAAGACATTGTTTCAAGAACTTCAACACCAAGGGGCATTCTTCTGGAAGTGTGTTGACATAATGCTCAGCAGCAAAGCCTGGATGAAAAGCAGAAGCCTGTAGACCTACCTGCCTAGGACTTCTGCTTTTCATTCCGGCTTTGCAAGGATTTCATGGTTTGTTTTTTTTAAGTTTGTGTGGAGTGTATGTTTTATAGAATGTCAAATTGGAGTACAAAAAAATATAAAGCACTTCAAAGAAAAAACAAAACAGGTGAAAAACAACCTAGGCAGACTTTGCTTGTGATCCATAGTAGGATTACATCAGCTTTTACTAGGAGATTCCTTCCCCAAGACCTAATGACTCACCGTCACCTGGTGAAACTGTACTGCTAGGCGCCACGCCTGAAATATATCGGTATGACAACGTCAGCAAATACAACTCACAATGCACAGCAGCAACACAAAGCGCTCTCGTGTTACACTACATCCTTTCCCACACAACCCTTTAAATGCCAAAATAACTACCAACAAGACAGTGTGGCCCTCTAGCATCTTCTTAACTTAAGGTCTAGAGGGGACAGGACAGCATTTCCTATGTGACAACAAATGTCTGAAGAAAGAAAACGTTTGGCTTTGTTTAAAGTGATACTAAACTCCGGAAGTTAAACCTTAAAAATGCATTCAAGTACCTTAACTATTAACAAAAATGTATCTTATTTGTGCATCACTCGGCTGCAGATCCTCAAATCATCTCTGAATTGGTGCTGACACTGTCCTTCCTTCTGGAGGGGGGCTACTTTTGTTCCCCATGGTCCCCGTGTGTGTTGTAAAGTAGCCACCGCTCCAAGCTCACTCCCGTGATGGACTACAATCCCATGTGTAGTTTACCATTTTGTATTGAGATTGGAGTCCATCACGGGAGTGAGCTTGGAGCGGTGGCTACTTTACAACACACACGGGGACCATGGGGAACAAAAGTAGCCCCCCTCCAGAAGGAAGGACAGTGTCAGCACCAATTCAGAGATGATTTGGGGATCTACAGCCGAGTGATGCACAAATAAGATACATTTTTGTTAATAGGTTATTGTATACACTTTTAAAGCGAACATCTCAGCTCGAAAATCAAATTCTACCAATGCATCCCTCTATGTATGATGATTAATAATAACATAGACATGTCAGGTGTAAAATGCTGTGATTGTGAAATACTTACACTTGCAGAGCTTTCACTTCCTGCTTTGAAAGGGCAAAATGACTTCAGTTTGCCAAACCAATGCACACCGGGATTGCCTTGTCATCCGCAGAGCATTGCTGGAAAATCTCATCTGTAATCTCATGAGATCTCAGGAAAAGGCATTCTCCTCCCCTGAGATGATGTGCATGGTCACATGTCCTTGTCACATGTCCTAGTCACATGTGCTAGAAATCCAGGAAGTAAAAGCTAGTAATCTGCCCTTAGTAAACATGGCCACCGTCAGAAGACTGGGGAAGAATGTGTTTGTAGATTGTCATTACTAGGGATGCACCGATATCGATACTAGTATCGGTATTGGTGCAGATACCGAGTATTTTGGTGAGTACTCCTACTTGCCCAAATGCTCCCGATGCCTATCCTGATACCGAGTCATAACACCCTGCCTGGCTTCCTGATTGGCCAGGAAGATGGCTCCATGCTCCCTCGTCACCAGGCTTCCTGGCCAATTACCCACCCCCAGTCTTCCTGGCCAATCAGGAAGCCAGGGGGTGGGTAATGACTCGCCCCCCAGCTTCCTGATTGGCCAGGCAGCCGCCTCCATGCTCCCTCATCACCAGGGAGCATGGAGCTGGCTTCCTGGCCAATCAGGGAGCTGGGGGGTGGGTAATGACGGGTCGGGGAGCTGGCCAATCAGGAACCCGGGTGGCAAGTCATTACCCATGCTAGGTGCCATGTAATGACATGCAGCCCGGCTTCCTGATTGGCCAGCTTCCCGACCAATCAGGAAGCCAGGCGGTGAGTCATTACCCGCCCCCCCAGCTTCCTGATTGGCCAGAAAGCCGGCTCTATGCTTCCTCATCACCTGGTGATGAGAGAGCATGGAGACAGCTTGCCGGCTAATCAGAAAGCCAGGTGGCGAGTCATTACACACCGCCCGGCTTCCTTAATGGGACCTCCGGTATCAGTATTCGGTGAGTACCGAAAAAAAATGATCAGTACTCGTTACCGAAAAACCGGTATCGGTGCATCCCTAGTCATTGCTAAACATTGAAAAAGGTGTGTTTGTTGTTATTCTAAAGATATGGGTAAAGGTCCACTTTAAGATTTATACCTGAGTTTAGTGCCACTGTAAATCACCTCCCTACTATCCATTATACTGAAATGGTCACTAGGGGGAGCGGTTATTCTGACAGGACGCCAATAAACGTCTTTTTGATTACGTTGCTGCGCACACCTACCACGCGCACAGTGCCTCTGCTCCCGCTGCCAGCGGAGAGCATAGGTCAAAGACACAGCGTCAATCAGAGCTGAGAAATTGTGTTGCTTTCATTTTTTTAAACTACTGAATATGAAATCATTTATTATAAATGACTGTAACGTGTTGCGGGTCCTTTAAAAAGCCATCCAATTGTCTGTAACACGTCTTCCTTGGCTAAATTTAGTATTGCAGCTAGTTTGTATCCACCCTGAGATCTAATTGTTATTATTTCTGTGTTCTTTGGGTTTCCTCTACGTTCAGGATATTGTCTGCCTGTTGCTGGGGAATATTCTCCAGTAGACAGTGCAAGAAGATCTTGTTCGGAGTTATTAATATTTGTTTCTCTCTGGCCAATCGCTTTCTAATCTCTTTCATTCACCGCTTTAATTGAAGCTAGAACCACTCATGAATAAGTTTGTTGAACGGGCTTCTCCTCTGGATCCCCGCTGCTCTCTCCCCCATCTGTATGCAGTGGGGATCCGAGGAGAAGTGAAGGAAGCGCTGCAGCCGGGAGGGAGCCGCTGTCACAGCAGCATGGCCGAGCGGTGAGGAGAGAGAGCCGCTCGGCCGGGATCTGACAATCGGCGGCTCTCTCTCCTCACCGCTTGGCCATGCTGCTGTGACAACGGCTCCCTCCTCCGCCCCTCGACCCAGCCAGCCAGGCTGCTTTATATCACTTCCTGTTCATTCATGAGTTTTTGAATGTGTAGTAGAACTCTGTACAGAGGCTTCTCCCCATTCAGAAACTGGTTGATAGAAAATATTTTCTGAATGAAGGGGAAGCCTCTGTACTTTCCATTCATTTAGAACAGAAGCAGCAGAAAAAGAGATTAAGGAATCTGTATCGTCAATTTATTTTTCTATTTTAAAAGGGAAATATCAGGGGGCTGTTTAGACGCCTAATATTTCCCCGAAGCCCCCAACAGTAAAAAATAAATAAAAAAGAATTAAAAAGTAATAATAAAAAATGTCACACGTCACGTCACACGCCCGATAGGGACACATTTTTTTTTCTTGCCTCGTGCAAAAAAGGAGCTAGCTACGGCTCTGGTCCTCAGGTTTACAGCACTGAGCCATAAAGGGTCAGTACCAAGGCGCGAACAAGTGCGGCAATGATTCACGTCTGCACAGCTGATGACTTTATTAAAGGGTTGCTTTATAAAACTTCCGCCCAGCCATAGGCTCCTGGTATTCCTGCTACTAGATGGAGCCGAGGAGCACAGGAAATTCCTATGCACCTCAGCTCCATCTAGTGGCGGGAATACCGAGTGA
>NW_017306274.1:4431599-4439157 GCF_000935625.1 Nanorana parkeri
ATCTGACAATCGGCGGCTCTCTCTCCTCACCGCTTGGCCATGCTGCTGTGACAACGGCTCCCTCCTCCGCCCCTCGACCCAGCCAGCCAGGCTGCTTTATATCACTTCCTGTTCATTCATGAGTTTTTGAATGTGTAGTAGAACTCTGTACAGAGGCTTCTCCCCATTCAGAAACTGGTTGATAGAAAATATTTTCTGAATGAAGGGGAAGCCTCTGTACTTTCCATTCATTTAGAACAGAAGCAGCAGAAAAAGAGATTAAGGAATCTGTATCGTCAATTTATTTTTCTATTTTAAAAGGGAAATATCAGGGGGCTGTTTAGACGCCTAATATTTCCCCGAAGCCCCCAACAGTAAAAAATAAATAAAAAAGAATTAAAAAGTAATAATAAAAAATGTCACACGTCACGTCACACGCCCGATAGGGACACATTTTTTTTTCTTGCCTCGTGCAAAAAAGGAGCTAGCTACGGCTCTGGTCCTCAGGTTTACAGCACTGAGCCATAAAGGGTCAGTACCAAGGCGCGAACAAGTGCGGCAATGATTCACGTCTGCACAGCTGATGACTTTATTAAAGGGTTGCTTTATAAAACTTCCGCCCAGCCATAGGCTCCTGGTATTCCTGCTACTAGATGGAGCCGAGGAGCACAGGAAATTCCTATGCACCTCAGCTCCATCTAGTGGCGGGAATACCGAGTGAACGGTATTCACCCAGCGTATGACTGGGTGGAAGTTTTGTGAATCAACCCCTATGTGTTTATCCTAAGATTGGTGCTCCAATATTTGGACAATATATTGTTCATATTTACACAATGAATACAATGGTGGGGGTTGATTTATTATTTATTTATTTATTGATCTAAATTATCCAAATGTATCTATTGATCTAAAATATCCAACTCTCCCCCGTCACAGATACTTACCTGAATTTGACAGCTAACTTTGCTTTTTCACGTGTACACAACAAGCCCTGGCTTCCTGCGTTAAGGGGCGGGAGGGGGTGTGGCAATGCCTTGAAGTCAATGGCACTGCAGTTAGCCCCCCTTCCCCCGCAGTGCAATCGCCCGCACCAGAACGCGAGGCACATCAGTGCTTGCATTCTGGTTCAGTCATATCTGAAAAAAATAGTGCATGGAGCCTTTTTTCAGATCACACTGGACCTGAATGCAGGCACTGATGTACCACACGTTCTGGTGCGGGCGATTGCACTGCGGGGCGGGGGGAGTGGCTGCAGTGCCATTGATTTCAATGCACCGCCATACCCCCTTTGCCCCTGAACGCAGGAAGCCAGCCAGGATGCGCTCCAGTGCATTCTAGCAGTGTAACGTGCTGGAACGCACCGGAGCTGGTGTGAACTGGCCCTTAGACTTTAATATCACTTTAAGCATATGCCATAAAATACTTTTATTTTATACCGTTCCAGGACACTTTCCCGTAAGAATTCAACAGAGGCCTTGCATTGTGTTCAAGTAAATTGAATATCTGCTCTTAGGGAGCTGCCTTTTCATGTTTCAATGGTGATAAATTATTTTTATGGATGGTTTGCAGCTTCAGAGTTGCATAACTTCAAACTGCATCTATCCATCTTCAGCTCATATTATTTCAGCAACACAGATGCAGCTCCGAACAATACATCTTCCCTCACAGGGAGCCAGGCTATTAAACCATTCGTCCAACCCAGGCCTTGCGGGGTCACCAGAGCTAAAGTATGTGCAATCCGGTGAATATGAAACAGACGCGTTCTCCGTTTTATTTCTCGATGGCACGATATTTAATATACGAGCGTTCTTTAATAGATGCAAACCTAGCATCTCTCACAGTGGCTGCCTGTTTCGGGACATTTCCACCAAATGGTCCATGAATAATTGAGGGAGGCTTCTATCACCAGGATGCAAACAGTCAATAAAGACAATGAAGAGGTGTTTGGTTTCTTGAGTCCGGTAAACACTCTCAGTGGACCTTTTACAATTATCACAGCTGTATGGTCCCATTTGGCGGAGGAGAAAGAAAACCGGCTGCTTGTTCCGTCCAAGCAGCCGCATTATTTGTTGTTTTTGTTTATTACAGGGGGGAGTAGTAGTTGGGGGTTATTTAGGCTTTTTTTTCCTTTATTTTCACCAGGAGTGGGCAACTCCCACCCTCCATTTGTTGTGGAACTACAAGTCCCATGAGGCATTGCAAGACTGACAGTTACAGGCATGACTCCCAGAGGCAGAGGCATGTTGGGATTTGTAGGTAAAGCACAGCTGGAGGGCCGGAGTTGCCCACCCCTGGTCTTGCCAGTAACTAGGGTTGCCACCTGTCCAGGATTCACCCTGACAGTCCGGGGTTTGAATGCTGTGTCCGGGTTTCATGGCAGCATAAACCCGGACACAAGAGGTCAGGCAGACAGGGGCAATCAAAATTAAGAGAGGGGCTACTGGCCCCCCACTGAAAATAGTCTCAACTGTGATATTTACATATTAATGGTTGGCGCTATTTACATATGAATAAGCCACAACTTATTCTCCCCCCAAAAAATATTCGTGCGTCGGGTTACCCTTGAAGAAAAGGTGGCAACCCTACCAGTAACACTCTTCCGGTCTCAGGATGACAACATTCAGTTACTGTCCTGTACCTATGGAGGAGCAGCGTTGTGACTAGGTATGAGCTTGAGTTTAGACCAAACCTGAGCTCATCCAAACCCAGAAAAAAGCTGTCAGTACCGCCATGCAGCTGCACGTAAACAAAAGGGGGGGGGGGATGCTGGTGACATTATTGACCCTATATGCCCACATGGCCATATATAGTCAATGATGTTGACCAAATATAGCCATGCAGCCATTTAACGTAAACAATGTCACCACCATCCCTCCTCTTTGTTTACCTGCAGCTGTGGGAGAGGGAATGCCCTGGCCACTGCTGATTGGGCTGGCAATGACAGCTTCCTTCAGGGTTTGCTCTGGTGGGAGGTTTTGGTTGGGGAGAGGGGATGTTTGCTGGTAGGGGGCAATTTTTTCATTTAAATTTTTTATTTTTTTTTAACCAACATGATTATATATACAGTAAAACATTCACTGACTTCTCTTTGTTGCCCATTATTACCCATTAAGGTCCATCATATCACCAGCATCCTGACCCTTTATTCACGTGCAGCTGCGGAGCAGGGAATGCCCCGGCCACTGCTGATTGGAACACCACTGATTTTTTTCTGGGTTCGGATGACCTTGAGTTAGGTCTGAACCAGAGCTCACCTCTAATTACCCCAGCAAATATTTTAGTATAAAGAAGCTTTACTGAGCATAACTGTAGATCAAGGGGCCTCATAGCAAAATATTGATAGGACAGCCTCCCTTGGTGACCTACTGTCAATGATACTAAAGTCAGGTAGCAGGAGAGCTTTCTGCATTGTCTCATGTACATCTTATCATCTTGATGGGAAATGTCACAGGAGGTATAGGGTCAGTATCAACTTCTGCAATCCTTAATGGGCCACCTTTCAACCCCAGGCCCCATAGCAGCCGGATGGGCTGCTATGGCAATTGTGACGCCACTGTTGGGGGGGTGGTGTTAACAAATAACACCCCCCCCCACACAGTATGCCACTGAAACATATTGACCTATTTTAAGAAATTGCAATTATCTGTGATACACAGTGTCATGGCAAACTGTAAGGGTTCGTTCATACAATACTGCAGGTTAGCTCAATGCACCAGAATGTAGGAGTGTAATTGGGCCCTTAGGGTTTATATCGACAGTACTTTTTGCGAATATGTACACGCTTGTTATAATACTCCTGGTTTTACTATCTCCACAAGACAGAACTGACACCGATGCTGTGTAGAATATTGGAATGCTTGAGCGACTTTTGAGCTAAATAGTTTGACGACTGATTATCCAAACAATGCGCCGCAAAGAGACAATGTCTAATCAATGGACGTTAGTGTCTGAGAAAACGTTAAGCCTGGTTGCTTGCTTGATTCTTTTTAGGTTTCTGCTCTATGTAAGAAAGCTGTATGAATATTTTAAGACTGATACATTAGACTTAGTGATAAGCGGAGATCCCCTAAGGTAGAATTTCAAGCACGACCTACTCAAGCACCCAAAGGAAAAGTACAGTTAAATTTAAAATCCTTTTAATAAAACCTTTCCTGTCTCAGAGAGAAAAGATAAGATATATCAAATTTAGGAGACAATTTGCACAACTGCTAAGAGACCCGAAAAGAACAAAGGGGTCTGCAATTGTATTGTTTCCATTTTTGTGTTAATTTTTATATATAACTGTGCTGATCCCTTAACACTTTGTGTATCACTGACACGCCACCTACTCAGTGCTAATAATATTCTATAGCATGTTCTTGCATGTTTTACTTTTTTGAAAACCCTCCCGCCCTTGCACTGCCCTCCCTCAAGTCTCACTTACAGACATTTAAAAAAAAATAATAATATCCTTATACATATCTTAAAGCTGAGTGAAAAAAAAAATTGGGGGGCTACAGCGCCAAGGCTGCTTCTAAGAAGGAGTCTCCCATGTTCTTCTGGTTGCTTGGCACTGTAAAAAAAAAAAACATTGCTTCAGTGATGTTGGATATGCCACTGTCAGAAAGCCAGAGCCAAAGTTCACGTTCAGCGGTTTGCGCTTGCGCCTGGTGAAGCCCATAGAGCTGTATCAGGTGCAGCATCTCTGCGAAGGGCCGAATTTCCCACAAGGCCAACCAAGTCCCGGCCTCGGGGCAGCAGGGTGTAGAGGGGCAGCAGAGGTGTGGAATTCCTATCTCCTGACACCCAGGGCAAGCAGTTCCGGGCGGGTAGTTGTTTTCTACATTTAGCCCTGCTTTGGGGAAGCCGCCGCTTGTTTTGTACAAGTGATCTCGGCGATGTTGCCGACATAGTGCCGTAACGAAAATTCATGTTCAGACCCATTCGACCCATTCAACCAAAAAAAGAAAAGTCACATGTCTGATTCAGTTTCGTGTTTGAACAAAATTCGGACGGGATCCGAAATCCGGAAACCGAAATTCGGATGTGAACACATTTGGATGCATTGGGATTTGAAAATTCGGATGTGTCCGAATTTTGATTTGGAACGAAACGAATCACACATGTCTACTGTCAAGTAGTAATTATCATCAACAAATTAATAAAGTGTTCTGTTTTAGTACTTCTTGATCTACTAACAAGGTTCTTTTTGTTTGTTTGACGTGTTTTCAGGTATTTGGGGTAGTTTGGTCTTTTGTAATTGTATTTTCTTTTTTTTCTGTTGTAATAATTTGACCATTATTTGTGTACTGTTGCTTTGAGTTTTTTTTATTTTTTCCTATTTTTTTATTTTATGTACATTTAAAATTATGAGGCTTACAAGGAATCATCACAGTAGCAGGTCCAGGATAGATAAAAGCAGCTTCTGTAACCCTCAGGAGCAACTTAAAGGAGAACTATGGGGTTAAGGCTTTTCCCCATAGTTCTCCTTAGGGTAGCGGGAGGAAACTAGCGTCCTCCCATCACCCTAGGCTCAGTATACCGAGAGCTGTAGCTCGCGGTATACTGAGATGCAGCAGTATACCACAAGCTGCTGCTCTCGGTATACTGAGACGCCGCAGCGGATCCCAAAAATGATGTCTTGATCCGCCCAGCTGCGTGACTGACAGCTGGCTCTGCCTATCTAGAGGCAGAGCCAGCTATACCCGCCCCCTCCCCCGTCCGTTCCCGCCCGTCAGTGCTGGCAGATCGGAGGGGGGAGGGGGGAATCCAGCCCCTCCCCTGTCACGGCAGAGAGCCGTGACAGGATCGAGAGGTGAGCGAACGCCGGTATGTGTTCGCTCACCTCCCGATCTACTGAGCCGACCTGTGACAGTCTCATTGTCACAGGTCGGCTAGAACTATGAGGTGAGTGAAAAGCACTCACCTTATAGTTCTCCTTTAAATCCCATTACACCCATAACAAGTTTTTCATTCATTTTTCATTCTCATTGTTATCTCAGGGAGCAGTTCAGAATCTCAGCAATACAACTTTTCAATACAAACGTAAAATCTATTTATAATATGATCATGCGCAGGTATTTACACCTCTGACTCATAAATTCATGAAAAGTATGTTTGCTTCTTGAGTCATGACGAAGTATGACATGATTCCTGGAGGAGACCTTTAAGAGAAGCGACACGGACCCAAGAGTGTTTGCAGAAGAAGGGAATCAGCATGATGTCAGTGTGGCCAGCTTGCACTGTGGGAACAACAGCTCAGCTGCTGCCTGTGTACAAACTTCAAATAGACCTGATTAATGGAGTGTTCCCAAGGAGCGAGGGTGCAGTCAATTAGGTAAAAGTATCAGGGAAGAGAGTCATTGTGACCTGGAACCCATTGAAGAGTAGAGCAAATTTTGCTCTGTACTTGACACTAATTGGATCCTTTGTGTCTTTTCTCTTCTTGTAAGGGGGGGGGTGATTTTTACACTGGAAGGAAATGGACCACACGGGGCATATAGAGGTGCTAGATTCTAGGTGAGGAACCTTTTCTTTTTAGAAAAAAAAACTTGTTTTGCAGTCCGTCTCGTAGTTTAAATTTCAATAGGTGCTTAATTCTGATGAGGCTGCATTCTCACCTTTTATACGACGAGGGAGGCTGGAGTAACGCTTTTGCATGTGCATTGATCTGCCTGTTCATTTCTCTAAGGGCCCATTAACACATGACCTCACAGTGCTGGAGGGCATCACCTATAAGGTAAAGCTGGACACACACCTTACAATTATCTGCAGATTTTCTGTGGTCAGATGGAAAATGTGCAACAGATTCCTCCATCTACACTTAACTGTGTGGATGGAGGAATCTCCACTTGGGCCAATCTGTTGCACTTTTTCTATCTGACCACAGAAAATCTGCAGATAATTGTAAGGTGTATGGGCACCTTAAGTCTGCCATGATGTGCTAATATCTTGTGCATTCCCTCCCTTTTAGATTGTAAGCCCTCACGGGTCCTCCTTACCATCTTGTCTTGAATTGTATTGTGATTGTAATGTCTTCCTTATATTGTAAAGCGCTGCGCAAACTGTTGGCGCTATATAAATCCTCTATAATAATAATACTAATGATAATAATACTAGCACATTATGGCAAACAGACACAATTGTTGGTGTGTAATGGTTCACCTGATCTCTAGAAATCATAACAGAAGGGCAAATTAATGGCTTTATTTATTGGCATCACATAGTGACAACACAGTGCTTCTGCTGCACCGAAATCCAAACCAGTGTTGTCAGCCCGGCCTGCTAGACTGTAGAGCTACTTTTATCCCTGCCCCTCGCTGTTCCTCTCCACATGCAAACATTGATTTCTTTCCCAGCAAGACAGTGTTGCTGCCTTGATTCCTAAGAACACTTTGTGTGTAAGTAAAGGGCTCTTGGAAGATGTAGTTCTGGCAGCGTATTTAGATAATTAGGAAATGACCTCCCAGCAGCTGCCCCTGCGAAAATGAAGAAATCAAATGAAGAAAAGTAGCCCAATGATGTCACAGGGAGCAATAAAAGCTGATTCTAGCTACATGATCAAAGTATATGAAAAATAATGATTGGACATGATATGGGG
>NW_017306274.1:4439382-4448179 GCF_000935625.1 Nanorana parkeri
GGGGAGGGAAGTTCGGAAGAAAATTTGGGTAATGCCCGTACATAAGCATTAAAATGTTACTATAATTATATATAATGTACATGCATATATGTACAGTCTAGAGTCAATATAGACAAAAGCCAATCATTCGAGCAGACTACAAACGCACAAGTACGGGGAACCATGCAAAGTTCTTTGCTTGGTAAAAGAGAAAAGTTGGATTTTGCCCTTTTTTTGGTCAGGAATGTATAAGCAGATAAAGACTTTATTAGTGTTATGGATTAAAAAAAAAGTGGCATGTTCAGCTTTCCATCAATATAATGCACCCGTAGCTCATAATCTAAATGTGTGATTAATGGTGCTGTCAGCTGCCTCGGAGGAACAAGCAGCCATTATTCCTGAAACGACTGACGTCAGCAAGTACAAGGAGCGTATCCTAGGTGAATAGGATATTGATAACAATGCGTGCATGTCTGGGATGGACTCGGACTTTCCTGTGAAGTACACTGCTAGCAAACTGTGCACTTCAAGTATAATGGAAATAGATGGGAGTAAGTTTTACTGTAATTTGCATTGCAACATTTAAAAAGACACAGGCACCATGGTCTATATGCACAATGCTTCAAAGGAAGGTTAATTGGCTCCTCTCTAAGTTGGCCCTCTATTTATGCATGTAATATAGGGACCTTAGATTGTAAGCTCCTTGAGGGCAGGGACTGATGTGAATGTGGAACAATGTAACGTGCTGCGTAAATTGTCGGCGCTATATAAACACCAGTAATAAATAAAGTTTTATATACACATATATATATATATATGTTAGTTAGTATTGTGTGGCAATCCCACTGTAGAATTGGGTGCTATGATCACCCAGGACACTCAGCCAGAGGGGCTGAGACATGTCAGGAAGCGATGCAACAAGCCCTACCACCCTAGAAATTAACAGGACATGGTCCTGTGTTGGCTATGCAGAAATCCATCCCGTAATACTGCACTCTACCTTAGACTTTATGAAGTAATGGATTAAATTACAAACAGTTCTTTGAAATCAAAGTTTTATTTGAACCTCACATACAAGCCAAAGAAGGCTCAGAAAATGCAAAATGTCTGAAGGGAAGGCCATGAATGAATACCAGGGCATATTTCACTGGCAGCCGTCTGGAACAATATATCATATGCAGCAAAGTAATAATAAAAATGTTAGCAACACAAAATGTTGGTGGCCATGTGCCACCATCGGAAGTCCTACCACCCTAGGCCATGTCCTGTGTTTGGTATGCAGAAATCCATCCCTGTAATACTGTACTCCACTTTTGAACATATGAGGTCTTTTGTAAAATGTCAAACAGTTCCTATTAGACATGTAAGCTGCGGAAAAATTTGGTTTGGTTCGGATATTTCGTTATTTGGTGATTCGGATCCGAAATTCAATTCGGTTTAGGTTTTGGATTTGTCCGAAATCCGAATTTTCGATATTTTCGGATGAGTTTACGAATATTTGTTGCCAATACCACAAAAAAACATCTACAGATATTAATACTAAAGCTGAATCTCCCAGACCCGAATGGCATTCGGGATCCGAATTTCTGAATTGCATTCGGGAGTTTCCAAATGCCATTCAGGTCTGAGAGCCATATACATATATTACTAAAGATGAGGCTCCCAGACCCGAATGGCATTGGGGAGCTCCCAAACGCAATTCAGAAATTCGGATCCCGAATACCATTCGGGTCTGGGAGCCTCAGCTTTAGTATTATATGTATATACTGTATATGGCTCCCATGTTGACGTGACGAAAATTCATGTTCAGACCCATTTCGAAGCATTAAACCGAAAAACACATCTGATTGCCCAGAAAAGTCACATGTCCGATTCAGTTTCATTGTTGAACGCAATTCGGCCAGGATCCGAAATTCGGAAACGGAAATTCGGATTCAGACACATTCAGATGCATTGGGATTCGGAAATTCGGATCTGTCCGAATGTCCCAATTTCAGAAAATTTGTCCGAATTTTGATTCTGAACAAAATGAATTGCACATGTCTAGTTCCTATAGTTCTTAAAAATCAGAGTTTCATTTCGAACCTCACACATAGGTTGAAGGAGGCCACTCTATGGGGTGACCCCCCTACCCAGTCACTATCTATCAATGAACGTCACACATCACTCTCATCATGAACTTCTTTGCACAACATTTTTACAATATTTCAAGTGAAGAAATCACCATAAAGGATTCCCGTATCGTTGGTTAAAAATATGCACATTATAAACCGTCACAATTTTCATCCCCCCACGGCCCCCAAAATAAAAAAGCCAAGAATGTAAAAATGCTCCACAGCTGCCGTGATGTAAAAATGTTGGACGTCTCCCAACGAGCGGAGAGAATTCCCCGTGGACCTGTCCTCGTAGATTCACAATAATATTTATTTTCTTTGTCTATTTTTTCTCCGAGCTGCACTTAGCAACAGGACAAAAAAAATGGTAAGATGATCCTGCCAGAAACATCTGGTCCAAGACGTTGGTGAAAAATCCAGAAGACAAAGTAAAAAAAATAAAGGCCAAAAGGAGTAAGAGATAGTATTATAAATGGAAAGGGATACAGTGAAGGATTATGGTTAGCGGGCTGCAGTGTTCTTCTTGGGAATTTAGAATGGAATGATGTCTGAAAGAAGACACTGCTGTATCTGGATGACCTCCATCCTTGTACCTTTGGTGGTGCTTATGATGATGGTGGTGGTCCTTAAAGGAGAACTATGGGGTTAAGGCTTTTTCCCATAGTTCTCCTTAGGGTAACGGGAGGACACAAACTAGCGCCCTCCCGTCACCCTAGGCTCAGTATACCGCGAGCTGTAGCTCGCGGTATACTGAGACGCCGCAGTATACCGCGAGCTGCTGCTCACGGTATGCTGAGACGCCGCAGCTGAAGCGGATGCCGACAATTGTGCCGGGACCTGCCCAGCTGCATGACTGACAGCTGGCTCTGCCTATCTAGAAGCAGAGCCAGCTGTACCCTCCCCCGTCCGTTCCGCCAGTCAGCGCTGGCGGATCGGAGCGGGGGGAATCCAGCCCCTCCCCTGTCACGGCAGAGAGCCGTGACAGGATCGAGAGGTGAGCGAACGCCGGTATGTGTTCTCTCACCTCCCAATCTACTGAGCCGACCTGTGACAGTCTCATTGTCACAGGTCGGCTAGAACTATGAGGTGAGTGAGAAGCACTCACCTCATAGTTCTCCTTTAACATGGTGCTTAAAGTGGAACTGAACTTAAAAAGTGAATATTTGCTATGTTATGGGAAACCATAAGAACTGCTGATTGTTCCCAATCAGTACCCAGAAAAATGTGCCTTTTGAATGGAATTATTTCTGCAAAATAGTGGTGGACTTCCTGCTAAGTGAGGGTGTCTAGGCACTCCTGAGCCTACAGCTTAAAGGACAATGAAACTCTTACGTGTTTTTGTATATATCTATGGCTAGCAAGCAGTAGATATATACAAAAACAGTAGAGCAGTAGATATATTAACAAAAGGGTTAAAACGTACCTGTGTCTCCCCCGTCTCGTTCCGTCCGAAGATCTGAAGATTCTCGGGTGTCCGCAAAGGATCATGGGATGGGTGCATCGGCAGTAGAGATCTTTAGCCGTGAGAAGAGGAGAGACACAGGGTAAGTCGATGCACGCAGCGTGCACCCGCACAGACTCAGTGGGACAGGAAGAGAAAAGAGTCTGCGCTGGATCAGAGACCGGCACCAGCGTTAGAGGGACTCTTGAACACTATTGGAAAGAAGAAGCTGATCGGATCAAGAGGCATCATTTAAGGTACGTCCTTAAAGCAGCATCGGGAGGGGGGGGAAATTTTTTTTTTTACTTTAATGTCACTGTAAGCTGTATATCTCCTGTGTGAGATCCCAGGCACTGCTGTCTTTGACCGATGGTCTCAGGAGATTTGGTGATGTCACTATTGTGTTGCTTACTGGTGTTTTTGCTGGAGGCTTTGACATGAGGAAGCATCTCTACCAAGATGGCCACCTTCATGTGGGGTCACAGCGCAGAACAGGGCATGATAAGTCGGTATTGAGAAAAGATCAGAATACTGGTAACTGGTCCTTTGCCCTCTGCAGGACCATCTCTATAATGAGGCGGCCTGAGGCGGTTGCATAAGGCGGCATCTCATTGGGTCATGTGTGTGTGTGTATCCCAGGTTGCTAAGAGCTCCCACCCAGCTCCTAGCAACCGGTGAAATAAGTGAGCTGAGCTGGACAGAGCCAGAGGTAACCCCCAGGACCCACCCTACGTAACATGGCCCCCATCCCCTGGGGAATGTGCACCAGCTGCAACCTCCAGCACTCACCACCCCAACCCATCCCGCGAAAACTCTAGGGACACCCCTGCCCCTCTGCTAGTCTCCCTCCAAAAATATTTGTCATCTGCAGCTTGTCACTGATCCTTCAGTCCACCTCTAATAATACATCCATTGAGCTGTCTACAGTCCTCCTCGTTATGTATCAACACCAAATAACCTTCTGATTGAAACACCAATAGGGTTTTTTTTTGTTCCAGAAAAGGAAACAGTAATAAATGTGGTTGTCCTGCTAGAGGACAAAGATTTGAACTACTGAGGGATCCCCGGGATCTCGATGAAAGGAGAGTGACGTCACCCCCTGCGCGGTACGGAAGCCGAGAATTAGGTAAGTATATTTATTAAAGGAGAACTATGAGGTGAGTGCTTTTCACTCACCTCATAGTCCTAGCCGACCTGTGACAATGAGACTGTCACAGGTCGGCTCAGTAGGTCGGAAAGTGAGCGAACACATGCTGGCGTTCGCTCACTTCTCGATCCTGTCACGGCTCTCTGCCTGCTCCAATCCTCCAGCGCTGACTGGCGGAACGAACAGGGGAGGGGGCGGGTACAGCTGGCTCTGCCTCTAGATAGGCAGAGCCAGCTGTCACTCACGCAGCTGGGCCGATCCAAACATAATTGTCGGGATTCGCTTCAGCTGCGGCGTCTCAGTATACCGCGAGCTGTAGCTAGCGGTATACTGAGCTTAGGGTGGCGGGAGGACGCTAGTTTGTTAGTTCTCCTTTAACTTTTTTCCTTTAACTTTATTTCTTTTTTATTGCATTTTGGTATGGAGGAACGGGGAAGCCAAAGCTAATAAGCAGACCAATATGCAAGGTCCACCTTAAGGTCGGCGCGGCCTATTACGTAATGCGTCAGGTTGGATGTTAGCATCCCTTATTTACTTAACAGCTGTACACATAATAAGGCGAAGCCACGAACGCGGACGATGACAGCAGAGTCACTCACTAATTTATACCAAGCACCTCTTAGACTTGACAAGCCTTCCTGCGGCAAAACAACATCATTTAACTGTTGTGTCCAGCAAATGATTGCGGTGGCTGAGAACCAAACGCCGGTGCCAAGAATATCTCAACAATACAAGTTGGTCCGTTTATTTATACTGCTTTGAAGGCCTTCCACATGCCTGCTCGTGTAACCCACTGGGGGGTTTTTAAATACCAGCGTTCCATGGATGCATGCCCACTCCATGGCAGGCAGGACTCCAAAACCAACTTCTCCATTTGTTGATTTGCTTTTATCGGCTGGGCCTGAAAAAAAATTGCTAGGGGGACATTGGATAAACAGCTTTCTAGTATCCAAAACAGAGGCAGAGTATTTGTGGAAGCGAACGCACAGGCAAGAGCTGACAGATGTCCGCAACTGAACCAGTTCCATAAAATAATGGACAGGAGCCGATCCTCGTTTTCATTCCGCTGGACGGAGGATTCGGGTCCTGGCCGCTGTGGTTTCTGATTAGGAGCGGTAGGGGTGGTATTAATGGACTGGGGTTCGTGCCCACTTTTTGGTTCAGCCCTGTTTAGCTTTCAGATCAGTTCCAGACAACGGCTTTGCCGGTTCACCTAATGTGCCTTCAATCCAAGTTTTATATAATTTATTGTAACCAGACTCAGGAGGATGGAGAGGATCGAGCCAACAGGAAGAGAGAAAGCAACAAAAATCTAACTGAGGTCCTGATCCTCCGACCTCCGCCACTCTGTCCAAAAACTAAAATAAAACATTTAGCTACAGTTACTTTAAAACTAAGTGCATGTGATCCCCCCACCCCAGATCTAAATGCTCCCAACCTCCCCCTCTGCAGATCGGTACTTACCCAGATCTGACGGGTACTGTTCTCCTATTGCCAAGCATTAAGCGTTGCAGTGCTCCCTCTGCTGGACACACCTGCACATTACAGCTCCATAGAGTCCACCCCAGAGCTAATCGATCCCTCCCTCTCCCTCTGCAGATCCGTTCTTACTGAGATCCAATGGGTACTGTTCTGCTTTTGTCAAGCATCAAGCATTGCAGTGCTCACTCTGCTGGCCGCACCTGCACATTACAGCCCCATAGAGTCTACCCCAGACCTAATCGATCCCTCCCTCTGCAGATCCGTACTTACTGAGATCCAATGGGCACTGTTCGACTATTGTCAAGCATCAAGCACCGGAGTGCTCCCTCTGCTGGCCACACCTGCACATTACAGCCCCATAGAGTCCACCCCAGACCTAATCGATCCCACCTTCCCCTTCTGCAGATCTGTACTTACTGAGATCTAATGGGTACTCTTCTGCTATTGTCAAGCATCAAGTGTTGCATTGCTCCCTCTGCTGGCCGCACCTGTACAATACAGCCCCCATAGAGTTCACCCCAGACCTAATCGATCCCACCTCCCCCCTTCTGCAGATCTGTACTTACTGAGATCTAATGGGTACTCTTCTGCTATTGTCAAGCATCAAGTGTTGCATTGCTCCCCCTGCTGGCCGCACCTGTACAATACAGCCCCCATAGAGTTCACCCCAGACCTAATCGATCCCACCTCCCCCCTTCTGCAGATCTGTACTTACTGAGATCTAATGGGTACTCTTCTGCTATTGTCAAGCATCAAGTGTTGCATTGCTCCCCCTGCTGGCCGCACCTGTACAATACAGCCCCCATAGAGTTCACCCCAGACCTAATCGATCCCACCTCTCCCCTTCTGCAGATTCGTAGTTACTGAGATCCAACGTTTACTGTTCTCCTATTGCCAAGCATCAAACATTGGAGTGCTCCCTCTGCTGGCCGCACCTGCACATTACAACCCCATAGAATTCTATGGGGCCATCTCCTAACCAGGAGGTTTGTTGCACTGGATGTCAACAAACAGTGGAGCAGTGGCCCTCGGATCTCAGTAAGTACAGATCTGTGGAAGTGGGGAGGGTGGAATCGTTTAGGTCAGGGGAGGGGGGCAAAAATAATTAGTGCACTTTGTCTAAATGTGCACTTGTTTTTTAAAGCTGAACTCCAGGGGGCAACTCCAGTCCTCCAGCTGGTGTGGAACTACAAGTCCCATGAGACATTGCAAGACTGACAAATACAGCCTTGACTCCCAAAGGCATGATGGGATTTGTAGTTAAAGCACAGGGCCCCGAATTGCCCACCCCTGCAGTAAGCCAGCAAGAAAGCAAACAAGC
This sequence comes from Nanorana parkeri, assembly GCF_000935625.1. NCBI lineage: Eukaryota > Metazoa > Chordata > Amphibia > Anura > Dicroglossidae > Nanorana > Nanorana parkeri. The sequence continues at coordinate 4,446,867 of NW_017306274.1, forward strand.
AACAGAAACATCTAATCACTGATGATGTAACACACAAACCACAGGCAGTGGTGATACAAACCAAGTCACTAAAAAAAACACAGCTTCCTCTCAGCCGGGCGGGGGCTTGGGGGGCTTGCTGTTATTCGCCCGTGCTGCTGCCCCCCAATGAGATGCCGCCTTAGGCTATCGCCTTATTATGGGGACACCCCTGTTTGTGGCTAGTAATTAGGAGAGAGGCTGCTCTGTCCCAGACATGATTCTATTTATCTCTGAGCCGGCATCTCATTCCAGCAAGTAGATGGCGACCCTGGAAGATGCCTGAACAAAGATGGTGCCGTCCTTCTGGAAAAAAGAAAAAGGCATTGTCAGGAGAAGTACTGCGAGAGATAACAAATGCGACGCCTTCCTCAGCATGCATGCACATCCAATTAAAGGTCCGATCCTGGGTCCACTTTAAATCTCTTCAAGAAGCGTAGGCGAGCGTATTTACAAATAATAAACATCGCTGAGGATGTTTTATTGAGTTCCGTGTCTTCTGCTAAATGAATACGTTCCACTCGCAGATTTCTTTTCCTTTTGGCTCTCGGGGCCCATTTGTTAATATTTTATTCCATGTTCACATCTGGAGCTGATCTGTCGGCAGCATATTTGAGGACAGCCGGCTGTTTTCCAGCAGCTCGTTCCAGAAGTGGAGACAGCTTCAACCGGAGCCCCGCGCTGCTGACAACCCACCCGGCTGAGATTCCATTCCTCGGAATGAAAACAACGCGGGGATCACCACCAATAAAGGGATGAGATCCCGCCAGCTGGGCCCTGTCATGGTACCTGCATATCTATAGAGACGCCTTTCCTGTTATCGTTTCTGGAAAGCCGGCACCATGACGTTTCTTTTTAGGATTCGCTCTGCGGGTCGCTCCATTCTACTCTATGTAAAGCTGAACTCCGGGCAAACCGCCCAATATGTACCTGAAATATATCAATATATACATTGTTCCCCAGGGTCCAGCTTGATGCCCCGTGCTGAGAATACAATAAGAAATATCCCCCATTGAGACCCAATATCCAGCACTTTGCGCGGCTGCCGGCACTAAATCCTCGCTGTCACTGATCATGTGATCAGTGTGTCGGCTATGAGGTCACATGCAGGCTGGAGGCTTCATTGGAGCCTTCAACCTACAGCTGGAGAAGCCTGCCACCTGGAGGCTGCATTGGCATTTGGCATCTGTGTATATACTGTGTATATATAAATATACATATATATATATACAGGGCTTCTCACCAGTCAGTCAAAAATGTCACCAGTCAGCATGACCGCACTATAGCCTTGCAAT
>NW_017306274.1:4448935-4449348 GCF_000935625.1 Nanorana parkeri
GAAGGGGGGGAGAGAGAGAGAGAGAAGGGGGGGAGAGAGAGAGAAGAGGGTTGGGGAGAGAGAGAGAAGAGTGAGAGAGAAGAGGGAGAGAGAGAGAGAAGGGGGGAGAGAGAGAGAAGAGGGTTGGGGAGAGAGAAGAGAGAGAGAGAGAGAAAGAGAGTATATACACAGATGGCAAATGCCAATGCAGCCTCCAGGTGGCAGGCTTCTCCAGCTGTAGGTTGAAGTCTTCAAAGAAGCCTCCAGCCTGCATGTGACCTCATAGCTGACATACTGATCACATGATTCGTAGTTGCTCTGATTGGAGGAATCAGAAGTGTTCCTGATCAGGAAGGATTTAGAGTCAGCAGCCGTGCAAAGTGCTGGATATTCAGATTAATTAGGATCCTAATGGGTGGAGACCAGGCAAGCTG
>NW_017306274.1:4449608-4451397 GCF_000935625.1 Nanorana parkeri
AGCACCCGCCACACCACTGCCAGTCTGCATGTTGCTGTCAGTCACAGCGGGGCACCTTCTAAGTGATTTAGGGTTTACATACGCTTTAACCTAGTTAACTCCCAAAAAACTATTAGGTTGACAGTTTCTCTATTGAGCCCATACTTTGGTGCTGATTCATACCAGTTTTTACTATGAATGGTGTACATTACGATACAGTGATCAGCTTTTATATATACATACGCACACACACACACTCACACACACACCTTATTATGATATCAGAGGGTTTTTTCCCTATATAAAACGTTGTGGGGGACGCAGGTCTAAACAAAGCGCTCTTGTTCCCGATATATAATTCCACGATTGCTACATGCATACAAGAGTTATTATGTCATGTTTTACAAGGAATTATCCGAAATCAAAGCCAAAATCTTCACCAAATGAAACTGAACCAAGAGCGGACATGTCCCGGTGTCATTACCTCCCTTTAATCCCACCGCTCCCTATTGAACAGACCTGTCCCTGGTGTTGCCGCCAAACACAGTGAGATGATTAGATGTTTCCTTTCATGGTAACAGGTGGATTGTCTGGACTGGTGCTGACTTCAGGCGTCTGTGTTGTGTACCTGAGAATAGAATTGCCCATCGGTATAATGGGGAGAAGGAGGTCTAAGCAGTTTTCAGCACTGGGGGGGGGGGGGGCTGGGATCATTTACCACGTTGGGTTGTATTTGTGTGGAATTTGGGTTTTCCTGTGGGTGTTATTAAAACATTTGTGATATAACTACTATGTTGACACAACTATTATTATCAGATATCCAGCTCCACTGTGGGATTTCCTTGTGCTTGAGGGAACCAATTCTTTATATATTGTTTATGGAAACCCAGGAGCGGTAATTATTTATTGAGTATGAGTCATTGCAACCCCATTCCCTTGTGTATGTATGTTATGGAACGCTCCTCCAATTCAAAAATATACCGGCGGCTTCAGAGACTCATGGTCAAGTTGGCATTTGAGAGTGTATATGTGACTGTTTATATGACTAGGGTTTGAGCAAAACTGAGATTTTTTTTGTGGAGATTTTGGCAAAATGTTCATCATTTTGGCGAAAGGCATTGCAGCCAATGAGGAAGATGGAATAAAAGAGAACCCGTCACCATTTCCTATAAGATTATATTGACATTTGCCATATTTTATTCATGTTATTTACCTGTAAAAGCCTCCCTGTGAAGATATCCAAAGGTCTTGTGACTGCTGATGGGTGCCGCCATCTTGGATGTGATGTCAGCAGCTCCAGCAGGCTCAAGTGACACTTTATAGCAAGGGTAGGCAGCGATCCAGCTGTGGTGCATCTACATCTTCTCCCTTCTTCTGGGTTTAGGGTCCCATAGACCTGTCACAGACAGAAGCATGTCTGCGTATGTGCGAGGGATTCTGTACATGCGCAAACACAACTTGAGTCTAGGCCAGGTTTCTGGGACATGACAGAGACCCGCGGCATGTCTGTGCATACACCAGATCTCGTTTCAAGATGGCGGCACAGGAGCTGAGTGTTTCAAGAAGAACTTTGCCTCCATGGAAGGTGACACTTGACTCCACCGACTAGTAAGTATGTTTTTAAAAAAATTTACATACAGGGAGAAAGTATTTTTTTTTAATTTAATTTTTTATGTTATCATGATTATTATTATAATTATTGTCATTATTGTTATTATTGTTATAATCATCATCATTATTATTATTATTATCATTATTATTGTCATTGTTATTATTTTTATTTTATTAACAATGACAAATATGTATATTT
>NW_017306274.1:4451505-4451893 GCF_000935625.1 Nanorana parkeri
TACAGTGACGTTCCTCCTATGAGATCCCAGTGATTGAGTTCAGATCAAAGAGTGGGCAAGAGGCACCACAAATACCTTTTCTCAGATCACAGTCAGGTCTACGCTTACGTGGGGCTATGCACCCTGCGAATATCTGTGAATGTTCTATCTGTGCGAATAATGGCAAAAACAAACCTTTTTAACCAACCATTCCCCATCACACAGAAGACATTTTCGCGGCCGTAGGAGCTTATAACAATATATGGAAAGAGCCGTATAATAAAGGGGCGGAAGAAATGGGTTTCCAAATGGCCGAGGCAGAAGTCCTAAGAATAGTAACTAATAGCTGTGAGCACTCCTGTAGATAAGTGCTGTAATAGAGAGTTCTTAGACAATACATGGGCTGCGC
>NW_017306274.1:4451978-4455233 GCF_000935625.1 Nanorana parkeri
CTGAATAGAGAGAGAAAGCCGCAAAGCAATAACGATTTCTATTTTCACTCCTGAGACGAGATACGTGACAGGAACCTGCTTGGCTTTTGCAGAAGTGGATCATTCTGTGACTTTACAAATGCGCGTGAATACATTGTGAATTGTGCGTGAATGTCACAATACACATCGACAGATTTGTTTCTTAGCTGTTGGTGGGGTAACGCTTAAGGCCTCATTCACACTGCCGCGTATATACGCGCGTACGTGCGTATTGTATCATATGCAACACATGCAAATAAATGGCTCTATACACACAGCCGCGTATGGAGACGTATATTTGCGTAGCGTATATATATGCGCAAAAACAGAATGGAACAGAGATGTGTCCGGGCAGCGTATTTCTGCGCATTTACGTGCACATAACGTGTGTTTATGCGCTTTTACGCACGTGCATGCGTACAGCACATTCAAAGTTCCATTTCGAGTGATGCATTCTGGGATTGCATATGGTGCACACATATATACGAACGTATATACGCGCATAGATGCGTTCATACGCAATATACAATTTTGCTTGCGTTGTGTGTGAATGAGGCCTGGGACTGAAAGGCAAGAGGGCTAACCACTATGCCATCCTGCTGGCCCTGACCTTCATGCTATACAAGCATAGGCAACATAGACACCCTGGCTGTGGTGGAACTACACCTGTTGGCGCTATATAAATCCTAAATAATAATAATACAGGGGTAGGCAACCTCGGCGCTCAAGCTAATGTGCAACTACAACTCCCATGAGGCATTGCAAGACTCTGACAGCCACAGACATGACTCCCAGAGGCAGAGGCATGATGGGATTTGCCATTTTAGCCCAGCTGCAGTGCCGAGGTTGCCCAGCCCTGCTATAGCACACTGGCCTGATTTAAAATGTAATGTCTTGTACTAATGGACCATGCAGAAGATGGATCTGCTATAACGCTGAAGAGACATCAATATGGCGCCGAGCCTACAGCTAAGAGCCTTGACGGTGTTTTAATAACCGAGAAAGCCGAATGCTTCGATGGCAACGTCATCCCTGTTCTCGGAATCATGTTGGATAATGAGCTAAGATGCGCGATATGGTCCCGTTTTGCGGCAGCTCAGATACATAATGCATTTTAGCGGCGGTCATACTCTATAGCAGGGGTGGGACCTCCAGTGGGAACTACAAGTCCCACGAGGCGTTGCAAGACTGTCCGTTACAGTCATGACTCCCAGAGGCAAAGTCATGATGGGATTTGTACTTAAAGCACAGCCTGAGGGCCACAGATGCCCACCCCTGATCTACATCCATAGGCAGGCCAGGATTTATCATCAGGCACAGCAGGCCTGCGCCTATAGGCGGGAGATGTAAAGGGGCAGCTATGCCAGATATCGATCACACTATAATTCCCATCAATGATAGAAAAGGTCTTCATCTCTCATAGACTTCTTTATTTACAATATTCTGAATCTGGTTAAAGTGACCCCGTCAGCTGCCTAAAAAATGAAAAAGTCAGTTCCCTGTATTAAGAGAGATGTCTGGCAGAGGTCCCACCCCAGTGTTCACCCGGAGTGTCACTTTAAATTGTATGTACTTTTTTTTTCTAGTTTTGGATAGATGAGGAAACGGTTAACGCCATGTGCTTTGGAGTGAACGCGGCAGACATGCGTACGCGTCCGGGAGCAATTCATTATTTTATACAGAGAGCCCCTCATCTAGTAAGTGATGCGTATTGATCAGCAGCGCGCTGGGAGTGATCTATAAGGATCATTGCTTTACTACATGTTCCTCGTGCACTGAGCAGCGTCAACAGTTTGCGCAGCGTTTTACAATATAAGGAAGACATTACAATCACAATACAATTCAAGACGAGATGGTAAGGAGAGGCCCTGCCCCTGAGGGCTTACAATCTAAAAGGGAGGGGCCAGTGATACATGAGGCGGTACATATTGCAATTTCTCCTTACAGTCAGGGACTATCAGATCCTCAGTATCCCCAGGCCCATCTGTGGTCCATCCTGCATTGCGGTGACATAGGTGATCTCTGAACGGTTCCAGCAACGCATGACTCGGAAAATATCCCCATTTATCATGGGGCAGGGGGATAAATACTGTACAAGGAGAGATCTGCTGGGATGGACACAGGCAAGCCTAGCTGTAAATCTCCCACAAGTCACTTCTGGCAAGAGCATGCGATGACACAATCTGAGCGCGTATGTTTCCATAACAGTCCTCTGGGTTTGTGTTGGGGTTGTAACTTGATGCGGGCGACAGCAGAACCAGAATTAGAAAGCCCTTATCTAATTGGTATTTTGATGCCACTATGCCTTGACGTAAGTCCTCCGTGCTGAGTGCGGCGTTGGCTTCCAATAGAGCAGGGCGTACCTAGCGCAGCCAGGACCGATGTCTGGAAAGAACGCAGCCTATCAATTTCCCATTAAAAGTGTATTTTAAGCCAATTCTGCAACCATAGTATAATGGGGAAGGAATGTAAGGGTCCAGGGCTGGGTAATCTCAGCACTCCAGCTGTGGTGGAACTACAAGTCCCATGAGGCATTGCAAGACTCTGACAGCTACAGGCATGACTCCCAGAGCCAGAGGTAGGGAGGGATTTGTAGTTTCAATGCAGCTGGAGTGCCGAGGTTGCCTACCCCCTCTGTAGTCTCTCTGCTGCTCTGGGCCAGGGCAAAATATCATCAAGGGCATTTCAAAAACATTCAGTGTAGTGTTGATGGGATGTACACCATGGAATGCAGGTTGGACACTCCTTTGAATTTATGACATAGTTACATAATATGCAAAGTGGAATAAAGACGCAGGTCCATCGGGTTCAACCTGCTCATCATTGAATCAATGCAGCTGTGATTTAAAGTAAAACAATAAGTAAAGGGGAACTACTATATGGCCTCCCATTAATAGCCTCTCTCTCCTCTCTGTCTCCCTTCGCTCTCTCCTGGCTGTCTCTCATTTCTCTCCTGGCTGTTTCTCCTCTGTCTCTCTCTCTCCTCTCTGTCTCCCCTCACTCTCTCTCCTGGCAGTCTCCCCTCACTCTCTCTCCTGACTGTCTCTCCTCTGTCTCTCTCTCTTCTCTGCCTCCCTTCGCTCTCTCCAGGCTGTCTTTCCTCACTCTCTCTCCTGACTGTCTCTCCTCTGTCTCTCTCTATCTCTCCTGGCTGTCTCTCCTCTCTCCTGGCTGTCTCTCCTCTCTCCTGGCTGTCTCTCCTCTCTCTCTCTCCTGGCTGTCTCTCCTCTCTCTCTC
>NW_017306274.1:4455397-4467898 GCF_000935625.1 Nanorana parkeri
CCTGGCTGTCTCTCCTCGCTCTCTCTCCTGGCTGTCTCCTCGCTCTCTCTCTCCTGGCTGTCTCTCCGCGCTCTCTCTCTCTCCTGGCTGTCTCTCCTGGCTGTCTCTCTCTCCTGGCTGTCTCTCCTCGCTCTCTCTCCTGGCTGTCTCTCATTTATCTCTCTCTTCTAGCTGTCTCTCCTAGAATGTTGGAATGTTTGGGTTTCACGTGAAGAAAAGATGGCAGCCGTATCTTACAACCATCTCCTAGTAACTATCTTTTCATTGGCTGAAACGATAACACTCGAGCCTGAAAACGCGCCCACAAACGTGCAAAAAAGCATGAAAAACGCCAGAAGACGCGGGCGCTGGGGGAGAGGGGGGGGGGCAGATGTGGACCGTAGTCATTGGCGGTGAGGATACATCTCATGGAGCGCTAGTCATACATTGACTTCCATTGATTGAGCGTTTCCAGGGATGGTAATGGCCGATCGTAACGTGACTGATGGAATCGTAAAGTTTACAGCCGGATTCAGCGCCTGTTGTAAAACGTTGAGCTTCACCCCCGGAGAGATTTGGATGGGGAATCCGTCATCATAGACAGAGATGAAGATGAAACGACGTCCCAGTTCCATATCATGGAAAGTGGCATTTTACTGCCAGCCATCGACTCTCGTCAGCAGCCAAACTGCACCCATGGGGGAACTCCGCCGATGGGCACCCCCGGGGGAACGGCACGCCATATGTCAGTGTTTTATCTGTGCCGGGCTCACTTCTCATAGCCGGCACAGGGGGATGTTCCATCGCAAGACTAATTATTAGAAAGTGATGCTTAATATACGGCATCTCCCCGAATAACAGGCCGTGCTTGGGATTTGAGGTCCCACAGCAGCCGAGGAGTCTTGTGTTTGTCTACCTGCTATATCTGTTGGCCAAAACTTCATTTTAAAGTGGACCTGTCAGTAACTACAGTGTGTGAGTGAATACCTAACACAGGACAATATACAGCGGCAGATTAAAATTTTTTATTGTATCATTAAAAAGCCATCCTGGAGCTCAGCAGCAGTGAGCAGTCTTTATTACAGGAGGGGGCGGAGATCAGACCAGTAACCCTGCACAAGGAGAGTGAACAGCTGTGACTGGTCTTTATTACAGGAGAGGGGCGGAGACATGACCAGTCACCCTGCACAAGGAGAGCAGCAGTGACAGGTCTTTATTACAGGAGGGGGCGGAGACAAGACCAGTCACCCTGCACAAGAAAAGAGAGCAGCAGTGACCGGTCTTTATTACAGGAGGGGGAGGAGACCAGACCAGTCACCCTGCACAAGGAGAGAACAGCAGTGACTGGTCTTTATTACAGGAGGGGGGCGAAGACAAGACCAGTCACCCTGCACAAGAGAAGAGAGCAGCAGTGACAAATCCTTATTACAGGAGGAGGCGGGGACAAGACCAGTCACCCTGCACAAGGAGAGAGAGTAGCAGTGACCAATCCTTATTACAGGAGGAGGCAGGGACAAGACCAGTCACCCTGCACAAGAGAAGAGAGCAGCAGTGACCGGTCTTTATTACAGAAGGGGGTGGAGACAAGACCACTCACCCTGTACAAGGAGAGAGGGTAGCAGTGAGCGGTCTTTATTACAGGAAGCTCCAAGTGTCACTCTGGATTACTGAATATGAAGGAGAAGCCGGCAGGATTAGGAGGACAGCATTAGATATAACAGGTATATTAGCAATGTGCTGAGACGATGGTTCCCGTGGGCCGGGATGGAGGTTTCCTGGTAATCCCGTAGTTGCAATGTTGCAGCGTGTGACAGAATGAGATGACATTGCTTAGCACGGATCTGAGGCCGGCTGAGCGCTATGAATGGAGGCCGCAGCATTGTGTATTATTTATATTCCGCGGTGGATTCAGATTAATACGCAGACATGCTGAACGCGGCCGCGATTTGTTCCTGTTCATCCTTTAAACCAAGAATTCCCAATTCCGGTGTCGGGTTTAGTCCAATTATGTAACATATGGGAGCTGCCACTGACACTTTAAAGATGGGGGCTTGGCAGCTGTCATCCTCAGGAGTAGCAAGTGTTATTATACCGAAAGAGTAGTGGATGCTCGGAACAGACTTCCAGCATGGAAAGTAAGGATCCTATTTAGAAACAATTGTCCCTGAGGACATCTGTGAATGTTCACTCTGAACATTAATTTCATGAATTTACTTTCTAAATACACTTAGTGGTCTATTTATATACAATTCACAGGGACCTTCATCCTGTTAATATCTCAACGCTCGTTTTGGGTGAATAATGCCAAAAATAAATGTTCCTAATTTGTTTTTTTTTCAGTTAGAATGTATTGTACTGTGATAATATAGTATAGCCACTAGATGGCGCTGATGACCATAGGAGTGAAATACTTATTTCCTATCATCCTCAGCTCCATGACTGCCGTCTGGCTTGTAGACTGAGGTTCAATCCTTTGCCACCTGCCCTGACCAATGGCTTGCATACTGACCTCTGATCCTGTACTGCCTGCCCTGACCGGCCGCCCCCTTGCTTGCCGCCCCTTTAATCAGGTGCTGCCTGCCTTGATCGTTGGCTTTTCTAGTAACCTCTGATCCTGTGCAGCTTGCCCTGACCTCTGGCTTGTCTGCCGACCTCTGAACCTGTGCTGCTTGCCCTGACCTCTGGCTTGTCTGCCAACCTCTGATCCTGTTATGCTTGCCCTCATCTCTGGCTTGTCTGCCAACCTCTGATCTTGTCTGCCGACCTCTGATCCTGTGCAGCTTGCCCTGACCTCTGGCTTGTCTGCCGACCTCTGATCCTGTGAAATTTGCCCTGACTTCTAGCTTGTCTACCAACCTCTGAACCTGTGCTGCTTTCCCTGACCTCTGGCTTGTCTGCCAACCTCTGATCCTGTTATGCTTGCCCTCATCTCTGGCTTGTCTGCCAACCTCTGATCTTGTCTGCCGACCTCTGATCCTGTGCAGCTTGCCCTGACCTCTGGCTTGTCTGCCGACCTCTGAAACCTCTAATCTTGTCTGCCGACCTCTGATCCTGTGCAGCTTGCCCTGACCTCCGGCTTGTCTGCCGACCTCTGATCCTGTTGTACTTGCCCTCATCTCTGGCTTATCTGCCAACCTCTGATCTGGTCTGCCAACCTCTGATCCTGTGCAGCTTGCCCTGACCTCCGGCTTGTCTGCCGACCTGTGATCTGCATATCATACTGCAAATACCGTTTTGTTGATATTATAGCTTAGATTGGTGCTGCCATTGACATTACTTGGCTAGCCGTTATGTTGCTTACACTGGTCTCAGGCCAGCCTATTCACCATGGAAGCGTCCACCTCTACGGACATCTAGATTTTTCAGTTGCAAAGCCCCGGCATAGTGTACAGAATGTTGCTTGGCACACTTTGGGAAGCACGGCGCTGCGGGAGATAATTGGGTTTCTTCCCCCACTACTGCTTTGCTGCGGATAAGGATGAAGAACAGGCTGCTATGGGAAGAGGACAGAGGGCCGGTGTCTCTTCACTTTCCATAAACAGAGAGAAGTGTTCTGTTGTGTAACAAGTCACTTGGCCGCCGTGAACTCCCACTCAGCACCCCATCAGCCAACTGACAATAGGCGACGGTGATCGGCCCCCTTCATCGGACATGACAGCTGCACCTCCTGAGGAAGTGTGGCTGAGCTGTGTTTAATGAAATACTCAGCAATGTCAGAGCATGCCTTGTGCTTTCATCTCCATACACAATCATCCGAATGACGCCAACATCTGGATCACGGCACACGCACCCTGCAGAAAGCGGTTTCATAAATTCCAAGGCAAGCAAATAGGTTATTCTAGCAATCCAAATTAATTACCAGAACCCGAAAAGCTGACGGCTGAGCTAAACCAATATTTTTTTCTTAAATTAAAGAACAATGTGAAATTTTGTTTCAATCTTAGGAATCTATTTATAAACTATTTGCAGAGCCACTCGTCCTGCGAAGTTCTGTGAACGTTCATTCAAAAATGAACGTTCTTAGTATATATTTTCAGGTCAGATGTAATACCACATTATGCCACTAGATGGAGCCGAATAGCAAATGTAATACCACATTATGACCACTAGATGGAGCCGAAGAGCAAATGTAATACCACATTATAGCCACTAGATGGAGCTGAGGGGCAAATGTAATACCACATTATGCCACTAGATGGAGCCGAAGAGCAAATGTAATATCACATTATGGCCACTAGATGGAGCCGAAGAGCAAATGTAATACCACATTATGGCCACTAGATGGAGCCGAGGGGCACATGAGATAAACATTTCCTATGCTCATTAGCACCATCCAGTGGCCAAAATTCGGTATTACATTATATTAAACCTGAAATTAATATTACTAAGTCCACTTGTTTCCGTTATTCACACAGAATGGACATTCACGGAGATTTGCAGGGAGAAAGGCTCTGTGAACGGTTTATAACTAGATCCCTTTGTGTATTTCTTCCTTATCTGCACAGAAACCCAACACGAATTCTATATCCTATCAAAGTGTGCTTGATGGGACTGTGAGATCATCTGTCTGAGGGTAGTTCACACCAGCCCCAGTGCCTTCCGGCGCGATCAATGCCGGAACGCACTTGATCGCATCCCGGCCGCCTCACTGCGTTCTGGGGCTAGGCATTGAAGTCAATGGCCCCCCGTCTACAGTGCGATTGCCGCACCGGTACGCGTGGCACATCAATGCCTGGTGCATGGACTATTTTTTTCTGATCGACCCAAATCGAAATTCAGGTACAAAATCCCCCCCAAAAATTTGAATCAATCCAAAACTAAACACATTTTTTAAGCCTTTACATGTCTAGTAAGTCCCAGTCCCTGGGCTGTGTTTACAAATGTCTGACACAGATTAGCCCCTGATGCAGCCTCTCACTTTATGACTTGCAACGGTTACAATGTCGCTGTGTCATCACTGTGGCAGAGGAGACTGAGGAAATGCTTCCTCCTGCCTGCAGAAGACTGATCACTGAGAGAGAGGAGACTGAGAAAATGCTTCCTCCTGCCTGCAGCCGACTAATGACATCATCTCAGCCTAGACAGGGTCATAGGCCTAAGGCTCAAGGATGTTTTTTAATGATAAGTGGAGTTGTCTGAAAGGACACCATTGCTGTGTATTGGGACACGTTGTGAATTTATATATTCTTGCAGTTAGTAAAAGGCCCAATGTACGTATCACCGCGCTCGGTGTATTTGTACCGCGGCTTCCATGCATCTTCCACGGGGAGAAAGGGTCATGTATATAAAACACACCATTTGTTTGACACAATACTGACCATTCATTTCCGCCTTCTCCCGTCCTGAGCGATGGAAGTCAGTTCTATGAGCAGATCTGGCGGTAATGGTGCCGTGCTGATGAGCATTGTGTAATAGGTGTGAGCTGGAACCGACACATTTCATGTTGGTCACAGATAAGAAATGACGGGTATCATGTCTCTTAATCTCCTCATCGGTGGATGATGCTTCTTCTGAGATCAATAAGGATAAAATGGTGGTGGAGCTCTACCGCCACCTAGTGGACAATATAGAGTAAGACACTGCTTCTCTATGGTTCTCTGATCTTGTAGCACCATCCTGTGCTGCCTGCCCTGAACTCTGGCTTGCCTGCCGACCTCTGATCCTGTGCTGCCTGCCCTAAAAACTCTCGCTTGCCAGTCAACCTCTGATCCTGTGCCACCTGCCCTAAAAACTGGCTTGCCTGCCGACCTCTGATCCTCTGCCGCCTGCCCTAAACTCTGGCTTGCCTGCCTGCCTGCCTGCCCTGAACTCTGGCTTGCCTGCCGACCTCTGATCCTGTGCTGCCTGCCCTAAAAACTCTCGCTTGCCAGTCAACCTCTGATCCTGTGCCACCTGCCCTAAAAACTGGCTTGCCTGCCGACCTCTGATCCTCTGCCGCCTGCCCTAAACTCTGGCTTGCCTGCCTGCCTGCCTGCCCTGAACTCTGGCTTGCCTGCCGACCTCTGATCCTGTGCCATGCCCTAAAAACTCTGGCTTGCCTGCCTATCTCTGATCCTGTGCCGCCTGCCCTAAACTCTGGCTTGCCTGCCGACCTCTGATCCTGTGCCGCCTGCCCTAAAAAACTCTGGCTTGCCTGCCTATCTCTGATCCTGTGCCGCCTGCCCTAAACTCTGGCTTGCCTCCTGACCTCTGCCCCTGTGCCATAGGTATCCGTCAAGGAAATCCAACCGGTACCCATAGTGCAGGCTCTGTACAGATCGCTGCACAAAGCACTTCATGGATGAATGCGCGAGTAAGGAGCCATGGTGCCAGTATCACGCATCGGAATGCGCATGGACTCCGCACACATGCAGCACTGTGCATGCGCCTGTTCCTGGCTCCAGGTGGGCTATTTAGGCCCCGTTCACACGTTTCCGTTTTGTCGGGCGTTCAACGCTCTATGAACGCTCTACAAAACGTACAACCATGAAAATCCCATTGTTTTCTATGGGCATGGTTCACACCTTTCCGTATTTCCGGCCGTCTGAACGCCCTACAAAACGGCTGACGCCCAAACAAGTACTTCTTTGGGCCGTTTTGGAGGGCGTTTTCCATTGGGATACAGCCAAGCAGCCTTCGGAATCGCGCGACGGTCGCGCAATTCTTTTACCGCGAATCGCGGTAAAAAAACCGCGTGACAGTCGCGCGACAGACGTGCATACGTAAAACGCCTAGGTGTGAACCCAATGTTAGGGATGTTCACTGCAACCACATGCTGCTGAGAGATCTTCAGCTAGTACTCTGCGTTTTACCCAATTATTTTCCTGAAACCTGATTCTGATCCCGCTCTTTGCTGCCTGCCTTGCGGCTTGTCTTCTGACCACTCTTCTGCCTCCTGATTGGGTACCTCTCTGCTTGCAAGTTATTGACTCCGGACCCCGCTCTTTGCTACCTGCCTTGCGGCTTGTCTTCTGACCACTCTTCTGCCTCCTGATTAAGTAGCCCTCTCCTTGCAAGTTATTGACCCCACTTTCTCCTGATCCTGTACCATGCTGCCTGCAAGATACCGGCTTGGCTTGCCTCCGATCACACTTCTGTTTCTCACACCATCTGATCTACGGTCTACATCCTCCCTGACAGTCAGACTCTTCGGCTACCACCAGTACCCAGACGTCTGCGTCACCTCCTCCAGTGTGATCAGCATCAGCCACAGAGATTCCTGCCCCACTCCGTCTGTACATCTGCTGTTCCATCCCCAGTGGTGCTCAGACGAGAGTAACAAGGGGAGGCCTTCCTCATCACTTCAGGTTCATACCGAGGTACGTGACCGTATCTTATAAACACACACACCATGCATGTCTATAATATACATAAAAATAAGCAATATTTATTTTTCAAACCTCAAAAAAGAGAAAACTTTTCAGATCACAGCATTTTAAAAACCTAAACGGGTCCTAAAAATGCACACGTCACATAAACATAGTAACCGACGCACGACTCTATGAACACATGGACATATCCCAATTAGTGTTAAATATTTTGTTGGGACCATGCTGCAGGAAGCTGACCGAATGTGATCACTTGTCTAGAATGAAGATGTCCCCCGTGGTGGAGAACTCCCCTTCAACTGCTAAAAAACAATAAACTAATTATACAAAATAAAAAGTTCCTCTGCCGATTCAGAACAACTTCAATTGCAGAGTAATCTATTCTATCTCTTGTTATGAATGAAAAGGAGATCCAAGATGACCGGTGTTCACCAGGATCTAGTGCCCAACCTGTGCCACAAGACACCGCAAATGGCCCTTCGGCACTTATGGGGCCCCCAGTAGGGGGCATCAGACATGTATTTGTAAAGGGACTGTAATAGTAGTAATCCCTTGCAGTCTCATATAACATATTCTCAGTATGTAGTAGGTACCGTAGTAGGTACTCAAAGTACCTTCAGAGTACCCATTGAGGGAGGACTGCTTTTTGAGAGCTGCCCGACCAGAACCAGTGAGCCAATTTAAAAAACCTCTTTGCATTCGATCTTTTGACCAAGCCTTGAAATCACAGCGCCTCTTTAATTATTTCATCCTTTCATACGCGCGCAGCCTTCTCTAATATTAAATACAGCGGGGGGGATTTATCAACTGGAGCAGATTTGCACTGCAACCAATGAGCTTCTCTGCCTCATTTTCAAATCTTACCTGAGCAAACTGAAGAGAGATGCTGATTGGTTGCCATGGGCAACTGCTCCAGATTCTGTATGCTCCCGTTTTGATAAATTCCCCCCATTAAATGTTATGTGGAGCCTCCCTTGGAAAAAGCAAGTGGGAGGCGCTGCAGCCAGTCATTTTTATCCTGTAGTGTAGCATTGGATCTATTATATGGCGTGCAATCGCTCCTGGGGGTAGAGGAGCAAGGCAACCCCACGCCAATATTTAGGAGTCCAAATGTGTTTATAAAAATCGTAGGTAAGGAAAAGCATGCAAGTGCGTTACAGGGGGCTCAGGCATGCCCCCTTCATCAGGGCTCAATGTGCTGGTGGAGATTGGATGGTGAATTCAAAAGGATTAAAAGATTCCAGGAACAGAATTGCATGTTAAAAGGCAGCTTTAGCGACTAGTTGCTGCAATATTGCTTCTGTGATGGAAGAAAAAACAAAAACCTTTTGGACTCCTAAATATTGGCGGTGCTCTACCGGCATGGCTCCGTTGATGTGGCTCTACCGGCATGGCTCCGTTGATGTGGCTCTACCGGCATGGCTCCGTTGATGTGGCTCTACCGGCATGGCTCCGTTGATGTGGCTCTACCGGCATGGATCCGTTGATGTGGCTCTACCGGCATGGATCCGTTGATGTGGCTCTACCGGCATGGATCCGTTGATGTGGCTCTACTGGTGTGGCTCTCCTTTTATGCTATCACTCTTAACTATGCCTAATGTCCTTTCTAGTTATCACCAGGGAGATGCCAGAGCTGTCCCTGACAAATTCAATGTAAAAAGCCAGTGAATGATTCAGCTCACTAATGCTCACCCTTTAAAAAAAAAAAAAGAAGGTTTGGGCTAACGTCCCCTTTAAATGAGCAAAGGCATGGAACAAAGACAAGTATCAAATGGCATTTACATGACTGATGATGTAATTGGCCTGCCTTAAATGATTGCATTTACAGTTTGGTTCAGCCGGCAAAGTGACTGCCCCAAATTGTTCAAACAACAGGCGCAAACCGCACAGATGAAGCCTTTAGTCGAGGATCATGGCGGACAGTGCATTGAGATCCCGCATGTAAGGATGGGCGCTCAAGACTTGGTTGATTTTCTCTCTTTGCTGCACCTCAGGAAATATTTTCGTCAGTTCGGTCTTTAGGGTCATAGTCTCGTAATAGTTCCTCTGGGCCGGGAGTGGGGTCGGGAGCGGAGCTCGGGGACGGGGTATGTTCAATATAGCTGGATTGATCTGCCGGGGAGGTAATGCAATTGGAGGCACGCGAATGTGTTTGGCTGCCACTCTGATCACAGGGTGGTCAAAGCTGGGGAAAAACACTCCGCTGTCTGGGGGAAGGGTCGGCGATGGGTTTCTGGAAAGGTAATAAAGAGAAAAAAGGTTAAAAGATCAGCTGAGCATACCTAACATTATTACATATAACCTGTCTACTTTATCCACTGGAGCTAAGCTACAGGCAGGCGGGCCAGCTATTAATCAAATTATTTCCTCATTAAAAAGTAATTTATTATTTCAATGTACATATATCCTGGACTCCGATTAAAAGTTCTGTAGAGGAGGACAATGGTGACCTCATCAGTGTGTTACTGCTCCCTCATTGCCCAATACACAGGCTGTGGGCAGGTTGGTGACCAAGCTCCATTCCTTAACTGCAGTGGAGAAAAGAAAAGTCACCAACCTTCTTATTGTGTCTGTCAGTTGGTATCTGGAGCAAAAAAACAAGCTGAATGGACTTAAGCCTTTCACACCTTGGTGTTCATTTATAAAAGTTCTGGCCCGCGACGGTGTTCGCATAGCACTAGTGCCCCTAGATGGCGCTGACGAGCATAGGCATTTCTAGCCATCTAGGGGTGCTAGTGCCACACGGACAACATCTGTCCGATATATAGCTTTTTTTAAATGAATCCCCTAGTGCAATGGCTCTCAACCTGTGTAACCTCAGGACCCACATCTGTCCTTGGTCATTAAGTCGCGACCAAAGTCGCACTGCAATGGAACGCACAACACTGCTGTATCGTGCGTTTCAGGCGATCGAACTGTGGTTGGGAGGTGCGTTTGGGGTGCCATTCAAAAGATCCACCCAGTCTCCATACCTTACAAGAACTGGAGTTGATCCTCAGCCTGGGGTCCAGTGTGGGCTTCTATGCTGTGACAGAGCTCCATCCATATTGCTTGTACAACTCCCTTTGCATGCCCTGTAGAGGTTCCGGGAGCAAGACTGTAACATTACTCTGGTCCAGGCACCTCTACAGGACACCTGAGGGAGCTGTACTTATGGATCATTCAGCTAACCTCACGGCCTTAGCCCCAGCCCATCCCACCTCAAGCTGACACTCTGCACTGGGCAGCATATTTTCAATGGCTGTTTGGTGCAAGAACTGCAAAAGGAGGAGTCCGAGGAGCCTCTCACTGGAAGGCATGTGGCGACCCACTGAACATCATTGTTATTATTACTACATAGGATTTATATAGCGCCAATAGTTTGCGCAGCGCTTTACAATATAAGGAAGACATTACAATCACAATACAATTCAAGACAAGATGGTAAGGAGGGCTCTGCCCCTGAGGGCTTACAATCTAAAAGAGGAGGGGGAAATGATACATGAGGAGGTAGCTGTGTGGGGATGAATTGTTTGAGTCACAACCCACCAGTTGAGAGCCAAGGCCCTAATGTATTCCACCTGTGTATTAGGCAGTCTGCCTGGAGTTCAGCTTCAATGGATCTAGCATGTAAAAATGTTATAAGCATGTTGATGAGCGAGGAGGCAAAACACAAGCAGCTTTAGGCTTTTATAAATCACTCCCGTTAAAGCAGACTATGCGAGTGATACCTGTTTTCAGGAAATAAACTGAGAAAGGTGTCCAGCCTCGGGCCATTCCGTCCCAATGGATCATCTGGGAGCATGAAAATGTCACCGACAAACGTGTACTGCAATATCCTGCAGGCAAAACAGTAACAAGTTAGTGAACCCTTTCGCTGCCGAAGCAATTTTTTCTTTTCTCGCACACATAAGATTGCTTAAAACCCCCCAAACATTTCATATGTTTTTGGAAAGCAGAAGGCCTGTACAATAAATAGGTGGTAGTTGTAAATTTTAATGTCGCATGTTATTTGCACAAACTGTTTATTGAACCTTTTATTTTCAGGAAAATATATACTACAATCATTTATAGTACACACAAACACAATAAAATCCCAATTAAAAAAATACATTATATAGATCTATATATAGAGATATATAGATATATATCTATATATCTCTATATATAGAGATATATAGATATATGACATTGTGTATATGAGAGGAGATTGTGTCTAGTAAATAGATACCAAACATGTCAAGTCTAAAAACTGTGTGCGCCTGCGAAATGGCGATGAACTACGATACCCGGTATTGTCAACAGGCGAGGATTTAGAAATCTTTACAGCTCATCAGTTTAGAAATGACTGAAGAATGGCCATAGAAATATTCCTCTCATGCTGGATCACATTACAGTAAATATGTGTTACGCAATTGTTCATGTATGTGCATGTGTCCCAGGTGAGCGTATTTGTATGCACAGCATGTGTATTGGGCAATGGCTCTATCCTTTTTTTTTTTTTTCAAATTTATTTTAACTTCACTTTTTATATTTATCTGTTTAACACCATCACAAGGAGGGCCGATAAACCCCCTATGTGATAGTATTGTGCAGTGACAGATTCTCTTTATGGAGACATCAGAAGTCTGATATACCTCTAATGTCTCCCCTGTTCTGCTTCTTGCTGCCTGGATGAGAGAGCTGTTGTTCCCTTACTGGTCACAACCAGAGCTTTCACTCAGCGATGGAGCTACACAGGGAAGCAGGCGAGTACTTTCTCTAAAGTTTTTAGTGATCCCATCTTTGGCTCTTCATTTCTTGTCAGTGACAGCAATGCTAGTATGAGAAGAGATGGCCTTAAATGAGCTCACTGGCTTCTGTAGCTAGAGGCACTGTGGAGCAATTAATCCTCAAATTTTACAGCAAAAGCACCGAAGTTGTCCAAGTACTTCTCTCAGCAGCTTAGCCCCCCCCCCCCCTCCCCCAGCAGTGACTCAGCAGCTCAGCTCACCCTGCAAGCAGTGACTCAGCAGATCAGCTCACCCAGCTCTCCCTACCAGCAGGTCAGCTCACACAGCTCTCCCTACCAGCAGTGATTCTGCAGGTCAGCTCACCCAACAGTGACCCAGCAGCTCAGCTCACCCAGCTGTCCATACCAGCAGTGATATAGCATCCCCATTCCAGCAGCACAACTCACCATGAACCTCCTTCGTAGCAGCAACTCAGCCCCCCCCCCCCCCCACCCGCCGTGGTT
>NW_017306274.1:4467989-4469151 GCF_000935625.1 Nanorana parkeri
CCCCCCCCTAACCAGCAGTGATTTAATAGTTCAGCTGACCCAGTTTTCCCTCCTAGCAGTGACTTATCAGCTTAGCTGCCCAATTCCCAGCAGCTCAGCTCACCCTGCATTCCCTCCCAGCAGCCACTGAGCCCCCTTTCTTTCAGTGACTAAGCATCTCAGACACCCCTTCCTAACAACGACTCAGCTGCTCAGCATCCTCCTCCCAGCAGTGACAACGCTCACTATACCTCCCCTTCCCAGCAAAGGCTCAGCAGCTAAGCTCACCCTGCCTCCCCTCCCAGCAAAGGCTCAGCAGCTAAGCTCACCCTGCCTCCCCTCCCAGCAAAGGCTCAGCAGCTAAGCTCACCCTGCCTATGTGGCAGTGATAGGAAATCTCTCTAAAAGTGACGGGAGATCCTTACCAAACAGCTGCTAGCAGAACAGTAATACCCACTGGACGGTTTCCCCTCTACACCCGTTGTGGTGGCAACGGCAGAATGTAGCATTTCCCCTCACCTTTTGCTCATGTAACAATAGTCAATATCAATGATCAATCATGAGAATATATGTTCCTGAAGGGCCCACCGACAACAACGAATATCCTGATAGAGTTCTAACTATTATGCAGAATTTAAAAAAAAGTTACGACTGGAGTTCTGCTTCGAGTGGAGAATATGGTCACACAGACCTTTCCTTGATGATCCACATCCATGCGGTTGATTCTCCTACAAACTCCCGCAGGTTGTCGTTGGTGACGATAATTCCTTTTGTTTTCTCTGACAAATGTAAGAGGAATCTAAGAATAGAGGGAAGAAATACCGGTCAGTGAATTGCATCAGTTTTACCATCTAAAACAGGGGTAGGCAAACTCTGGCCCTCCAGCTGTGCTGCGACTACAAATCCCATGAGCCATTGCAAGACTCTGACAGCCACAGGCATGACTCCCAGAGGCAGATGAATGATGAGAATTGTAGTGCCAGCACAGCTGGGAGGCTGGAATTTGCCTAAAATGTTCACTTAAGGGCAAGTACAAGCCCATCTAGAGCAGTGGTTCTCAACCTGTGTAACCTCAGGACCCACATTTGTCCTTGGTCATTAAGTCGCGACCCAAGACGCACTGCAATGGAACGCACGGCATTAGGGTGCTGCGCGTTCCGGTGTGGCCCTAGGAACAGTGTTG
>NW_017306274.1:4469396-4471430 GCF_000935625.1 Nanorana parkeri
GGCCCTAGGAAAGGTGTGGGGGGGGGGGGTTTGGGGTCCCATTCAAATGAATGGCAACGAAACACACCTGCCACAATGTACGGTAGGTGTGATTGCGTGGTACAGTGCGTTAACACTATGACTAGGGTGAATGGGCCCTCAAAAACACTGACATGCATACACAATCTCACATACATTTTTTTTCCTTTTAAGGTCCACCCAGTCTCCTTACCTTACAAGAACTGGAGTGGATCTCAGCCTGGGGTTCAGTGCGGGCTGCTGCAATGCTTGTATAGCTCCCTTGCACACCCTGTAGATGTGCCGGGAGCCAGAATGTGACGTCATTCCAGTCCAGGCACCTCTACAGGACACGTGAGGGAGCAGTAAGCAATGCATGTATGGATGGAGCTCCCTCGCGGCCATAGCTCCAGCCCACCCCTCCTTAAGCTGACACCCGGCGCCGGGTAGCATATTTTGAATGGCTGCCTGGCACGAGAACTGACAGTGCTGTGCTAAGGGGAGACAGAGGAGGATCTCACCTAGAAAAGTGGAAGGCATGCGGCGACCCACTAAACACAGAGTCGCGACCCACCAGTTGAGAACCAAGGATCTAAAGGTTCCCAATTCCTTGCAGTCACAATAATAATCATCCTTGGGAAAAATCACCTTGTTACATTTTTATTTATATAAATTCTGCATTTAGACGACAAACAGCATAAAAAAGTAGACGACATTCACAGTATTTGATAAAAACTAAAAGCTATGCAGAGCAAAGCAACAGGTTCACTTTAATGCCCCCTCTCCAGCAGCAAATACATTTTCCTTTGCTCCCCCAGAGCTTCGTTTAGCTGATACTTCAGTGCAGGGGTAGCCAAACTCCGGCCCTCCAGCTGTGGTGAAACTACAAATCCCATGATGCATCTCTCTCTCCTGGAGTCATGTCTGTGGCTGTTAGAATCTTGCAATGCCTCATGGGATTCGTAGTTCCACCACAGCTGGAGGGCCGGAGTTTGGCTACCCCGGCTTTAGTGTATGGAGGAGCATGTGACTTGCTCCCCTTCCTGTCATGTGACAGCTCTAGTGCATGGTGATTGGCCCAGCATTGTCACATGGGGCAGGGAGATGGTCTCTAGCCCTGCGTAAGCTCCAGCTACAGAAACTTAGAGCTTACACAAGGCTTCTCGCCTTCCAGAGCGGCGGGGAAGCAAGGCAAAAATGAGCATGTGCTGTTGAGGTGGGCAGCACCAAAAGTAACCCTGTAAGTTGCTTTGTCCTGCATTCAAAAAGTTTTAATGAGACTTAGACTCAGTCCTACAGGAAAGAACATAAATGCCACAGTGTGCCGGACCTGTCATCGTGTGCTGCAATATGAGCGCCCATTACAGTCCTGGCAGGGGTGAAAGACAGGATGCCCAGCTCCTCCAACTGTTGTAGAAAATGCTGCTCTGTATGGAATACAAAAAAGAAATTGACGATTAGAAATCAGAGACAGCTGAACAAACCTGAGACTTCTCTCAGCGATGCTCCAGGTCTGTCCCAAGCAAAACCCTTCCAAACATGCTACAAAAATGTTTAAAAGTTACTTTGTAGCCAAAAGAAAAAAAAATCAAAAGAGAATGTTTAAAGGAGAACTATGAGGTGAGTGCTTTTCACTCATCCTCATAGTTCCTCATAGTTCTAGCCGACCTGTGACAATGAGACTGTCACAGGTCGGCTCAGTAGATCGGGAAGTGAGCGAACACATACCGTCGCTCACTCACTTCTCGATCTATCCCTGCAGAGAGCCGTGCCTGTCAGATTCCCCCCTCCCCACTCTGATCCTCCAGCGCTGACTGGCGGAACGGACGGGGGCGGGTACAGCTGGCTCTGCCTCTAGATAGGCAGAGCCAACTGTCAATCACGCAGCTGGGTGGGTCTCGTCAGTAATGTAGGGATCCGTCCCGGCTGCGGCGGTATACGGAGCTTAGGGTGAGGGGAGGACGCTAGTTTGTGTCCTCCCGTTACCCTAACGAGAACTATGGGGAAAAACACTGACCCCATAGTTCTCCTTTAATG
>NW_017306274.1:4471699-4473350 GCF_000935625.1 Nanorana parkeri
CTCCAGGGGAGCTCGCCGCCACCGAGGCCTCCAGGGGAGCTCGCCGCCACCGAGGCCTCCAGGGGAGCTCGCCGCCACCGAGGCCTCCAGGGGAGCTCGCCGCCACCGAGGCCTCCAGGGGAGCTCGCCGCCACCGAGGCCTCCAGGGGAGCTCGCCGCCACCGAGGCCTCCAGGGGAGCTCGCCGCCACCGAGGCCTCCAGGGGAGCTCGCCGCCACCGAGGCCTCCAGGGGAGCTTGCAGCCACCGAGGCTCCTGGGGAGCTTGCCGCCACCGTGGCTCCATCCTCTGACCCTGCTATATCACTGCTAAGTCCTACAGTGATTAATGGTCTGAGAAAAGAACCATGGTGCACGATGGATGATATTGACAAGGGATGTAACTCAAGAATGGAGGAGAGGGAGAAGGCACGAGCCACTGGAGAGGAAAGCATAAGAGTTCTTCTTTTACAGGGAGCCGACTCTTGGGAGTTCTTTATAGACATGACAGGGTCTCTTCAAAGAGACCCTGTCACCAACTTACAAAAAAAGCTGCAGATAGGAGAACAGGAAAATCAAGTGTTTTAAATGTTATTTGCATCGTTTTATCTTATGCATTTGAACTTGCTAGAACATGTGACTACTCCATGGTCCCTTTAATAATTTTCTTTGTCAGGGAATTTATTTATTTATTTTTGGACAATGCTTTAAAGTGGCCCTCGCATCAAAAGCTAGGTGGACGGACCTGTGAAGCATTAGGTGAAGATCGATCAATGCTCGGAAGGTGACGTCACATTACCTTTGATGTTGGGGTCTCGTTTTGTCCTCCACTGTGGAACAAAGACTGTGATCTTCCGATGACCTCTTTGCCAAAAATATTCCACGGCTATGGCGATTCCTCGACAGCTGAAGAAGCGCTGCAGGCCGTGGCTAGAGGAAACAAATAGAAGAATCCATCATAAAATGTGACTTTTCCCAAACTTATCCTAGTGCTGTAGGGGCCGGTGAGAGGAACCACTGATGCAGACATTAAACACTTCTGGAAGTGTGGAATACAAATGATTTTTTTGAAAACTATAATAAAATCAATATAAATTTCATTTGCACACCCGGCTATGACCTTGTAAAAGTAGCAGAGACATCATTACTGTGCTGTACAGAGCCTGTGCAGAGAGCAGAGATGTAGGAGGGGCCCAGCAGGCTCCACCCACTACAGTAAACCACTGGAGGGGTAGAGACAAGACCAGTCACCCTGCACAAGGAGAGAGAGCAGCAGTGAGCGGTCTTTATTACAGGAGGGGTGGAGACAAGACCAGTCACCCTGCACAAGGAGAGAGAGCAGCAGTGAGCGGTCTTTATTACAGGAGGAGGCGGAGACAAGACCAGTCACCCTGCACAAGGAGAGAGAGCAGCAGTGAGCGGTCTTTATTACAGGAGGAGGCGGAGACAAGACCAGTCACCCTGCACAAGGAGAGAGAGCAGCAGTGACCGACCCGTCTTTATTACAGGAGGGGGCGGAGACAAGACCAGTCACCCTGCACAAGGAGAGAGAGCAGCAGTGACCAGTCTTTATTACAGGAAGCTCAATAAACACAACAATGCATGCAACTCAATAGACTTTTGTCAGAGGAGCTGGTCTGAAAATTGGAGGGTGCTGATGGAGGAGGGGGGGGG
>NW_017306274.1:4473902-4501364 GCF_000935625.1 Nanorana parkeri
GGGGGGGGGAGGGGGGTCATATGCTTCTCCAATTTCGGTCAAAGCCCTGCTGAGATGAAATTTGAGCAGTGTATAGCCAACTTTACCGATTCATGTCATATGTGACTCGGTCCCACTTGACTGGTAACACGAGATCTCACAAACATTTCATTTCACTTGGGACGCATATGTTAGAAGTCCCTGATTTCCCCTCAGTAGTAGACTTCCCGTCTCATCTGTTTACCAAGACATTCTAGTTTCTGAATCAAAACAGGATTTCAAGCGTCACTACAAAAGTTCACAGACATACAGAGTAACAAATGAGTAAAAGTGCCGATAATACTTACCGAGAATCGGGTGCTGAGGAAAGCCCCTTCTGTAATATTCCAGAGAAGACACATGATGATGATGATGACGACGACGACGACTTTTGTGAGAGATGGACAGATGGATGAAATAGAGAGATAGATAGATAGATAGATAGATAGATAGGGGTGCAGAATTCCTATCGCCCGCACCCGAACGCGTGGCACATTAGTACCTGCATTCCGGTACAGTATGATCTGCAAAAATACTGCATGCATGCGTTCGAGTGATCACACAGTGGGCGGGGGGTGTGACTACGGTGCTATTGACTTCAATGCACCGCCACGCCCCCCTCCCGCCCCTGAACACAGGAAGCCAGCCAGGCTGCGATAGAGTGCGTTCCAGAGGCTGACCGCTCTGGAGCGCACCGTTTGTGGTGTGAACCGGCTTCAGGCAAGCAGGGCTAAATGTAGAGCGGGTACAGCTACCGCTCATTATGTGCAAGTAATCTGGGCGGCTGTACAACTGTCCCCTCTGCTGGCACTCCACCCTTCAAAGTCCCCGCCCATTGTTTCCAGGAGATGGAGAGAGAGAGAGCGAGAATGAGAGGGAGAATGAAAGAGAGAACGAGAGAGCGAGAGCGAGAAAGAGAGCGAGAGCGAGAAAGAGAGCGAGAGCGAGAGCGAGAAAGAGAGCGAGAAAGAGAGCGAGAAAGAGAGCGAGAGCGAGAAAGAGAGCGAGAGCGAGAGAGAGCAAGAAAGAGAGCGAGAGCGAGAGCGAGAAAGAGAGCGAGAGCGAGAGCGAGAGAGAGCGAGAGAGAGCGAGAGCGAGAAAGAGAGCGACAGTCTCAATGTGTCGTTAGTTTTGCTTTCAATAAAGCTTTGAGTTTCTGCGTTTGGTTTGGTATCTCAGGAGACGTCATTCTGTCTTTCTGATGATTCATATACATAGAGTTATTTCCTCCGCAGTGCTCAGCAATTTGCAGGGTGAATGGAGCTGCGGTCACCCAGCATACATCAGATCAGCACCCATCACATGTATCACGTTGCCCCTTTTATGCTTCACCAGCTGCGGTCATGTGATTGAGGGGAACACTTTCAATGATAGCATTGTTTTCCGAAACACGAGTCTGTGTTATATCGCATAATCACAGCAGTGCCGCGTCCGAGAGTGAGCTGCAACTGTGCAATTCAGGGCTCATTAACACTGAAATACATTTAAAGAGGAAGTGAACTCTGCTACGAGCGTGCATCTTTTTTGGCCAGTCACCAGGATTGCCTGCGGTCTGTCTGCAGCTGATCTTCCCTCCATTACTGTCTTACCATGTGCTGTGAGTGTGTGGACATCTTGGTAGAGGCAGGGCTTTGTTTCCTCATGTCAGAGCCTCCAGCAAGAGCACTGAATCTCACTCAGAACCTCCTGAGACGAGCATCCAGAGGCAGCAGTGCCTTAGATCTAACACTGCAGATATTCTTCAGGAGGAAATTCAAATAAAAGCTAATTTTTCCTATGTACTGCTTAGGCACCATTAACATTTCCCTATATCAGGGACGTGCGGTCAGGGGAGGCAGGTGAGGCAGAGTTTCCAGCCATTATGGAAGAAAAAGCCGTCACATTCAAGTCTGCAGCGGACAGCTTTTTCTCTATTCACAGCGGCTTGTAACAGGTTATGGACGGAGCGCTGCCTGGCCTGTAACAGCGACTTGTAACAGGTTATGGGCGGTGCTTCATCCGGCTTTTGACAGCTATGTTAGGTTACACAGCAGCAGCCTTCCTTGGGCGTAACCTAACACAGTGAGATCAGAGCTACAACAGCCTCTGAATTGGAGTCAGAGGCTTCAACTCTGTGGCTGGTTTTGACATATGGCAAAGCACTGATAGCATCCATCTGGTCCCGAATAGTATGGGGGTCAAAGGGGAGAACAGATTTTTCTGAAAAATTAAGCTTGGAGATTTTCAAGTGGCTCCAAAGTACCTACTGCTGACTCTTTCTCTGCCTGTGCTCTTACATTTGGATGTGGGCAGAGAGAAATAATACCTAAATGTCACTTTTGGTACATCAATACCACAGTCAGTCAGCAGAGATTGGGTCAAGGCTGGCAAGCTTATTCCTCCAGTGACCATGCTAAAGCGCTAGTCACTACGTACCCAAATTATAGGCAACACTACAGAAAAGTCCATAGCCACAATTGTCACCCTTATACAGGAAGTGGCTCGTCAGTGCTATTACCCACAGGATCACCAGGCATGGAAAATACCAATAGTAAGATTTGGATAACAATCTGCAGATGAAGGCGGACACAAGCGGACTGGTAAAGATGAACTCCAGCCAAGAATTAAAAAACAGCAAATGATCAATGTTTTTTTCAAATACAACGCGCACAAATACCTTAAAATTGACTTGATGTCGGCCTCTTGTAATGCCCCTGTGCAGCAGCACTCAGACTGGCACAGAGGGCAGTACTTTGGGCCAATCTGGAGTCCTGCATTCCTGTATGCTGACAAGGAACATGTTGACAGGAGAAGAGAGTACATAGATGACTATATCAGTCTGCTGCTGCTCCTTCATTGTCCAATCACAGGTTGGAGGTGGGGAGGCAAAAGAGCAGTGCCGTTTAAAGCAGATCTTGCAGGACACTGCAGGGTCCGCTTATAACATCCAGGGCCCCTTTCCCCAGCAAAAATCTAATAAAGAGAGTATGCCAAAGAGTACGTGCAAGTTAGATTGCATAGTTACCTTACCAGAAGTCATTGCCATTCTTCTGGGAAGATTCCAATGCAAAGCAAATCTTCCAAGACGACAACTCCAGTCCGGGGGTTGACTGGCAACTTTGAGCCCAGGGGGCAAATACAACCCAGAGGCCCATGGTGCAGCGAGGTTGCCTGCACATTTGGTGGCCATTCCCCCAGCAGCCACCTCGTGCATGCTCTCTTCAGGTCCCGCAGCACTACACAGCCAGCCAATAGTAGGAGGTCAGTCTCCCTCCCAGCCTGGCTGTCTTACCCTGGCTGTCTCTCCTCGCTCTCTCCCCTGGCTGTCTCTCCTCGCTCTCTCCCCTGGCTGTCTCTCCTCGCTCTCTCCCCTGGCTGTCTCTCCTCGCTCTCTCCCCTGGCTGTCTCTCCTCGCTCTCTCCCCTGGCTGTCTCTCCTCGCTCTCTCCCCTGGCTGTCTCTCCTCGCTCTCTCCCCTGGCTGTCTCTCCTCGCTCTCTCCCCTGGCTGTCTCTCCTCGCTCTCTCCCCTGGCTGTCTCTCCTCGCTCTCTCCCCTGGCTGTCTCTCCTCGCTCTCTCCCCTGGCTGTCTCTCCTCGCTCTCTCCCCTGGCTGTCTCTCCTCGCTCTCTCCCCTGGCTGTCTCTCCTCGCTCTCTCCCCTGGCTGTCTCTCCTCGCTCTCTCCCCTGGCTGTCTCTCCTCGCTCTCTCCCCTGGCTGTCTCTCCTCGCTCTCTCCCCTGGCTGTCTCTCCTCGCTCTCTCCCCTGGCTGTCTCTCCTCGCTCTCTCCCCTGGCTGTCTCTCCTCGCTCTCTCCCCTGGCTGTCTCTCCTCGCTCTCTCCCCTGGCTGTCTCTCCTCGCTCTCTCCCCTGGCTGTCTCTCCTCGCTCTCTCCCCTGGCTGTCTCTCCTCGCTCTCTCCCCTGGCTGTCTCTCCTCGCTCTCTCCCCTGGCTGTCTCTCCTCGCTCTCTCCCCTGGCTGTCTCTCCTCGCTCTCTCCCCTGGCTGTCTCTCCTCGCTCTCTCCCCTGGCTGTCTCTCCTCGCTCTCTCCCCTGGCTGTCTCTCCTCGCTCTCTCCCCTGGCTGTCTCTCCTCGCTCTCTCCCCTGGCTGTCTCTCCTCGCTCTCTCCCCTGGCTGTCTCTCCTCGCTCTCTCCCCTGGCTGTCTCTCCTCGCTCTCTCCCCTGGCTGTCTCTCCTCGCTCTCTCCCCTGGCTGTCTCTCCTCGCTCTCTCCCCTGGCTGTCTCTCCTCGCTCTCTCCCCTGGCTGTCTCTCCTCGCTCTCTCCCCTGGCTGTCTCTCCTCGCTCTCTCCCCTGGCTGTCTCTCCTCGCTCTCTCCCCTGGCTGTCTCTCCTCGCTCTCTCCCCTGGCTGTCTCTCCTCGCTCTCTCCCCTGGCTGTCTCTCCTCGCTCTCTCCCCTGGCTGTCTCTCCTCGCTCTCTCCCCTGGCTGTCTCTCCTCGCTCTCTCCCCTGGCTGTCTCTCCTCGCTCTCTCCCCTGGCTGTCTCTCCTCGCTCTCTCCCCTGGCTGTCTCTCCTCGCTCTCTCCCCTGGCTGTCTCTCCTCGCTCTCTCCCCTGGCTGTCTCTCCTCGCTCTCTCCCCTGGCTGTCTCTCCTCGCTCTCTCCCCTGGCTGTCTCTCCTCGCTCTCTCCCCTGGCTGTCTCTCCTCGCTCTCTCCCCTGGCTGTCTCTCCTCGCTCTCTCCCCTGGCTGTCTCTCCTCGCTCTCTCCCCTGGCTGTCTCTCCTCGCTCTCTCCCCTGGCTGTCTCTCCTCGCTCTCTCCCCTGGCTGTCTCTCCTCGCTCTCTCCCCTGGCTGTCTCTCCTCGCTCTCTCCCCTGGCTGTCTCTCCTCGCTCTCTCCCCTGGCTGTCTCTCCTCGCTCTCTCCCCTGGCTGTCTCTCCTCGCTCTCTCCCCTGGCTGTCTCTCCTCGCTCTCTCCCCTGGCTGTCTCTCCTCGCTCTCTCCCCTGGCTGTCTCTCCTCGCTCTCTCCCCTGGCTGTCTCTCCTCGCTCTCTCCCCTGGCTGTCTCTCCTCGCTCTCTCCCCTGGCTGTCTCTCCTCGCTCTCTCCCCTGGCTGTCTCTCCTCGCTCTCTCCCCTGGCTGTCTCTCCTCGCTCTCTCCCCTGGCTGTCTCTCCTCGCTCTCTCCCCTGGCTGTCCTTCCTCCCTCTCTCCCCTGGCTGTCCGTCCTTCCTCCCTCCCCTGGCTGTCCATCCTCCCTCTCTCTCCCCTGGCTGTCCTTCCTCCTTCTCTCTCTCCCCTGGCTGTCCTTCCTCCCTCTCTCTCCCCTGCCTGTCCTTCCTCCTCCTCTCTCTCCCCTGGCTCCCCCTCCTCGCTCTCTCTCCCCTGGCTCCCCCTCCTCGCTCTCTCTCCCCTGGCTCCCCCTCCTCGCTCTCTCTCCCCTGGCTCCCCCTCCTCGCTCTCTCTCCCCTGGCTCCCCCTCCTCGCTCTCTCTCCCCTGGCTCCCCCTCCTCGCTCTCTCTCCCCTGGCTCCCCCTCCTCGCTCTCTCTCCCCTGGCTCCCCCTCCTCGCTCTCTCTCCCCTGGCTCCCCCTCCTCGCTCTCTCTCCCCTGGCTCCCCCTCCTCGCTCTCTCTCCCCTGGCTCCCCCTCCTCGCTCTCTCTCCCCTGGCTCCCCCTCCTCGCTCTCTCTCCCCTGGCTCCCCCTCCTCGCTCTCTCTCCCCTGGCTCCCCCTCCTCGCTCTCTCTCCCCTGGCTCCCCCTCCTCGCTCTCTCTCCCCTGGCTCCCCCTCCTCGCTCTCTCTCCCCTGGCTCCCCCTCCTCGCTCTCTCTCCCCTGGCTCCCCCTCCTCGCTCTCTCTCCCCTGGCTCCCCCTCCTCGCTCTCTCTCCCCTGGCTCCCCCTCCTCGCTCTCTCTCCCCTGGCTCCCCCTCCTCGCTCTCTCTCCCCTGGCTCCCCCTCCTCGCTCTCTCTCCCCTGGCTCCCCCTCCTCGCTCTCTCTCCCCTGGCTCCCCCTCCTCGCTCTCTCTCCCCTGGCTCCCCCTCCTCGCTCTCTCTCCCCTGGCTCCCCCTCCTCGCTCTCTCTCCCCTGGCTCCCCCTCCTCGCTCTCTCTCCCCTGGCTCCCCCTCCTCGCTCTCTCTCCCCTGGCTCCCCCTCCTCGCTCTCTCTCCCCTGGCTCCCCCTCCTCGCTCTCTCTCCCCTGGCTCCCCCTCCTCGCTCTCTCTCCCCTGGCTCCCCCTCCTCGCTCTCTCTCCCCTGGCTCCCCCTCCTCGCTCTCTCTCCCCTGGCTCCCCCTCCTCGCTCTCTCTCCCCTGGCTCCCCCTCCTCGCTCTCTCTCCCCTGGCTCCCCCTCCTCGCTCTCTCTCCCCTGGCTCCCCCTCCTCGCTCTCTCTCCCCTGGCTCCCCCTCCTCGCTCTCTCTCCCCTGGCTCCCCCTCCTCGCTCTCTCTCCCCTGGCTCCCCCTCCTCGCTCTCTCTCCCCTGGCTCCCCCTCCTCGCTCTCTCTCCCCTGGCTCCCCCTCCTCGCTCTCTCTCCCCTGGCTCCCCCTCCTCGCTCTCTCTCCCCTGGCTCCCCCTCCTCGCTCTCTCTCCCCTGGCTCCCCCTCCTCGCTCTCTCTCCCCTGGCTCCCCCTCCTCGCTCTCTCTCCCCTGGCTCCCCCTCCTCGCTCTCTCTCCCCTGGCTCCCCCTCCTCGCTCTCTCTCCCCTGGCTCCCCCTCCTCGCTCTCTCTCCCCTGGCTCCCCCTCCTCGCTCTCTCTCCCCTGGCTCCCCCTCCTCGCTCTCTCTCCCCTGGCTCCCCCTCCTCGCTCTCTCTCCCCTGGCTCCCCCTCCTCGCTCTCTCTCCCCTGGCTCCCCCTCCTCGCTCTCTCTCCCCTGGCTCCCCCTCCTCGCTCTCTCTCCCCTGGCTCCCCCTCCTCGCTCTCTCTCCCCTGGCTCCCCCTCCTCGCTCTCTCTCCCCTGGCTCCCCCTCCTCGCTCTCTCTCCCCTGGCTCCCCCTCCTCGCTCTCTCTCCCCTGGCTCCCCCTCCTCGCTCTCTCTCCCCTGGCTCCCCCTCCTCGCTCTCTCTCCCCTGGCTCCCCCTCCTCGCTCTCTCTCCCCTGGCTCCCCCTCCTCGCTCTCTCTCCCCTGGCTCCCCCTCCTCGCTCTCTCTCCCCTGGCTCCCCCTCCTCGCTCTCTCTCCCCTGGCTCCCCCTCCTCGCTCTCTCTCCCCTGGCTCCCCCTCCTCGCTCTCTCTCCCCTGGCTCCCCCTCCTCGCTCTCTCTCCCCTGGCTCCCCCTCCTCGCTCTCTCTCCCCTGGCTCCCCCTCCTCGCTCTCTCTCCCCTGGCTGTCTCTCCTCGCTCTCTCTCCCCTGGCTGTCCTTCCTCGCTCTCTCTCACCTGGCTGTCTCCCCTCGCTCTCTCTTCCCTGGCTGTCTCTCCTCGCTCTCTCTCCCCTGGCTGCCCCTCCTCGCTCTCTCTTCCCTGGCTGTCTCTCCTCGCTCTCTCTCCCCTGGCTGCCCCTCCTCGCTCTCTCTTCCCTGGCTGTCTCTCCTCGCTCTCTCTCCCCTGGCTGCCCCTCCTCGCTCTCTCTTCCCTGGCTGTCTCTCCTCGCTCTCTCTCCCCTGGCTGTCTCTCCTCGCTCTCTCTCCCCTGGCTGTCTCTCCTCGCCCTCTCTCCCCTGGCTGTCTCTCCCCGCTCTCTCTCCTGGCTCACCTTGCTGTATTTTGCAACAGGCCGTTTAAACTAATTTTCTTTGATGTAATACATAGAACTTCAACCACCAGTATCCACCAGAAAGGTGTCCGGGAGCAGACTCAGGCTAATAGGTAATTGCGTGTGCACAGCTAAATAAATATACCAAAATGGAATAAAGGGGCCAACCTTTATTCCAAGATCCGCCACCCCTGACATGTTTCTGGTGTTTTGTCACATTTGCCGAGTGCGTTACGTAGGTCAGCAAACGTAACGCGGTCGGCAATATTACAGAACACCGGGAAGCTAGACCTCGTACTTCTCCTCCTTTCGTGCTCAGCCCTCCATCCTAATGTCGCTGCTCTCATGCCGTCGGCCTCTGCCTTCATGTGTCAGACGCAGCAGACGGGGGAGGGGCTAAACAGGAGGATTCTCGGGATAGTGAGCCGACTTACAATCGTGATCTACCAGCATCAGCTTTGTGAGCTACTGGTAAGATCACGATCTACCTAATGGGCACCCCTGGTTTAGAGTATGTGTATGCAATCCAAACTTTTATTTTTAACCTCAGTACATTTGCAGCGCGGGTGACAGTTCTGTGAACCTGGAAAACAGTAAGGTCCCCCTTACAGCGCTTCCGGTCCAAGTGAAAATAGTGGTGCTCGCAGTGACAATCACGGATGGCGCCGTGTACAACAGTCAATGATCAATAGAAATCACCAGCACTCCGTCAATTAAATTTTAAAAAAGTCCATTTATCTGGACTAAACGTCACACATATCGCATAATCCAACCTTTCGGGACCACGCAGGGTCCCTTCATCAGGGCAGAGATGGTCAGATCTCTGCGTGGTCCCGAAAACGTTGGATTATGCGATATGTGTGACGTTTAGTGCAAATTAATTGACCTTTTTTGGATTTCATTGACGGAGTGCTTGAGATTTCTATTGTTCATAGTTCTGTGAACCGGACATTTTGCCTGGAGACAAACAGCATGCAAATAAAAGAGCACAGTACTAACCTCATAGCTACATTACTCCCGTCAATAATAATATGCTTCAGGTCTTCTCTTCCAGGTTCATCTTTCAGTTCCAGTTTATAAGGTTTTCTAATGGCATTAAGAAACATTTGTACTCCAGTTACAGATGGTTCGGGCTTTGCCGGTTTCTCACGTGCTGCAGGTTTATGTTCATTGTTCAAGGGGATGGCCGCGTAAGTCGCATTGTTCCACTGGACAGCTATGTCCCTTGCAATTCTGACGGGGGGCTGGTTTGAAGGTCCCGGGGCATCGGTGGCCAGGATTCGCTTATTCGTTGGAGGGCTTGTTGTGCCTCTGGCTACAAAGCCTACATTTTTTGCCAATGCCAAAGTCCTTTCCATCTGCAGCCTTTCAGCTCTAGACTCTTCCTGTATCTTCTGTAAAATATGATTCTGCAAGAGTCCGTTACTGGGAGATACAGAGATAACATTCGGTTCTATGGTCACTTCCTGTGTCGGCCCGGGTGCTGGTTGGTGCAAGCATTGTTTTTTAGTGTCTGGATTGTTCTCGGCTCCATCTAGTTGCCTGCGGCTCCGTTTTTCGATCTCGTCCAGTAGTTTCAGGGGCTCCTCTGATTG
The DNA here is from genome assembly GCF_000935625.1 of Nanorana parkeri. Taxonomy (NCBI): domain Eukaryota; kingdom Metazoa; phylum Chordata; class Amphibia; order Anura; family Dicroglossidae; genus Nanorana; species Nanorana parkeri. The sequence continues at coordinate 4,483,133 of NW_017306274.1, forward strand.
TCCGAGTTCACGGATGACCTTCTCGACCACAGCCTGGGGATATCCCATAGTCTTAAAAAAATTCACAAGGATTTTGTATTCAGTTTCTGAGTTGACGGGTTCTTGCTTGGGTTCTTCTACCTCTATATCATCCGATTCGTTTGAAGTTAAGTCGATGATTGGAACATTGGAGGTGGTGGGGGTATGGGTGGCTGGCCCATCTGATTCTATACTTTGCAAAGAAAAGGGTTTTTTTCGGCATTCGTTTTCCTTCTCCGGACCTCGTCTTTTTCCTTTGACTTTCTCTTGTTGAGCAGAGGGGCTGGATGGGTTGGATTGGTTGGCACCAGCAAATACAGAGTCCAGCTGACACGTTAGCTCTGTCACGGGGGTCTTAGTCCTAGCCTCACCTTGGCTACAAGGATGTTGGTTATTCGCATGGGAGTTTACAGTGACTATCTCAAAATCGGTGTCATCTTGTGAAACCAAATAGTGGTCATGTCCTATCAGGATCAACAATTCCTCCTTCAACGCACTGGGCAGCAACAATAAGTCCATCGTATATTTATCAGCGTGAGCCTCCACAAAAACTTTAAACTTCTTTTTCACCTCTGGCTCCTTACTGGAGGTCAAGCCTCCATCGTCTCTGAAAATTCTGACAAACTGCTGGACTTTACTCTGGGCCATCACGACCGGTTCTGTCCCCCCTCTGATGGCCAGGACTCCAATTTCCAATACGGTGATATTGGCGCAAGTGTCCCTGATGAGTGAGCGGAGGAAGAAGCTGCTGGCTCCAGCGAAAATGCAGTGCATCTCCTTTGGGTACATCTCTTTTGTAGCCATTTCTGGGTCACTGAGCCCTTTGATGTATTCCTGAAAACAGAGAGATGATGTCATTGAGTCGTTTCTCAAATTTATCCAAAATCAAAATTGATGTAATCTTATGATGTTATCTGCTGTGTAGGTGTACATCCAAAACACATGCACTCCTCATCCCTCTTACTCCTAGTTGTTGCCTGACCCGCTCCCCAACCATGCACTCCTCATCCCCCTTCCTCCTAGTCATTGCCTGACCAGCTCCCCAACCATGCACTCCTCGTCCCCCTTCCTCCTAGTCATTGCCTGACCAGCTCCCCAACCATGCACTCCTCGTCCCTCTTCCTCCTAGTCCTTGCCTGAGCAGCTCCCCAACCATGCACTCCTCGTCCCTCTTCCTCCAAGTTGTTGCCTGACCCGCTCCCCAACCATGTACTCCTCGTGCCTCTTGCTTCTAGCTGTTGCCCGACCAGACATCCTGTTGGCTCCAAGTGGAGCCCTGGAACCCACAACTGCCTTGTGGAGGAATGGCACCCGCCGTCGATACCCCAGATCTGTTGCCAGTGCCCTGCGCTCAGCTTTCCAGTGCTGTCCAGCAGCATTCAAAGAGAACTCCTATGTGAGTTTATTTATTTTGGATAGAAAAGGGAATAATTAGAGCTTTTTCTTTTATGGTTTTGTCATGTGTGCCTTCTTCTGATATTTCCTCTGACTTCCTGCGCTGGTCTCATCGGGACAATAGTAGGCACAGGAAAGCTTTAAAATTGGGACACAGAGAGCCATAAAAAATTAAAAGTAATAAATATAAAAAGGTATTCTATGGAAGTCCATGGAGTCAATCCCTCCACCAGGAGAGATTTCTCATCACTTCCTGTTCCAGTGACAAACAATTAGGGACATTTTCCATTTAAGTAATTGGCACCAATAAAAACTTAATGTCCTAACACTTCCTCATTCTATCCAAAAATAAAAGTTTTACTTTATGTAGTGAAGGATGTGGGCAGAGACTATTTCTGAGTGCTGAATAATGTATATGCAGTGATCCATTTTATTTCATATACGGGTGAATGCTGTCCTTACCTGGTGATCCTGCCAGTAACACGCTTCCTGTCCTAGGGTGACAATGTTCGCTCATTGTACTGTATTCATGGAAGATGCCACCCTAGGACAGGAAGTGTTAGGACTACAGAACACCAACATTTCATCTGAAGAAAATGGGGGGGGGGGGCTTGTGGCCCAGGAGGGAAACTCCAGTAACCTGTGCAGGGCTGATAAGACTACTTGACATAATGCTGAAGAGCCCAAAGGTAGTCCTAGGCTCACGAGTCTTCCAGCAGGAACTGTTTTGCACATATGGAATTGATAAACCAATAGGATTAATCTGAAGCCTGGGCAGATATAAAGGACATAAATGAAGTCACCTCTGTAATAATACAACACTAAATGGATTTTTTTCAATGCAAACAGCAAAAGTCCCCGAAGCCTGCTATCAGCCTCGTGTAGTACCTGTATAACAGAGCTGAGACTGGGACAGTAAAAAGCAGCATAAGGAGCCAATCAGGCTGATAAGAAGCAGGGGCGTCCCGAGGCCGGGTGTCACCCGGAGCAGATATCGGGCGGCACCCCGCCGTGATCGTGAATGCGCAATCATCTTTTTGATACTTGGTGATGGATGCCGGCAGAGAGGAGGGGACATTAACCTGGCAAGATGAGGTATGCCGCCGGGTCCCCTCCTCTCTCCTGCAGCTGTTGGGCTCTCAGGCCACGACAGAGTGCCCGACTTTTCAGAGGGGGCGACACCAAAATGACTGTCAGTCATTTTGGTGTCACCACTCCAATGGTGTCACCTGGGTGCGGGCCGCACCCCCCTTGTGACGCCACTGATAAGAAGCAAGCTGATAGTAAGAGAGCAGAGTGACAGAGAGATGAGCTCATCACTGTGCTGCTGCTCTAAATCACAGGTTGTAGGTGGGTCCAGGATGACCTGGGCTCGGAGGAAGTGGGTTGAATGACGCTGGCCATCAGACTGAGAAAAATTGCTTTAGAGGGAAATCTCTGGATTGAAGGGGACTGCTGCAGCAAAAACAATTTTTAACATTTTATCTTTTAATGGTCTATACATTTCCATCTTATTATTGGCTGGAGTTCTGCGAGACCAAAAAATAAGAGAAGTTCATTGTTCGGGTTGACGTCCACTTTAACCATGTTTGTGAAAAGGCCAGGGCCACATTTTGGTATAGTCACGGGATGTGTAAAATTCTCGCAGGAGGTGCCCGGTGGATTTTCCCGACTGTAGCAACCTATTAGCACACACTGTCCCACCGCAAGAGCACAAAGACTTCCTGAATAGCAGTGACTCGGCTATAATAGACTTCCTCATTGTGTGCGGCCAGGGCTTTCCAAAACACCGCACCTTATCACACGCATCTGACATGACACAGATCAGCACATGGCTAGAGTACATCCGAGACCAAAATACGCCCAGTATCATAATTCAATCCCACAGCAAGGATGCTGAGGACAGGACGGAGCCGACATATACTGTAGAGAGGTGAATGGACACTGGATGACACAGGTACCCAACTATCAGTGTCATCCACTACCAGACGGCAGCAATCAGCAAGCCCTTTCCGATCGGCGTGATCAGAAAGGGAGAGCCGGCTGCGAACTGAAGGCATTGTTCATCATCTGTGATTGGTCACGTGGTACAAAGCCACGCTCATTGGCTCTGTACCCTCTTCTTGTGATCAGTGCTGTGCTCGTGCCAGAGTGTGCACAAGCACAAAAAAACAAATAAATGTTTTAAAATGTCCTCCTACCTGGAGAAGGCTGCCGCCGTTCATCCATTTATGCAAACAGCCCATTGTCCATTTAGGGATTTTTTTATGGGGGTTTTTTTGTTGCTAAAGCAGTTTGCAATAGGAGCACAGCTCAAACAGTTTCAGACTTCTTAGAAGTCATCAGTGTCGGATATCAGAGGCAGCGGATTATATTACACAAGACGAGAACGTTCTGGAAATTTTGGACTTTGATAGGAGACTCTGTTTTAGCAAGTGCAGCTCCTAATAACTGATCCAATATAATGTCATTCTTGGTCACATGACCTCTCTGCTCTTAAAGAGAACCCAAACTGTGGAAGGTGCGCCCAGAAAAAGGCAAGCTGAAGGGCAAAGGACTAGCCACATACACTGCCTATAGGTACTGACTTATCACACAGCCCTGCCTCTGACGCATGCACCTTTTTTTATAGGATTATCCTCCTGGTTTGTATTGAATTTTCCAGGAGCGTTTGCTCTGGGTTCAGCTAATACCTGGTTGCTTTTTAAAGCCCTGGAGGATTGCCGAGCCCCCGAAACGTGTTGGCTGCCTTGGGTTTTCTACTGTTATTTGCGGGACCAATAAAATAGCATTATAGACTCTAATGACTTTTATTTGGCACCGATTGGCTGAAATGCCTATTGTTCTCTCTCTCTCTGTGGGGGTGCCTATCTTGGTAGAGGATCAGAGCTTTGCTTTCTCATATCAGTGCTGCCCTCTTGAAGAGTGGTGATGAGATGGCCGATGGGGTAATGATCAAATAGCAGCAAGAGTGGAGGAGAAAGCCCCGATCCACAAAATAAATGAAGCAGGAGGAGCAGGGAGATCCTTGCACTGCATGTAATCTCAGGTACAGCTTCCCCTCAAGCAAGGAGAACAGTGAGCAGCACAATAATGACATCATCAAATCTCACTCCAAATCTAGAGGAGACAGTGCCTTAGAACCACACTGTAGATATAAATCTATGAGGCTTAAAGGAGAACTATGGGGTCGGGGCTTTTCCCCATAGTTCTCCTTAGGGTAACGGGAGGACACAAACTAGCGTCCTCCCGTTACCCTAAGCTCAGTATATAGGGAGCTACAGCTCGCGGTAAAATCGAATAGAGCCCGCCTCATTTCCTGGCTGGAGGGCGTCTACTTTCATTCACTGGGTTTCAATCATGGAGGCTCAGCATCTCTTGTGGGGGTTACCTAGGGTGGTATGCAGGTAAATACAGTCTGCCTGAGAAGGCTCACTTCTCCAGACTAATATCCGCCCATCAAGGTTTGCATAAAGCAGGGGTGAGGGCTCTTGAGAGAAGTACTGAGGCCAACAGCCATGACCTGAATGCACTGCACAGGCACACACAGAGACCCAGTGATGACAGCACTGGGACTAAAATGACATATGTAATGAAAACTGTTTTTGGCATGTTGTGCAAAATATAAGCAGATTAACCTTCAGCTTTAAGCAATATTCAAATGAAACATACACGCAGCTTTTAGATTGTCGGGGCCAAAACATTTAGCACCATATCAATGCTGAGTATAGCTTAACCCCTTCAGGACTGCCCATAGCAAATGTGCAGTATTAAAAATCAGAAAAAGAAAAACGCCCAAGTCTAAGACAGCACGTGTATAGGTCACTGGGTGTTTTTTGGGCTCGGGGTTTTTGCTTCCAAGTGTCACAAGTTATGACATCACTGTTGTCCTTGTGCAGTAATGGATGGAGTCACTTAGTACAGTTGCAGGTCACGTGATCATGCTGAAAGCCAGAAAAGGTTGTCACAGTAAACGCAAACGCATTTCTATCTAATCCCACGCTCTCTCCTGCCAGATCAGATTGATCAGTTATGCTGGCATTGTGTATGTTGCCTGGAAACTGAAATAAGCTGTAATCAATATAAGCGCACGTACACATAAAAAAAAAAAAAAGAACATATTAAAGTGACACTACACTCAGGAATTAAATCTTAAAATACATTCAAGTTCCTTAACTATTAATAAAATGTATTTTATTTGTGTATCACTCGCTGTAGATCCTCCAATCATCTCTGAATTGGTGCTGACACTGCCCTTCCTTCTGGAGGGTGGCTACTTGTGTTCCCCATGTTCCCTGTGTGTGTTGTAAAGTAGTCACCGCTCCAAGCTCGCTCCTGTGATGGACTACAATCTCAATAGAAATGAGTAAACTTAACGTGAGATTGTAGTCCATCCTGGGAGCGAGCTTGGAGCGATGGCTACTTTACAACACCCACAGGGACCATGGAGAACAAAAGTAGCCACGCTCCAGAAGGAAGGACAGGGTCAGCACCAATTCAGAGATGATTTGAGGGTCTACAGCCGAGTGATAAATAAGATATATTGTTGTTAATAGTTCAGGTACTTGAATGTATTTTTAGGGCCGGTTCACACCAAATCCAGTGCGTTCCGGCATGCTTCATGCCCAGAACGCACAGGATCGCATAAGTCAAGGCTCCTGCATTCTGGGGCGGGAGGGGGCGTGGCGGTGCCATTCATGTCATTGGCACGCCTCTCGCCGGCGTGGTACAGCAATGCCCTGTGTTCCGATGCATGCACTGTTTTTTGCGAACCCACCGCACCTCGCCCCCCGCCCACAGTGCCATCGCCTGCACCAGAACGCGTGGTACAGCAATCCCTGTTTGCCGGTGCGATTGCAAAAAATTATTTTTTGCGAACGCATCAGAACACGGCGTTGCTGTACCACGCGTTCTGGTGCGGGCGATGGAAACTGTGGGCGAGAGGCGTGCCTGCGGTGTCATTGACAGGAATGGCACTGCAGACACACCTACCGCGCGCAGTTGACATGAATGGCACCACCACGCCCACTCCCGCCCCAGAACGCGGGAGGCTTGGCTTATGCGATCCAGTGCGTTCCGGGCACCAACCGTGCCGAAACGCACTGGATATGGTGTTAACTAGCCCTTAAGGTTTATCTCCTGAGTTTACTGTCACTTTAAGAGTGTGGAAGAAAGAAAAAAACATTATGCTAAAACCATAGTTAGGCCTCATTCACACACAACGCAAGCAAAATTGTATATTGCGTATATACGCGTCTATGCGTGCACTATATGCAATCCCAGAATGCATCCCTCGTAATGGAATTTTGAATGTGCTGTACGCGCGTAAACACGCGTATATACGCTGCCCGGACGCATCTCTGTTCCATTCTGTTTTTGCGCATATATACGCTATGCAAATATATGGCTCTATACGCGGCTGTGTGTATGGAGCCATTTATTTGCATAGGTTGCATATGGTACAATGCGTATATACGCGTGCATACGTGCGGCAGTGTGAATGAGGCCTTAGGTTAAAAAAAAAAAAGAAATTCCAAAACGTGACACGGCTTTAGTCCTGAAGGGTGTTAACCTGCTAAAAAAAAAAGGAACGCTTACAGCAGAACTTCAGCTGGTAAGCAAAAATTTGCAAACAGGAAGTTTTTTTGTTTTGTTTTTTGCACAGGAGACATTCTAGTGCCTACTGTCTCTTCCGCAATAAAGACTTCTTACCTTCCTGTTCTTTAGAATAACTAGTAGTTAGTGGGTCACATTTAATTGGACGTGTTATTTAATGGCGTGTTAACATGCACGGCAGCGCTCATTATAATGCACACATTAGAGTGCACCCTATGGTGTGAATGAGCCCTAAAAAGAACATTCATTTCAAACCAGTAAGATGGATACTTGCAGATACATTCACCGTGTATATATTTACACACTAAAAAAAAAAAAACAGAACCACTCCTAAACATACAATGTGATCAATCTTGTTTGCACATTATAACCTATTGTTAAAAAAAGAAAAAAGGCGTACTCCGGTCATTCCAGATAAAAACAGAAGGTGACAGAGGCGCGTGTCACCCGTCTAAGAACGATGATGTCATAACTGCCTGCTAGCCTTGCCACACAGGTTCAGCATATCATCACCTATCTGCCACCTATCACAGAGATATCACCCGGTGACAAGTAAAAATAACTAAACCGAGTGAACAGACCGCCTCTGGATTCTCTCGTGGGGAATGTGACACACATGCGGCTGTCACGGTTCTCCTATCTTCCTATATGAAGGCTGTAACCCAGTTGCTGAAAATAGAAAACAGGTTAGATAGGGCCTCTTTGGCACCCAGAAGGGCAGGATGCCGGGGAAGCTTGTGCTACATAGGCAGCAGCTTGCTCCTCCCGTTCTGCGTGGCTGATGTATGGACGTAAGAGGCATCATGAGGTCTGTTTTGCAAGGCTGCATTTTTAATTAATGTGTAACTATATAGGCAAAATAATAAAAGGACATATACAGAAACATATATAAAATTCACATTATCAATAGCATTAGCATAGCAGTATACGTTTTGGGAGCCCCCGCCTTCTATTACCTGTTGCTGGAGCCAGGAGATCCGTTATTTTTCTACTAACTGGCCAAACTGTCCAGCAAAGGAAACCGTTACGTTTACAGGAAGTCCCTGTCCCAGATTCTAGATGGCCAAAGGAGCTGTCAATCAACTAAAGCAGGGGAGGGCAAACCCCAGCCGTCCAGCTGTGCTTCAACTACCAATCCCATCAGGCATTAGTCTCCGGGAGTCATGCCTGTGGCTGAGAATCTTGCAATGCCTCATGGGATTTGTAGTTCAACAACAGCTGGAGGGCCGGAGTTGCCCAGTCCTGAATGGATGGACTTGTGCCTTTTTTCCCCCAACCTGACTAACTACGGTATGTAACTGGACCAGAAGCACATTACTGCAGTGAATTGGATATACACACAGGGAGAAAACTGCCATGGAGAATTAAGAACTGGTGGTCACCCCGTAAAGTGTTGCCCGGAGTTCTTCTTTAAAAAAGATGTACGGTGAGCGCTTATATGACCAGTCAGTCACATGATCGAACTGACATACAAGAAGCCCTTCTTACTTCCAGGACCTGGTCCCCACTCTGAAGAGTCACTGGGTCACATGACTGCACTGACCAATGACAGCTTGTCAGTTGTGAACATTATTGATTAGTCCAGAGTGCGGGGCTGTCAATAGTGTGCGGATTACTACACCGGCTGGAGGGGGCATCACAATGGGGGCCGGGGCAGGTGCAGTGATCCCAAATCTGGAGAATTTTTGTGGCTTTCACTTACCCTCATATGCGAGTTTATTACACGGAAGGGCCTTGTTTGATAAGTCTTATGCATACGGTCATTGTGGGAGTACATTGTCGCCCTGATGAAGGGATCCTGTGCGGTCCCGAAACGTCGCTATTTTGTACATGACAATCGAGGATTGGTTCCATTAAATGGCCATCACAGAGTGCTGGTGATTTCTGCTTTCCACTGTTTCTTGCACGGTGCCATCTGTGATTGTCACTGCGAGCACCACTACAAGTACTGTATCAAGTGCAGAGGGACCTACTACTTTCTACATTGTGGGAGTACACACACATTTCCATTGCATCAGTTTTCTAGCACTAAAACAAATTGTGTAAGTGTCTTTCTTAGTGGCACCGGCTGTGTCGCAATCTGGCAGAACACCCAAAAAAAAGAAAGTAAAAGGAGTCGGATTGCAAATGTTAGGAATGTCCAAGGCTACATTCGTACGCAACGGCCGGGGATTCCAGCGGGAAGAACCTACGGATTAGTGTGGCCAGGATCCCAGGTGTGTCCGCTTCTGTCAGTGCCTGCTCATAAGTAATAATACACGGAATGGTTATCTGCGGTTCGGGATAGATGATCGTCCCTGGATGCAATCTGTCTGTGTCCAGGGACAATCATCTATCCTGAACCGCAGGTAATCATTCCATGTCCAATTACATGTGGACAGCCGCTGACAGTTGCAGCTGCTGTCAGCCTGTCATTAAAAGGAGAACTATAGGGTCAGGGCTTTTCCCCATAGTTCTCCTTAGGATAACGGGAGGACACAAACTAGCGTCCTCCCGCCACCCTAGGCTCAGTATACCGCGAGCTAGAGCTCGCGGTATACTGAGACGCCGCAGCTGAAGCGGATCCCGACAATTATGTCGGGATCCGCCCAGCTGCGTGACTGACAGCTGGCTCTGCCTATCTAGGAGGCAGAGCCGGCTGTACCCGCCCCCTCCCCCGTCTGTTCCGCCAGTCAGCGATGGAGGATCGGAGCGGGGAGGAGGGGATCCAGCCCCTCCCCTGTCACGGCAGAGAGCCGTGACAGGATCGAGAGGTGAGCGAACGCCGGTATGTGTTCGCTCACTTCCCGATCTACTGAGCCGACCTGTGATAGTCTCATTGTCACAGGTCGGCTAGAACTATGAGGTGAGTGAAAAGCACTCACCTCATAGTTCTCCTTTAACTTAAACTTGGGTACAACTTAAACTTGGGTACTGTGTAGAAACATTTCAGATTCCTGCCCGCAAGAAACGACAGGTTCTTGCTGTAGGAATCCCCGGACGCAGCATGTGAACGGGGCCCATTGCATAAGACGGAATTCCTCAGTAAAACTCATGCGATATCCTGCGGGCGGGAGGTGCTGTACTATACAATGACAGCTGCAACCGCTCACAGGCGTTTGCAGGCTGTTTACAAGTGATCGCACAGTCTGCGATTACCTGTGAATGACCGCACCTGGACGCAGACTGTTTAAATCAAGGTGCGCTCGTCTGCAGGTAATCGCAGGCTTGCGGTTCCTTGCAAACAGCTGTGGGAGATGGCAGCTGTCATTAAAATATACAAAGCCCCCGTCCACAGGAAATCACATTAGTCTCACCAAGGAATTCATGAGACTCAAGACGGGCCCCATTCTCAGGTGTGAATGGGGCCTTAGAGGCTGCAGATAAATTCTGTCATTTGTGACCAGAGTTTAGTACGTCCTCAAGCCATATGGAGAAATTCCCCGAGTGTTTATGGCGCTTGAGGCAAAAGTTATTTGGCATCTTTCCTGGTTTGCATTCACTTGAACACTCACCAGAGCCTCATGACCACACTGATGCAGGTCATATAGAGTCTGAGTTTTCTCCTCGGCTTCTAAATTAAATAGGTTCTCCTGGAAGCCTAGTAGAAGAAACTATACAGACCTAAGCAGGAAGCACAGCCTTCTTATGTAATGACCAAACATAGATGTCGTAGAATTAGATAGTGACCATTAATGGAACTATACAGTGCTAAGCAGGAAGCACAGCCTCCCTATGTATTGATAAAACATAACTGCCATACAATTATGTATTGACCATTCACAGGTGTTAAAAACACTAAAATGCATTGACCATTTTTATGCCCATTACAAATGGAGTCCGACACGGAAGACATGAACGTGTCTTGTCAGCATACCTTAGCTTTTTGCACGGCCTCCCGCTTGCCCTTAAGCTGCACCCATATCCGCTCTGGCACCTTCCATTCCCCTTTGTGGTCATGGCAGAAGTTTTCCAGGGACCCCAATACCGTAAACAGCACTGGGAACAAGGTCTGAACCTCGGCTTGGCTCTCCTGCAACAGTTCTCGTAGGTTTCCAGGTGCAGTGAACTCATCCACCAGCTCCTCTCTGACGGAGCCATGGTCTTTGTTGTTTGTTCCTGGGACTTTGGCCATGCCTGTCCTTGCTCAGCCAGGAACCGTTTTCATCTTGGGTGCTGCAGACCTAAGAAAGTCAGAAAAACAAATATTGTTATTGGTTTAAAACCATTCCATCAAATGTGAAACATGTTTGCAGCAGCATGGATTTTTTTTTTATTATTGGTATTTGTATAGTGATGGCAATTTACGCAGCTCTTTACATAGAGCACATTCACATCAGTCCCCGCCCTGAAGGAGCTTACAATCTAAGGTCCCTTTCTCACATGCACATATATGAGGACCAATTTAAACAGGAGCCAATTAACCTCCCAGCATGTCTCTGGAGTGTGGGAGGAAACCAGAGTACCCGAAGTACCACGCAAGCACAGGGAGAACATGCAAACTCCTTGCAGATAGTGACCTGGCCAGGATTCGAACCAGGGACCCCCAATACTGCAAGGCAGAAGCGCTGTCTACTATGCTACTGTGCTGATTCAGACAATAAAGGAATAATGGAGGGTTACCCTGCATACTTGAGGCTGCTTTGGAACTAGTAGGCAGCTTGAAAGTCAGACAATGACATCTCTTAACACCTAGATAGCCCAACTCCACCCAAACTAGAGGTAGGCAAGCTCCGGTGTTCTATCGAAAACTCCAACTCGTCGAAATCTCTAACTACCTCACTGCCGGGTACTTGCAAGTTGGAGATTTCAACCAGACGGCGTTAGACTGCAAAACACAACTGACGGAGCTTCTGTACAGCTGCATTTTAACAATATTCAGCAGGTGGCAAACTCGACGAGTATTATGAAAACACTATGTGCGCATTAGCACCGCAACTGTACAGAGCTCCGGTCTTTCTGAGCCCCCCGGAAGTGAGGTAGTTGGAGATCTCGATGAGTTGGAGCTTGCGATAGAACAGCGGCCTCCCAGCTGAGGTGCAACTACAAATCCCATGAGGCATTGCAAAACCCTGACAGCCACAGGCATGCCATGATTGGTAGTTTCACCACCGCTGGAGGACTGGAGTTTGCCCGCCCCTGCTGTAAACCTTTATACAAACCGATTACAATACAAGTCAGGTTGTTTGATGGTGAAAGTTTATTGCACTGATCTCCTAGGAACAGGAACTGAAAATAAATCAACATTCTCTTAACTATTAACCATGATGCAAAAACATTCCCATGACATCATGCGAGGGTTTTCTGCAGGTGGCTGCGATAAACATTTGTGATTATTGGTACAGTAAAAAGAAGTAAAAGTTACATCCTCTTCCTCATAACAATACTATTAAAAGGTGCGCACAATGCACACTGGTCAGTGGCGTGCGCGCGTGTCGACCTGCTTTTAGATGGGTTGCTAAAATGCATTGCGCTGCCTGCAGCTTTTATTTCCTGTTTTTAAACTTCGACTTAAGAGTAGTATTAACCCCTTCAGGCCTTTTTTTCATTTTTTTTGCACCCATGTTATATTCCACATTTTAGGCCTGACAATTAATTAAAACCCCCCAACATTATATATTTTCTGAAAGCCAAGGCCCTATAGAATAAAATGTTGCCAGTTGCACATTTTTATGTTGCACGATATTAGCGCAACTCCTTATCAAACCCCAAACCTTAGTGTAAAATGTATTTAAATGCCCCAAAAACACAATAAAATACCCATTTTTAAAAATAAAATATAAAAGATGAGGTTACAACGAGTAAATAGATACCCAACATGCCCAGGTTAGAAATTGTGTGCGTCCGTGAAATGGCGACAAACTTCAGTACCCCTTAAAGTCCATAGACGACGCTTTAAAAGCCCCCACAGGTCATCAATTTAGAGATACCCAAAAATACAGGCCCTAAAATTATTGCTCCCACTCCGGCGTGCGCGGCGATACTCAACATGTGTAGCGCGTTCGTCGTTTTCATACGTGGTGCGCCTACGCGTGTTTAGAAACTGTTTTGTTTTTTTACTTTGATTGCTATCACATAAGGGGGCTTACAAGCCCCCCTATGTGATAGCATATGGTGGTGACAGGTACTCTTTAAGGTGACCCCCAGTGTCACCTTTTACACTCCAAATAAGCTATTGAAGTGCAGATCGCACTTCAATAGCTTATAGCTGGGCTTCCGGAGCACAGAACTGACAGCTCTGGGACTGGAAGTGATGCAATCTGCATCGCTCCCGGTCCCATAGAACAGGGAGGGGGTCGACGAACGGAGGTTTGTCCATCTCCTTCCCAGCTCCCTGCGGACACCACAGAAGCCGGTCCAGGGCCCGTAGGTGGGGCAACGGAGCCCAGGAAGCACGGTAGGGGTGTAAGGGGGGGTGGCCCCTTCACGGGACTCTAGAAGCGATCTGGAGACAGCTGAGTCGCCAGAATTGCTTCTATTGTAAAGCCGACAGTCGGCTTTACAAGTTTAAACAGCCCAGATGCTGGCGTCGTCAGTCACGAAGGGGTTAAACGCTCAAACCTTTTTTTTTTTAAATAATGAATTCAGATCAAACAAATACACATCACCCAGCAAAGTATTTCTGTACATTTTTGGCCAAGCACTTAGTCGTCATGTTTCAGAACAGCTCCAAATCTCTCAGCTCAGCTTCCCTGAACTTCCTGTCCAGTACAAGATCAGAAGGGACAGAGCAGTCTCCAGCACCCATCCATCTACTAGCCTGGAGAAGGGGAGCAGAGATGTGAGAGGAAGGAAGAGGCTTACTTTGCTGTGCCTGTGTATTTGTGGAGACACACACAGCTTACTAGCACACACAAGGGTGGCTCCATAGCACCCTTCAAGGGAAAGGAGATACCCCAAAACAGGATATCAGGGCCAGTGCTCAGGGGATTCTGCAGAAAACTAAAACTTTGAAACATCAAGGAGCAGCATCCATTGTAAGTGATTTCCTCAGCATTTTAAATAGTTTAAAAACCTTTTGACTTTATTATCACATAATTATTTCATTGTATGTGTTGCAATGCATCAGACCGCACTGGGCAAGAATACAAGGTCAGTTGTTTTTTTCACCCCCCCACTTCCTCATAGTGATACTTCAAGGGCTCCTGTTAAGGTGAATGCGGTAAGACACGCTAGCGTGCAAAGTGCACCGGGATGGGTGGCTCAAATGTGCTGTCTGCTGTTCTTATTTCCTTTTCAATCCTATGCATTGCAGCACCTTGCGTAGCCTTACGGCGCATCGAAAACATACTGTGCAAAAACTCAAGCAGGGGCGCAGAATTCCTATTGCCCGACGCCCGGGACATGCACGCACATTGTGCATTAAAGGGTAGGTTCACTTTCCCAGGTAATTTGGGAAAATGGAATTACCTGCTCATATCTGGCTCACTCTCCCCGGCTATAGTTACCTTTCAGCAAATGGTCCTTCCCCCTCCGCCGGTACAGGCGTACTATCTGTACCCCATACTGCCTTCTAGCACAGCCCTGCGCTACGGATTTCAGATTTCGCTCGCAAATTGTGAGCACTCGTTGGTCTGACCAATGAGAAGCGCTTCTAAGGCTGGGCACACACCTTACAACCATCGCAAGACTTTTGTCTTGCGATGGTTGTAAGGTACTTAAAAAAACGTACGATCTGCCCATCTTGCATAGGCAGATCGTACTTGCGATGATCGCAAGCCACGCCCCCTGAGGGGCGGGCTTCCGATGACCGCAATGCCGAACGGGCAGTGTGCGCTTGCGCACACCGGCCCGTACGGCTTTTATCGTACGAACATGCCACAAACCGCCGAACATCGTACGATGCTCGGCGGGTTTTCGAACATGTCCGTAAGTCAAAAGTCATGCGACCTTACAGTAGTAGAGGTCGCAGGGCTTCCACACACCTTACGATAATCGTACGATCGCGGGATTTCCCACGATTATCGTAAGGTGTGTGGGGACCTTAAGGCTGGCCATACAGCTGTCAATTTTCTCCGTTCAACCTGCGGGCTGAACGGCAAAAATTGACGCCATTCCTCAATCAACGCAAACAACACGTCGATGGAGGAATCGCCGATGTTTGCATTGTGTTCCGACAGGCGCCGCTGGCAGGAATACCTGATCAGGGAGGGCCGGAAGTAAAAAATAAAAAAATTAAAAAAGTTTAAAAGTTTATAAAAAATAAATAAAATATTTTAAAAAATTGAAAAAAAAATGTAAATAAAAACATTTTCGGTTTCGGCCTGACAATCTTTTTTATTTCGGTTTCGTTTTTTAAAGGAGAACTATGGGGTTGGGGCTTTTCCCCATAGTTCTCCTTAGGCCCCGTTCACACTGAGCGATTTATCGAGCGATTTTTGCAGCATCATATTCGCTCATATTTCCGCTCGATATCGCTCTATGTAGCTTCTCCAATACATTTCAATGGATCTGTTCACATCTCGTCGCTCAATATCGCTTGTAGCTCGTCGCTGGTAGCTTGTCGCTCCTACATGACCCTTTTTAGCGGGGGGAATCCAGCCCCTCCCCTGTCACGGCAGAGAGCCGTGACAGGATCGAGAAGTGAGCGAACGCTGATATGTGTTCGCTCACCTCCCGATCTACTGAGCCGACCTGTGACAGTCTCATTGTCACAGGTCGGCTAGAACTATGAGGTGAGTGAAAAGCACTCACCTCGTAGTTCTCCTTTAAATCTCTATTTCGGTGCACCTCTAATAGAAATAATAAATTGCACTTCAGCAAGAAAAAGTAAGTTATAGTCATCTGTGATGTAGCCCATGAATCCCAAATTGGAGAATTTTGGGGGCTTTCCCTGACCTTTATATGAGTGTATGGCACAGAAGGGCCTTCTTTAATAAGTCCCATCCATAATGTCATATTGGGAGTATACATACATTTTCATTGCATCAGTTCTTTTCAGCATTGAAGAGAAGTCATCGTATAAGTGGCACTGGCTGCGTCATGAGCTAGTACAACACCAACAAGACAAGGAGTTGGATTGCGAATGTCAGGAATGTCTAAGGCTACAGTCACACGTTGCGGCCGGGGTTGAACCTACAGAGTCGTGCAGCCAGAATTCCAGGTGTGTCAGCTGCTGTCAGTGGCTGTCTGCAAATCATCACACATGGAACGGTTGCAGCTCTTGCAATGCCTCATGGGACTTGTAGCTCCACGACAGCTGGAGTGCCGAGGTTGCCCATCTCTGACGTAATGCAAATTGCCTTGCCTATGCTTTGGCCAATGCAGCTCAAAGGGGCTGGTGCGACAGAGCCCCGACAGTAACGACATTTCCCTTTAAATTAAAGTGCCACACCTGCCAAAACTGTTTACATTTTCTTTTTTAAAGAAAGGGGAAGGATCAGAACACCTGTCGGGTTCTCGCTACTATCTTGGGCTCCGTTACAGACATTTCCCCTCACTTGTGGTCACAGCGGTAACAGTTTCACCAGACAGGAAGGGGAAAAACTAAATCTTCAACACGGAGACACACAGAAATGATAACAGGCGAGAGGTTCAAGACTTGCCTGACTTTAGAACTAGGGATGCACCGATACTAGTATTGTACTCGCCCAAATGCTCCAATGCTTCCGTTATCAGGAAGCCAGGCTGATTGGCCGGGAAGCCGGCTCCATGCTCTCTCGTCACTTGTAATCAGGAAGCCAGGCGCCGTGTAATGACGCGGCGCCCGGATTTCTGATTGGTCAGGAAGCCGAGCTCCATGCTCCCTCGTCACCTCATGACGAGGGAGCATGGAGTCGGCTTCCCGGCCAATCAGGTAGCCGGGCGCCACATCATTGCACAGCGCCTGGCTTTCTGATTGGCCAGAAAGCCAGCTCCATGCTTTCTCTTGACGAGGGAGCATGGGGACGCCTTCCCTGTTAAAGGAGAACTATGGGGTCAGTGTTTTTCCATATAGTTCTCCTTAATTATTATTTTTACCGTGACGCTGTTGGAGATTTTTCCCTCACTTCCTGTCTGGTGAAACGGTTGTCAGCTAGAGGAGAGGAACTCTCCTAAAGGGGGCCATACACTATACAGTCTGATTGTACAATCTCCTTTAGATCTGACATTAATGATGTAGTGCAAGGGCCTGCCTGCCGTGGGGCTACCTCTCTGCACTGCAAGGGTTAAGTGCTCCTTTTGGTCTAAGGAGGGAAATAAAGTTAAACTGACCCGATCTTCGGGGACGGCTTGCTCTTAGACCAGTCCCCCGGAGTCCCTCTCCTCCTCTGCTGCAGCGATCTAAGGTCCTGTAAGTCATCATGCCCAATACGCAGCGTACTTGATGTGATGGGATATACCATCGCTGCAGAGGAGGAGTAGACAGGCTCGAGGGATTGTGATCACAGCCGTCCGGCTCCGAAGATCGGGTGAGTATAACTGTTATTTTCCTCCCTAGATCAAACCCACTGCAAGGGTTAATGATAAAGTTCTGCTGTAAAACTCGCCCTTATATTCCACAGCTTTGGTTACCCTAGAGATGACTGAACAGAGATTGCCCAATGTGATTGTAGCCAAACTCCGGCCCTCCAGCTGTGGTGGAACTACAAATCCCATGAGGCATTGCACGATTCTCTCAGCCACGACTCCCGTAGAGAGATGCATCATGGGATTTGTAGTTTCACCACAGCTGGAGAGCTTGGCTACCCCTGCGTATGGCCAGTTGAACAGAGTAGCAGTAAGACCCCCCACACGGGCTCTAACCCGTCCCCACTTTCAATCAAAAACATTTTGGCTGGACACACGTTTGAAATGAATCAGAAGTACTCACCTGATTGCCGGGTCCCTTCACTCAGGGAGCGGAGATCCGGATCACATGAGACGAGTTTGTTATCCTGCGGGGCGACTGGGCGGAGCTAGCAGGAGACGTGTGTCAAAGCCTGTGACCGATAACCGAATGGGAACCGCTTCTGGAGGAATGCTGGAAATTCGGGTGAAATATCACCAATCATACGGGGAGGGACAGACAGCTCTGCGTGTGCTTCACACAGGCTTCCCGGCACTCAGCAATAAAGCAGAGGAAGTGACCGGGAAGGCTGCAGGATCAGATATACGTGTGCTGTGCCCACGGGTATACGAGTTCAACGACAGCAACACAATGGAAGGGAGTGTAGGGTGTCAATGCCCGACTGCAGTGTGATGTATATCAGAGGTGGTCCTGTATATGAGTGCAGTGACTAGTGTGTGTATATGGGGGGGTCCT
>NW_017306274.1:4501431-4509299 GCF_000935625.1 Nanorana parkeri
AGGGTCATGTATATTAGGGGGGGGAAGGGGTCATGTATACGTGTCCAGTGACAGGTATACCTGTGAGGCCCAGTATATGAATTGTATATAAGATATGTCAGGCAGCTCATTTCTACTTACACGGCCATACATAGGGTGGCGTCCAGGGTCCCCGGGTCCGCTCTGCGATCCGATCTGACACTTCAACAAACTGAAAGTGTATGTGACCAACAATCCTGTACTTCCGCCTCCCACACTACCTCCCCTGATACCACCTCCGACCGCTAGAGGTCGAACCTCCCCCTGGCTGGAGAAATGTCCGCACGGGACTCCGACAAGATGGCGGCCGCCTCACACTTCCATATATGGATTAGCAGCTACTCTGAGCAATGTTTACTTGCGATGAGACGCCCAGAGAGGCCAAACATGGTTCCTGTGAGATATGGAAACGTTCTGTCAGTGTGTTCAGTGGACGTTTGACAGATTTGTTGCACTCACCCTGTTTACTTTAACCAGTTGACATCCGCGGTGTTAAACCCCCTTCCCATCCAGGCCATTTTTCAGTATTCAGCGCTGCGGTACTTTGACAATTTTTATTCACATCATTTCTGAGGCAGACAATAATTATAGACCTTTAGCTGCTTAAAAATGCACACAGGTCCAAAACCCAACTAAAGTCTTAAAGAGACCCTGTCAGCGCTTTAAAAAAATTGCATGTAAAGGTACAGAAAAACAAACAAACAATGATTTTAACTTGCTTTCCCTTTCTATAAATTTGTTTTTATTCACATGCAATGTGCCTTTGAACTTGGTGGAAAATGTGACTGCTCCAGGAATTGTCAATTCCCTGGCACAGCCTCCTCCTTTCCTTGCACTCCATAGCCCTCGCCTCTACTGGGAATATCTAATTGCTGTCTGTGCTGGCCCAGTTCCTCCGCCCTGCCCTTCAACTTTTTTACATAACCTTTTATGTAGCTGCCAAGATGGAATGAAGGATGAACAATGTTTGTGTTTGTAGAGTGCTGGATCTGACTCTTGGGGAAAAAAATTGATTGTTATTCCAGGCAGCTCCCTGTCACCTGAAGGGGTTCTCATTGGTCCCCAAGGTGGAAATTGCAATGAAGGAGAAAGAGGAAGCTTCACAGTAATAGTATCTCCTAGCAAACAAGGATGCTAGGCAGTAGGATCCTCCTGCATCCTAGAAACCTAGAATGCTAGGCAGTAGGAGCCAACTGGGCTCCTAGAAACCAAGGATGCTAGGCAATAGGAACCTCCTGCATCCTGGCAACCTAGAATGCTAGGCAGTAGGAGCCAATTGGGGTTCTAGCAACCAAGAATACTAGGCAGTAGGAACCTCATGCATCCTAGCAACCTAGAATGCTAGGCAGTAGGAGCCAGCTGGTCTCCTAGCAACCAAGGATGATAGGCAGTAGGAAACTCCTGCATCCTAGCAACCTAGAATGCTAGGCAGTAGGAGCCAACTGGGGTTCTACCAACCAAGGATGCTAGGCAGTAGGAACCTCCTGCATTCTAGCTACCTAGAATGCTAGGCAGTAGGAGCCAATTGGGGTTCTATCAACCAAGAATGCTAGGTAGTAGGAGCCAGCTGGTCTCCTAGCAACCAAGGATGCTAGGCAGTGGGAACCTCATACATTCTAGTAACCTAGGGTCGCTAGGCAGAAGGGTCACTAGCATTCTAGAAACCAAGGACGTTAGGCGGGAGGAGCCACCTGCATCCTAGAAACCAAGAAGGGGCCTATCAATAGTGTATAATCAGCAGCAAAGGCACCACTGTCTTCACATTGTTGATATTGTCAGCCGTCGGCCAGTAGGGCCCATGTACGCTGTCCCGCTGGAAGCATGTAAATGCTTCACAGACATTAGATATGTACAGTCTATAGTCAGCTAACAACGTAGGATCTTTCTATGAGCTTTTTTCTAGCAAGATCCTGCTTTTCCCATTTTTAAATATCTACACCCGTCTGAATGAGCCCTAATACTATCTTAGAGAGGATACTGGAACCCCTGTAAACAAAGGAGGGTGTTGTAGTAACCACAGATGGTGCCGTGTATCCTCAGCTATATAGTAAATGTAAGGTGTGCTGGTAATATTTACTATATATCTAAAGCCTAATACTGGCGCTTCGTTGACTTTTTCTGCAGTAAACTCTGTGATATTACATCCATTCTAGACATGAAGAGTCCCACGTGCCGTGTTTACTTGAGTCACTGTGGTGCTCTTCGGCCCTATGGCTGCAAAGAAGATGAGCAGGTTTGTGCTTGGGAATTACCCAGTCTCTATTTATCCTGACTCATGAAACTTTGACAGGCCAAGTTATTTTCAGCTAGGTAATTCCTGCTTCTGTTTAGTGCAATGCCTAGTTTTATCTTTCACTTAATACGCTAAAAGGTCAAACACAACCGTCGACACAGATTGCATCAAACTGGAAAGCAAATTGTTTTGTGTACAGCAGGGAAATCAACCGGCTCCTTCCTTTTCCTTTACAAATGCTGTAAACTAGACAGTGATGGATTTATCAAGGGTAGAGAGATATTGACAATGATTAGTATATTGGTTTGTGGTCTATGGCACCGCCCTTCTGTGTCAATTTGCATTTTACCGTACTCACTATTCACTAGAGTTTTGATTACAGTTTATACGTTGGTGAACTAGAAAAATACTGCCTGTGCTGCTGAGCAAGAGCAAAAAAGGACAATGTGGCTCATTGAGGACTTACAATTGGGGTCCAGGATATTTTTTTTTTTTTTTCAGAAATAAGTTTTTATTGAATTTTTTACAAAGACAAAAGAACATGGATACAATAACAGAAACAAAAAGACGTACATACAGCACAGAAACCGCGGTCTCATTAATCAGATACATAGCACGTCCGGGCCTTAGAGCATAGAAGGCACTCATGGTGTAGGCAATTATGAAATCCCTGAGCTAGACACAATATAAAGATCGCCACCATGTTAGGTTATGATCAACGCCTCGCTGTCGGGGGCGAATCATATCAGAGGAGCAGGCAACCGGTGGACCCATGGTCATCCTCCGAGAGGACGATTCCCAACTCCTAGGATATTTTTTTAAAATATGCTGACATGCAGCATATTTATTGCAGCTTTTGCCGCAATACTCACCTTCAATGCGGAGCTGTTCCCTGCAATATTTCTTCTCCACCACTAGATGCCCTCAGTCTTCACGGATGAATGACAGCCGGTGTCTTTCAACACATTTCCTTTGAGCCCAGGCTGTCATGGACCTGCCCCTGGAGCAGGCTCCTGCATGACTCCTGCACCATGGCGATCACATAGACCAGCGTTTCTCAACTGTTTTTCAGTCATTGCACCTTTTAGAAGCATGTCAAATCTCAAGGCGCCCCAGTCTAAAATGTAAAATAACATAAATGTAAAAAACAATGTGCAGTTTGCCCCTGCCCCCAAGAAATCAGTACCAAAACCCTTATCCTAGACAGGGGTCTGGTGTGGATGTTAAGGTGGGATCCCAGGCAAAAAAAAACAATAAAAGAAAGACCACATGGAATTCCCTCTTTCACATAGTAAGCCCCCCTTCACTTTAGCCCCCATTCACACCATGGCGTAGCGGGAACAGCGTTCGTGGGCGTTTGTTTCCCACGTTTGGCGCACATCCCCGTTGATTTCATTGGCTTCCTGGATGTGCGGCAAACATAAGAAAGTAGTAAATTCTGCGACGTGTTCCGTGAGATGCGTTCCGCTGGAAAAAAGTGTGTTTGCTTGGCCTTGTTTGGGTGCCATTAACTAGTAACGGCACTGCGTGTTCCGCGTTTGGTTAGCATTTCATGAACACCCGCATTCACGATACGCTATTGTGTGAATGCTGACTTAGAGTCCACCCGTTCACATGAAAAGTCCCCTTTCTATCAGAGTCCCCCCAAATGTCCCATCCCCCCCTTCAAATCAGAGTCCCTCCTCCACATCAGAGTCCCTCCTCCACATCAGAGTCCCTCCTCCACATCAGAGTCCCTCCTTCACATCAGAAGCCCTCCTTTACATCAGAGTTCCCCCCTTCACATCAGGATATCTCCCTTCACGCCAGGACCCTCCCCCCTTCACATCAGAGTCCTTCTTCACATCAGAGTCCCTCCTTCACATCAAAAGCCCCACTTTCATATCAGAGTCCTCCCTTTCACTTTAGGAGCCCCTTTTACTTCAGAATCTTACAGAGCCCCCCCTTTAGCAAAATCTGAAGGCACCCCTGACAAAGCCAAAAGACACCCTGGTTGAAAAAGGCTGACATATACCAAAGTGCTCTCACTGCCACCTACAGACAGACAAGCACAACTGTAAGAGTGACAACTAACAGTGTAACAATGTAACAAAAGTGAGATACATTCACATAATGTAATATGCTTTGTTTGTGAAACATCATAAGAAGAACCGGAGGACTTCTACAGGACGTAACGTTGGCATGTACGTGCTCAGTCTAGTGGTAGAGACACAAGCATGACAGCGCACAATTCAAATATTTTCGGAGTTTGTAAATGACTGTAACCGGCTTGTAAAAATAAATGTGAATTGAATGCTTCCCGAAAATGACAGCACACTCTGCTATATTTTTGCTTTTTTTCATGCATGTTAAAGAGGAAGACTCTATGATGATAAAAATGAAATCCGTGTCATCATCCTTCCTGAGAAGAAATTAAAGTGACATTAAACCCTCAGATTTTTTAACATAAAACAATACTGTAATGTGCTCCTTACTGTAATCCATGGTAGTTTCCCTTCTCTTTGCTGCTCTTCCTTTTAAATCCGTATCTCTTCTCATGCTGGGCAGAACTTCTGTTTTGCAGCAGACTGCCTTGTCTCTGGAATGGATACATGGTGTTTGTGTGTTGGTTTGCAACCTGAGCCAGCACTACAGGAAGAGGCACTCAGCTGCAAAGGGAAGTTCTCCCCCAGCATGAGAAGACATGAGGATTTAAAGGGAAGAGCAGCAAAGAGAAGGGAAACAACCATGGATTACAGAAGGCACACATTACAGTATTGGTTTATGTTAAACAATCTGAGGGTTTAATGTCACTTTAAGTTATTTTGGCTACTGTCACAGTTCCTCCATACATGAGTCATACATGATCACAGTTTGAGCAATGTACTTCCTGGAAGTAACAGGGAACCGTCAGCCAGTGGGCAGAAGCCGCCTTAAAGAACCTTAGTCACTAAACCTACACCTGTCACCATTTATACAAACCTAAAGTCATCATATAGCATTGTATATGCCACAGAACTTATTAAGATTCTGGGAAACCAAAAAGTTTATTTTCTCCCAAATAAACAGTGCTGTCTCTTTGGGTAACCCAAAGTGCTTTAGGGATCCTTGATCATGTATTCAATGTTGATTTGTAAAATAAAGAGTGTGTCTACTGCATGTACAGACTGTGAGGTACTCGCTGGCAGAGTTGTGGATGGTGTATATATATGTCACCTACACATGGTGAGGACATTCAGGCAGTGGCGTCCCCAGGGGGGTGTGGCTCGCACCTGGGTGACATCATTAGAGGGGTGACACAAAAATGACTGACAGTCATTTTGGTTTCACCCCCCCTGAAAAGTCGGGCACTCGGTCTGGGACCAGGAACTCAACAGTTGCACGAGAGAGGAGGGGACCCGGCAGCATACCTTATCCCACCGGGTGAACACATCCATCACCGAGATGGCCGCCAGCAGGTAACAGCGTGTGACATCATCACGCACGATGACGACACGCATGCACGATGACATCACGGCGGGATGTCACCTGGTAGTAGGTACCCGCTCCGGGGTACACTCCACCTCGGGATGCCACTGCATTCAGATATTATGGAGAAAACTTTTCGTTTTCTCAGATCTTAGATTGGATCTGTTCCGGGAGCTGGAGCCCAAAGGCTTTGTAGAGCTTTGGGTGGGATAAAGCCTCCATCTTACCTGGTAGCCAGACCACATTATTAGTCAGCTCTCCACAAGTCTTTCTGTATGTGAGCTGACTGATGCTCAGAAATCTTTCTATCGCTCTGCTGCTGGGTGAAATGGCTGAATGCAAAACCCTAAACATATACAAGAGCTGCCTACTTTTCTAGGGAGACCATTGGTAGGCACCCTATTAGTCAGAAACCGACCTGAGTTTAGCCAGTGTCTCAAACAAGCAGATTCTGTTTGTTGTATGCTATGGACTTGCTGTACAAAGCCCCCCAGCATTGAACTGTGTTCGCTGAAAAAAAGTGCATGATAAACCTGCTTAGACTGTTGGGTGTCTCTGTCTTGTGCTGCTACCTACCAATACCAGTCGGGTCTGTCCCCTTTGCAACATTTGGTTGGCTGATTTATAAATCTTCTGCCCAGTATACAGTATAGCTGGGCAAATGCAGTTTGCATGACACAATGGCCACTAGATGGCGCTCATGAGCATAGGCATTCCCAGTGCTCTTCAGCACCATCTAGTGGCGTGGGAATGACATTTGCCCAGCTACATGCTGGACAGAAGATTTCATAATTAGCCCCAAAATATTGTAATAATTAATAATGATTAAAAACTAGTAAAAAGTAACAATTATTTACTTCCATCAGTAAAATAGTTTTCACCTTCTGTCTGGAGTTCCTCTTTGAACAAGAATGATTACAACATTTGAGAATTTTTTATTTACACATTAGTTCCTCATTATCTAACCCGTCCAGCAGGGGGATCAGATTCCCTACTAAGTAATAAAGAAGCTTTTCTGGTTAAATTCTTGCGCAGTCAGAACTTTTTAAAAAATTTTCGTCCCCTTTGAACCGACTGGAAATGCCACACACAACTGAAACTCGCTACTAGATATCAATTAATCCCATTATGTATTCATGAGTCTGTCTTTATATTAGCTTCACGTAATCCAAGGACGCAGACCGGGTGAGGAAGAGGCAGCACTGTAGAGACAGCCAACCTTTAAATGGCAATTCCACTTTCCCCGGTGAATTTGCGAAATTGGAATTACCCTCCAGTCTGGCACCCCCCCCCCTACTCCTCCCCCAGTGTGGATGCACTATCCGTACCCCATCCTGCCTCTGGATTTTGAACTTCGCTGGCAAATGGCAAGCACTCGTTGGTCAGCGAGAAGCGCTTCTGACTGCGCTGACCAATGAGAAGCGCTTCTGACTGCGCTGACCAATGAGAAGCTCTTCTCGCTACGAAGCACTTCTCATTCACCACGCTGACCAGTGAGAAGCGTTTTTTGCTAACCACTGTCAGTAATTATCCAGGTGAGCCCCAACTCCTCCCACTATTGCTGTCAGTATTCATCCAGGTGAGCTCAGACTCCTCCCACTACTGCTGTCAGTAATTATCCAGACAGGCACCAACTCCTCCCACTACTGCTGCCAGTAATAATCCGGGTGAGCCCTGACTCCTCCCACTACTGCTGCCAGTAATTATCCAGGTGAGCCCTGACTCCTCCCACTACTGCTATACCATTATACTAATAACATTCGTTTTTGCCCTTGAACAAATGTACACATCAGTTTCACAGGACAAATTGCTCTTTCATAAAGGCCCCCCTTTTGTGAACACAGCAATATATTTCCCAGCTGAGGCCTGGCTCCTCCCACTGCTATCCTTACAATTCCCAGCTCCTCCCACTATCAGTGTCAGTCATCTTCTGGTTGTGTTTCAAAGCCTGCAACTTATATCATGCATTACCCAGTTTCACTCTCAGTCATTCCCAGAGGAGTACTGACTCATCATTCACAATAGCCCTGTAGTCATTTCCATGAGAGTCCTGTCCTTTCCCACTGAATGGCTGGATTCACATTGTTCCGTCTGCATGCAGCATGCATGGTTCTGCCAATGTGTAGGTGTGAGTGGGCCCATATAGTTTCCCTGGTATAGTATTGTGTAT
>NW_017306274.1:4509313-4518924 GCF_000935625.1 Nanorana parkeri
TTATAGAGAACAGGAGAGGGGGAGGTGTACTGTAGTCCTGTCCTAAGGTGACACAAGCACAGGAAGAGTGTTACTACCAGGTGATATAAAGGAAAAACAGCCTGAAAATAGAAAACTAATGCAGCTGCCACATCTAAGGACAGGTAAGCTGCAATAAATCACATTTTTATTATTGGGTTTAGATTCACATTATTGATCCCTAAAGAGGGGACAATTGTGGGGGCAAAAAGGACTGTTCAAAATCGGAACTGTCCCACCAAATCAGAACGTTCTGTTGTCTGTTCAAAGTCAGAACTGTCCCCCCAAATCAGAACGTGCGGCACTTTGCAGGTGCGTTCTAACTCCTCCCACCTATTGCCTGACATTTCGACTCCGCCCACTATAAGATTCGAGAAGGCACCTCCCGCAGTGTCACTCATTTCAACAGGAATGCAGAAACCCCTCCCATTACACTCATGACTCCTCCCAATATTAGGGCAATCTAAAAACTCCAACGCTGTAAATCATCTCGCAGGAACGCCCAGACTCAGCCCATCACTCAATCATTACCCATCAGCTTTTTTTCCCCACCGCTTTCTGATTGAGTGACAGCCACGTCCGCCAATGAACGCGCGCTTTTCTTGACGCTTTGGGGTTGGCGTTCTCTTTAGGTCTCCCTTCCCACTTCAGAAGGGACTGACAGGCAGTCGGGCCAATGGAAGCGAACGGGCGGTCTCCATAGTGACGGGCGGGGAGGATATCCGTTGCTAGGGGCGGAAGCGGCTGGCGCTGTTGATATTAGAGTGGAGCCTTGCAGCTGACATGACGCGTTGCGGGAGCGGCTAGAGCGGCTTGGGAACCACAGGGCAGCGGTGTGACGGGGGAAAGGCCCTTCTCCGGGAGGACATGAGATAGCGGAGGTAAGGCTGTGTTATTAAGCTTCCTAGCAGGCCCCGGAGCCAGCCACACCAGCGCCTCTCCCCGGCCTGGCATCGCTGTCACCGCACAGCCAATCACAGGCCGCGACCCGCCCCACCACCTAGCGTCCTGGCCAATGGTGAAGGGCGCTGCGGGTGATTGACATGAGCAGACACCTTAGTGTTACAGGCTGCAGGTTCACTCTGTGCACTCCATAGACAATCTCTGCTGAATCACATACGGCCCGTTCCGTTCCACATAGACCGTGCTGGGCTGTCACATTCCAGCTGCAGGGTGCTGTACCACGTGATCCATCCAGGAAGTGGGATATTTAAAGAGACTCTGTCACTTTGCACTGAATTGGTATCACTTAAGGTGGACCTACTATCCTCCCCTTCAAAAAAAAATGGCCTGACTATATGAATTTGAGTGTAATATGTTTTATTCCCCCAGTGGGACCTGACAGTTTACACATGAGATTTCCCTGAAATGTATTGGTGATGTAGCCTTCCCAGGGGGCACCCATAAGGCCAGGACTGCGTCACCAGTGGGTATTGCTTAAAGGGACCCTGTCATTGTACCCATGGCCATCCCCTGACTAATACGTTACAGTGATACCCGTCCCTCCTTATATCACAGCTGCACAAAATACCCGGCTCAGTAGGAGTGATGACATTGTCCCCTCTGACATGTGGCAGTGCCTGGTAAATGGCTGCTAGGTCCAAGCACAGCATCATGAGAGGAGGTCACATGTGCACGGGGGTCTGTAAAAGTGATCGGGCTCCTATGATGTGCAGGACACCTCCTTGGCATGCAAAGGGTTAGAGCTGGATCACACCAGGTGTGTATCTGTGCTGATCAATAAAGGGTCAAGGCAAGGACACAGAGCCAACATTTGTTCGCTGTGCACCCTGTTCACACCATATGAGTGCATTGCATAAGAATACAGCACAAAACAATGCATGTTGCAACATGCTGTTGGGCATAAAGTTAAATTAGGTGTTTCTTTTTGTTCACTTTCAATAAAGTTTAAAAATAAGTACGTTCTCTAATGGAGTCTAACAGGACCTTGCAGTGTGTGTGCACAACGCTCTCCAGCGCCTGTGTTATGCGCACCATAAAGCGCGCCTCCTGGTGTGAACGAGCCGCCAGTGTAAGCTGTTGATGCCAAAATCTTTTTGCTATGTCTGTGTATCAGGTTCTTGAAGTTGAATCTGGGGGCATCTTACTGACCTACAAAATTATATCCCGCCCCCCTTGTAGCAGCACACACAAAATCATGGCCCCCCCTATTTGTGGCTGCACGCACAAAATCATGGCCCCCCTATTTGTGGCTGCACGCACAAAATCATGGCCCCCCTATTTGTGGCTGCACGCACAAAATCATGGCCCCCCTATTTGTGGCTGCACGCACAAAATCATGGCCCCCCTATTTGTGGCTGCACGCACAAAATCATGGCCCCCCTATTTGTGGCTGCACGCACAAAATCATGGCCCCCCTATTTGTGGCTGCACGCACAAAATCATGGCCCCCCTATTTGTGGCTGCACGCACAAAATCATGGCCCCCCTATTTGTGGCTGCACGCACAAAATCATGGCCCCCCTATTTGTGGCTGCACGCACAAAATCATGGCCCCCCTATTTGTGGCTGCACGCACAAAATCATGGCCCCCCTATTTGTGGCTGCACGCACAAAATCATGGCCCCCCTATTTGTGGCTGCACGCACAAAATCATGGCCCCCCTATTTGTGGCTGCACGCACAAAATCATGGCCCCCCTATTTGTGGCTGCACGCACAAAATCATGGCCCCCCTATTTGTGGCTGCACGCACAAAATCATGGCCCCCCTATTTGTGGCTGCACGCACAAAATCATGGCCCCCCTATTTGTGGCTGCACGCACAAAATCATGGCCCCCCTATTTGTGGCTGCACGCACAAAATCATGGCCCCCCTATTTGTGGCTGCACGCACAAAATCATGGCCCCCCTATTTGTGGCTGCACGCACAAAATCATGGCCCCCCTATTTGTGGCTGCACGCACAAAATCATGGCCCCCCTATTTGTGGCTGCACGCACAAAATCATGGCCCCCCCTCGTTTGTGGCCGCACGCACAATCATGGCCCCCCCTCGTTTGCGGCCACACGCACAAAATCATGCCGCCCTATTTGTCACCACACCCACAATCATGCCCTCCCATTTGCAGCCAAACCTAATTTTCAATTCTTCCAAATGTATCTAAAATTACAAAAACCTTATGACATTAGGGTGAAAGGGAGATTATGTCCTTGTTCACACGGGGGGCAGTAAAAACAGGCAGCTGGTCCCGCCTCTGCTGCCCCCCTCCCCTGACCACCTATGCAAAACCCAACATGGCGGCCGTTTGGGTGTGCAGACATGGCTTGCCGCAACATAAGCGGCATTGTCTATGCCAGGAGTAGGCAACCCCAGCAGTTGAAGAACTACAAGTCCCATGGGGCATTGCAAGACTGACAGCCACGACTTGCAGAGGCATGGTGAGATTTGTAGTTTCAGCACAAGGTTGCCTACCCTTGGTGTACACAATGAGAACGTCCCCAGTGAATGTAGTCTGCATGCTGTGAAGTGTTTAGAAATCGCTGTCCAGGAAATGGGGAATACTGAATATAACCGGCATGCGTCTGCTGCTATCCGCACGGTCCTCGTGATACATGGGGAGAGGCCATTTGTATGTTCCCAGGCCACACACCTGCCGGGCTCCAGCACAAGTGTTCCCGGTGACCCTTGCACCCATCCATGTGTCTTCAGTAGCAGATGTTTGGGTGATTTTTATTTATAGCTGTTCAAGGATACCCCTCAATGATATGGGAATGTCTAAGGATTGCCTTGGGGTATGCTGGCTCTTGTAGTTCCTCACCAGCTGAGGTCACTCAGTGCTGTAGAAGATCTTACATAGACATAGTATAGATCCCGTTCTGGCTTCTTATGGGACAGTCCACACACACACGGGACTGGTCTCCTCTGGCAGGGTGTTGCACAATATTGGCCACGATTTTCAGGTTTAGCATAGCAAGGCAGCAGCAGACTTCTGGACTCTTCACACCATCAACTACTTCTGTCTGACGAGACTTCTCATTTACATTCATCACCCGTGGAGTTTACATGTTCTCCCTGTGCTTGGGTGCGTGTCCTCCTACACTCCAAAGACATGCTGGAAGGTTATTGGCTCTGTATGTGTCGTGTGTGTATATATAAGATGGTGACCTTAGATTGTAAGCTCCTTAGGGCAGGGACTGAAGTCAAAGAATATCGTGTTTCACCAAAAATAAGACAGTCATATTTTTTGGGGCTAAAAAAAACCACACTAGGTCTTATTTTCGGGGTAGGTCTTATTTTTCTTTTTATGTAACCAATCCAAAGTTAATGCAAATCCAAATTAAATAATCCAAAATGGCAAAGTTAAGAATAGGGTGATCGGTGCAATCAGGGGTGCCGTACCTTTCCAAGAGCAATTTGGTAACCAATCGCTGTCCAGAATGAGCGAAACGCACTTTCACTATCGCTTTCGATTCCTCACAGGCGGAGTGCTTTGGTATCACTCCGCCGGTGACAGGAGACAGCACTATAGAGGAGGCATCGGCTTATGCGGCTCTGCTCCCTCCGCCTCGCTTCCTCTAGTGCTGGCTTCAATGGCACAGCTAATTCTCTCCCGCATCTCTTCCCCCTGTATGCCACCACCGGCCCTGGGAATGGTCACAACTACTAGTATCGGTATTTGGGCGAGTACTCGTACTTACCCAAATGCTCCGATGCCTAGACGGATACTTCCTTCATCAGGAAGCCGGGCAGCGCGTCATTACACGCTGCCCGGCTTCCTGATTGGCCTGGTCACTTGTGACGAAAGAGCATGGAGCCGGCTTCCTGGCCAATCAGGAAGCCGGGCAGCGTGTAATGACGCGCTGGCCGATCAGGAGCATGGAGCCGGCTTTCTGGCCAATCAGGAAGTTGAGCGCTGTGTAATGATGCAGCGCCCGGCTTTCTGATTGGTCGGGAAGCCAGCTTCATGCTCATGAGGAGGGAGCATGGAGCTGGCTTCCCGGCCAATCAGGAAGCCGGGGGGCGCTGTGTCATTACACAGCGCTCAACTTCCTGATTGGCCAGAATGCCGGCTCCATGCTTTCTCGTCGCCTAGTGACGAGAAGCATGGAGACGGCTGCCCTGCCAATCGGGAAGCCGGGTGGCGGGTCTTTACACGCTTCCTGGCTAATCAGGAAGCCAGGTGGCGAGTCATAACCTGCCGCCTGGCTTCCTGAATGGGACTTCTGGTATCGGTATTCGGTACCGGAAAAAAATCGGTACTCTATACTGAAATACCGGTATTGGTGCCTAATGGTGGGGAAATTTATCAAAATCTGGATCAGATTTGCATGGCACCAATCGGCTTCTCATTTTCAAATCTTTACTGTGCAAACTGAAGAGAGATGCTGAATGGTTGCCATGGGAAACTGCCCCACATTCTATCTGCTCTAGTTGTGATAAATTTGGCAGTAATGCACCATAACACACATGCCACGCATAACAGCACACTTCATTAATAAAGATACATGGTAGAGGGGGGTTGGCATCGCATTTCCCACCATGTGAAAGTGTTTGGGCAGCCCGCGTCCTCTGTTTTTCTACATAGCTGGCAGAGCCTCTGTCAGGTTTTTACTGCCGTTTGCATCCCTATTGGGGAGAATGTCAGAAGTTTTTGCCACCAGGTAATGTTTTTTATTACGGTCTGTGTCTTCCAGTCCCAGGGACAACTGCATTGCTTATTTCTTGTGTAGGTGTCACAGGGACAGGAAAAATCTCCCCGGTGGGGTTACAGACACATTTTTAAATCTTCATTACAATATCCAAGAAAATCCCAGAAAATTGGGTCTGATTTAGGCCTTGAACTGTCCGGCTTTGAACTTCTTGCATGTTGTGCATATTACAGATATTTGTCTTTCTCTACTATAATGGGAGATCGCTTTCATGGTTCTGTAGGCTTAGATGTGTCATGTCTATAGAAGGTGTGCCGGCTGATTTATTACATGTGCTGAAAATTGCTGCTGTTCAGATGCCTGCAACTGCTACTGAATGAGTGTTCAGTATTTTGCACGTGATTTAGGTCAGTCCACCCAAAATGTATCTTTGTTAAGGTGCCCATACACTGCACGATTATCGTACGATAATCGTATGCGATCGGTTTTTCATACGATAATCGAGCAGTGTGAACGGAGACGTGCGACCGTTTCTACTGTACGGTCGCACGTCTTCTGTCGAACCAGCATGTTCGAAAACCAGCCGGGAATCGTACGATTCTCGGCTGGTTAGAACGGTGCTCGGAAGACAAATGCCGAGCGGGCCGGTGTGCGCACGCGCACACTGCCCGTTCAGCATTGCGGTCATCGGAAGCCCGCCCCTCAGGGGGGCGGGCTTGCGATGATCGAGAGTGCGATCTGCCTGTCCAAGATAGGCAGATCGTACGTTTTTTTAATCCCTGTACAACCATCGCAAGACTAAAGTCTTGCGATGGTTGTAGAGTGTATGGCCACCTTTATTGTAGATGCCGGAGAGATAATCTGAGACTTTCTACCTTTTCCCGGGTCTGTACACCCGCTGTGCCCATTATGAGGAGCTCCCACTATCCCTGTGCTGAGTTCCCGGGTCTGTACACCCGCTGTGCCCATTATGAGGAGCTCCCACCATCCCTGTGCTGAGTTCCCGGGTCTGCACACCTGCTGTGCCCATTATGAGGAGCTCCCACCATCCGTGTGCTCAGTTCCGGGGTCTGTACACCTACTGTGCCCATTATGAGGAGCTCCCACCATCCCTGCTAGATTGTTTTATCTTGTACAGAAGAATGCACAAGGATCAGCACGCACACAACTCCCAGGATGACAGGAGCAGAGTTTAAGACTTGCAGCCGTCACTCAAGTGACACTGTAGCAGGGGTAGCCAAACTTTGCCCCTTCAGCTGTGGTGAAACTACAAATCCCATTAGGCATTGCAAGACTCTGACAGAAGCAGTCATGACCTACATAGGCAGATATATTTTTATTATACGGGATTTATATAGCGCCAACAGTTTGCACAGCGCTTTACAATATAGGGCAGACATTACAATCACAATACAATTCAAGACAAGATGGTAAGGAGGGCCCTGCCCCTGAGGGGATTTGTAGCTTCCCAACAGCTGGAGGGCATAAGTCTGCTTATACCTACTCTATAGCAAGCGTAGGCACAGTACGGCCAACCAGCTGTGGTGAAGCTGCAAATCCCACCATGCCTCTGCCTCTAGAAGTCATGCCTGTGGCTCAGTCTTGCAGTCCCCCATGGAATTTGTAGCTTTGTAATAGCTGGAGGACTCCAGTATGGCTACCCCAGTGATATCATATCAAACCTTCACTCCTCCCGTGGCTGCTACATAAAGGGTTTTATGTAGGGAGGGGAGGGGCAAAGGAGCTGGGCCAGCACAAAGAACAAAGATGAGGTTTTGCATTGACATATGGTGCACAGATGGCTATAGGGGGATCTATTTAAATGAGTGGCCAGAACTGAGCAGTCCTATATTCTGTGATACTGAGGGTTGTCACAAGCCTGCCAGTGTTTGGGTGTACTCTGTACATACGTAAAGTCTGCATTTAGTTATTAATCTGCTGCAATTCTCCGGTAACACACCAGGGATTACTCCAGTACACCCCCACCTCTCGTCTGCAACGCTTCCAGTTTAATAGCTGCTGCAAAAGTGACTTTGCTTTACTGCAGCGTCTGGCACAACCTGTTTTGTTACGTGATATTGGTATTCCTGTCTGCCAGCCTCTCTCTATAGGTATGTGACGGGGCTGGGCGTTTAACCCTGCAGGATGGATTAGTGGCTCATTCGGGAGGACGCCGTCCTTGTATTTCATAATGGAATGGTGTCTTCTGGCTGCCGGGGGACACGGAATCCACATCTGTAGGCTCATTCAGTTCTGTGTTGGTTGGCGATCTGATCTCCTGACATCTGACTGTGACAGCGGAGTCCATTGTAGACTATTGTGATGGATTGCTATGGTATCCAGAGCCCATGAGACCCATCCAGGATTCAGCAGGCAGGTTTATCCGCTCGAAGTGCATGTCCGGGACCCAATAGACTCTCAGCGAGACCCATCCAGGATTCAGCAGGCAGGTTTATCCGCTCGAAGTGCATGTCCGGGACCCAATAGACTCTCAGCGAGACCCATCCAGGATTCAGCAGGCAGGTTTATCCGCTCGAAGTGCATGTCCGGGACCCAATAGACTCTCAGCGAGACCCATCCAGGATTCAGCAGGCAGGTTTAACCGCTTCAAGTGCATGTCCAGGACCCAATAGACCCTCTGTGAGACTGATCCAGGTTTAACTGCTTGAAGTGCATGTCCAGGACCCAATATATCCTCAAACCCACCTTTCCTCCTCTAGAGCATGTCCCAGCATTCCTTTTTCCACCTTGTTCCTGAAGCAAGAATCTACTTTAATCACTCCCTTTTGACGTCACCAGGTTTGTAATATTCTTGCAGGGCAGCTGCTGGGAGATTAGATTTTATTGCCATAGGATCTTGGGAGTCAAGGCGGCAGCAGCATTGCTTCACTGGGAAATAAATCCATCTATGCAGGTTGGGTACAAAGGGTGGGGGGATAGGTGGAGTTTCTGTAGTCCTCCAGCAGGCATGGCTGATAGTACTGCTTGGAGACTAATGTGTTTCTTAAAGTGATTATAGGGAGACTGACATTTAGACAATTCTTTAGAGTTTTAGTCAAGTGATGGATCCTGATGTTTGTAAATTTGGTGTTGGTGCCCAAGTGTCGATTCTTGGCCATGAAAGGGTTAAAGAGCCACGAGCTTGTGCTTTTACCAACATCGCTGTGAAGGCTCCACCAAAATGTAGCTTTAAGAAGTCCAGAACTAAAATGTAATGCAGTTTGCCCGTCCTTGGATGTGGTGGCTGCATTCACCTGGTGGTCCTGCCAGTAACGCTCATTTGTCGGGTGCGGGCTCATTTGTCGGGTGCAGGCTGTTGCTCATTGTAGTGTATCTATGGAGATGTGGTGTTTTCCTAGCCTAGGACATGGCTTAGGACTAGAGGATTCCCCCCCTTTGTAGCTTCTTATTCTAGGAGAAGGGTGTGCGCTATCCGTGGGAAAGAGGTAGAGAGAACAGGAAGACATCGGCTTACTAGATTTCTGGCAGGCTCAACTGGTATCCTTTGCATTTTCCAAACTGGTATAACAATGGTTTCTATTATATATTGGACAGGCCAAAAGGGAGCAAGTAAGAAGTCTGTTGGGGTTTACATACACTTTAACTGTTGTGCAGCTGGGCCACCCTTTGCCTTTGATTGCTTTGTGGTCTGGTTGGCTATTTCAGTTCTTATTGCTCATTCCTGGCTCCCAAGGACTTCCTGCCTTCAGAAAGAATTCTGCTGCATTCCTGATGCTTGTCTGACACACCCCGTAAGGCATCACTCCAGCTCTCATGCTGTTTCTATATTCCGTCTTGCTCGGTGTTCCTTCAGTGCTGCTTCTATGAGCATACAGCCGGCCTTTTTAGTTTTATCTATGTTCATGGGCTAAAAGCACAGGTACAGTACCCTGACATAAAGGCCTTTGCACACAGGTAGCTTTTTGCTGTGTTGATTGTCAGGTCCATTCTTTCCACTTTCGCATTGTAAAACTTTAGTCACGTCC
>NW_017306274.1:4519019-4522626 GCF_000935625.1 Nanorana parkeri
GGTCTTCAGCCATCTTGATTGGTCAGTGGCAGGCAGTCAGTTTGCCTATCCAGGGCAAATTGACAGGTTCTCTTGAAATGAACAACTTGCCCTTTCCCACTGATACGGTACAATGAGTGCTCTTGCTCAGCTCATTTGCTCTGTCAGAGCCCCCAGTATGAAGTAGCATGTGGCCTCCTCCTAAGATGCAGCGTCCAGGCGTGAGTGGTCAATCAGCAGACCAGAACAAGGTCATGTGAGACTGGGAAGGAAGTCCATGACCCTATGTAAGCTCTGACACTCTGCAACCCAGAGCTTACACGGGGTGTGGACACATGACTCCAACAAAGGACTGGAGCGGCAGGGGAGGGCAGAGAAGATTTCTAGTCTTGTTTCTGTTGGGGCGATTTTATCCTTCTTCCTTCTAGGGCTGCAACAACTAATCGACATAATCGATTATAATCGATTATTGAAAAAGTTGTCAACTTTTTCAATAATCGATTAATCGGCTTCCGATCAGTTGGCCCTGTTCACGGCTCCACACACGCTGCACCTCCTCCCCAAATCACGCTCACCGCTGCCAGACCCGCATCCACGCTTTACACGACGCACCTATCTCAGGCAGACCCTATCTCAGAAGCAAGTTGCTGGAAGACTGCTCAGGTAAGCCTGCACTTTCCCACACATGGTGCTCTATAATGTATTGCTGGGATTTGTAGTCCTCTATAGCTGATGGTACATTGTGCTGTATATTATACATAGGAATACAAATCCCAGCAATACATCATACACTGTATGTATAATGTATTGCTGGGATTTGTTGTACTCTTCTATAGTTGGTGATATTCTGCACTGCGCTGTGTAGAGGACTACAAATCCCAGCAATAATACATTATACAGCGTCATGCGGAATTCCACCAGCTATAGAGGAGTACAACAAATCCCAGCAATAGTACATTATACAGTGGTGCAATGCCGAATACCACCAGCTATAGAGGACTACAAAACCCAGCAACAGTACATTATACAGCGCAATGCAGAATACCACCAGCTATAATGTACTATTGCTGGGATTTGTTGTATTCCTCTATAGCGGGTGGTATTCTGCATTGTGCTGTATAATGTATTATAGCTGGGATTTGTAGTCCTCTATAGCCGGTGCCATTCTGCATTAATTGCTGTATAATTTTACACTTTCCATTTCACTATATTGCACACCACACTATTTGTTTTTTTTTTTTACTTCCACCACTCGAAGCTTGCTCCTGTGATGGACTGCAATCTCAATACAAACTAGTAGTCCCATCACTGGAGCCATGTTTTAAAATGTATTTTATTGTTTATCCGATTAACCGATTAATCGAACTTAATAATCGGCCAACTAATCGATTTTGAAAATAATCGTTAGCTGCAGCTCTACTTCCTTCTGACCATTATCACTAGGAACGAAAGTGAAGAACCTTCCCCCCGTTGATGCTTGTTACCCAATGGGGGACATCTGTCCCAGTGGCTGCTGTCAAAAATGGAGAAACCTTTTGGTTGTCTCTGGAACAGCAAGAGGGGAAAATATCCCTTGGGGTAAGTAAATTGGGGAGGGGGAAGGGGGGGAAATGGCAGGGCCTAACCTCCTACTGTAGGTTGTGGGGAACTGGCTGGAGTTTGACTTTAACCAGGGCCAGTCCTGCATGATGTCTCATTGATCTGGTAAATTGAAATTTGGTGATTGCTGAGCAGTGTAGTAACCTATAGCACCAGCCAGCCGTGCATCTTTGGGACCCGAGTTGCATCATGTCAGAAGGTCGAATAACTCCAACCATCGTAGAAGGTCCACCGCTGCTACAGGAGGGCGGAATGCCAGGAATGCAAGAAGCATGATTCCAACCGGTCATAGTCCATATGTAGGAGGAGGGGTTTTCCACCGAGTAGTTTAAAGACAGAAGGTCCCTTTAAAGCAGAAGAGAACTTTGTTGGTGGGGTCCATTGGTGATCTTCGGCCATTGGGTGTCCACTGATGGTGACGCATGCGTATAGGAGTTGCAGCGTTCCGACCACCTGACCCATTCCTGACCTTGCCATACAGATGTCAGGAATACCGCACAGTACATGAGCCATACAGTGTGCACACAAACTAAAAACACTGCTGGGGAGGAAGAGGAAGAAGGATTTTGGCGGAAGAGGCTTTGTATGTCCTGCCAAAAATCCCTACTGCCTAACCATCTTTTTTTAATTTTCAGTTCTGCATTAAAATTGGGATTGGTTGCTTCTGGGACAACTTCTCATTTTAGATACTCTGATAAGGGAGTGATGTCTTCTAAGGTTCGGGGTGTATGCGTTTGGGTTTTTTGTTTCCGCAGAGTCCTTTGCCCACCATATGGGCCATGTATGCATTTCATTTTTGTAGGTCCATTTCTGAGCTACACAGTTGAGCCGAAGGCTATAGGCTCATACTGGGGTGTACAGTCCAGCAGCAGCTGTGGAGGCGAAGGTTGACCAAACTTGGTCACGTGACCTTTCAGTTTGCTTGCTTAAAACCAAGAGCAAATCTTTTATGTATTGAATTAATTCCAAAGTATAAAGCTGTGCATTTGTCCATGCTGTGAATGCACACTGCCTGCTGCACTTGGTTAGAATAGATCGTTCAGTGTTGGGCCACATTTCACCCTTTGGCCTGGCACGCAATGACTCGCATTGAGAAATTCTGAATAATGTTCCTTTTGTTCATTATTGCTGTGCCGTTCTTGCCTAGCGCCGGACTGTGATGGCGAAACTCCATGTTAACTTGTTCTGTACATAGCTGCATCTTTAGCTTTAGAGACTTCCCATGGCAACTTGCAACCTGCTTCATGATGGAATTTTCCCACAGCAACCAACTGGCCTGTGGTTGCTGTGATTTTTATTTTTTATTTTTGGAGGTGAATGTTTTTAGTTGCTGTCATCAATTTTAATTAACTGCAGACTCTTAATTTTATCTTTTTTTTTTTTTTTTTCTACAAATATCGATTTCATAAACATTGGCACAAATTGTGGCATAAGAAATTGCAGCTACCATTTTTTATATTCTACAGGGCCTCAGCTTTCAGAAAATATGTAATTGTTTGGGGGTATTAAATGGGGTATTAAGTGGTTTTCTAGGCAAAAATTCTGATTTTATCATGTGTGTGCAAACATAAAAAAAATTGCTCCGGATGCAAAGTGGTTAAAGAGACCCTGACACATTGTCCTAAATGGGCAAGATGATAGGTTAAAGGGTTTCCAAACCCTCAGCTTTTTTTTTACACATATCTACTGCATTTTTTTTCAGCGGCAGAGGTCGATCCTCGAGTAGAGACTTGCTTTGTCCGGAGGTGAGATGATGAATCCTTTCTGGAGCATGTCGTCGGCATCTGTGAGAAAGGTAGGGATATGTTGGGTAGTTTCTGAAATATAAATTTGTCTGTATTGTGGCCCTTCAGCTTTTTCCTTAAGATGGCTGCTCCCCTTTTTATTCCTGTTTGATGGCTTGACTGTTTGGATTCCTTATCTCTTGTCACCAGCACAGATGGAGTAATTCCTCTGGTGGGGGGACACACAGCAATAAAAAGTCAGACTTTAACCGTTTTCCCATTGTATATAAAAAATAATGGTAAAC
>NW_017306274.1:4522858-4526899 GCF_000935625.1 Nanorana parkeri
TTTGGCTGTAGATGGCCTTTGGCCCCTTTCTTGCGATGGAGGACAGACTGAAAACTGCGTGTGTGTAAGTGGGGGCAATGGACGCCCGTCTGTTTAGACCGGGCTGCCCATAAGCTAGGGTTAGGCATAGAACTGCCAGCTGGACCTGATCGGATCGCCCATGTGAAAAGGGCCTTTAGGGCCTGTTCACATGATATCAGGTCCTGATCAGGTGCGGATCTGCAGACTGATGCAGTGCATTTTGGCCGCGTTTTTCATGCGTTCCAGTAAAAAAAAAAAAAAAAATTTTTTGTGTTGGAGTGGGGCTGTTAGTATGTTAGCTGCAGTGCGTTTTTGATGCGTTATGGCCGCGTTTTGGACGCGTTTCCTGACTGTTTCCGGACCTGACAAAATGTGACATGCAGTATTTCTTCTGTCGTAAGCTGAACGGACTGCGCACGTGAGAACTGGAGCCCATAAAACACATAGGGATACATTGGGATGCATTTTTAGTGCAGCAGCGTAAGGATCCGGTCAGCACACAACGGACGTCGTGTGCCCTAAAGATGAAGTGCCAAAAAAAAAAAAATGTAATGTGTAAATGTATTAATATTATTTATTTATTATCCTGTTTGGGAGATCTTTGTTCTTTTTCTATGCCAGAGACCCAACAGGAAGTAATTTCTTGAAAGTGAGAGGAAATCTGTTTATCATCTGAACAGGTGTTTCCATTGAAAGATTTCCTTTCTATTACTATTCCAGTGACAACTGTAAGGTTTTGGGTTTCCAATCACTTTTTGTTGTGTTTTTATGACCCACAGTAGTTCCTCCAATGGGGACACAGACAACAATAACATCCTGGCTGGGAATCTAACCCTTCCCCAGCATCTAAATCTAAAGTGAAGTTATGTCCTCAGATATACTTTGCCTGTTCTCAGTGAGGCATTTTTAAATGAAGTAAATTGGCTGACGGTATAACATAGAAGGGTAATGGATCTCATTTCGGGTTCTGATGATGACTGTGGACTTGGATATTCCTTTTTTGTACGGGGTTCCTCACAAATACTTTTTGTTATATTGAACAGTTATTTTTTTATTTTATTTTTTCAACAGATTTAAAGGTTTTTGGTTTTTCATTTTTGCAGAGACCGGAAAATGAAGAGAAGATTGTAACCGGAGACCAAAAAATCAGCCCCCCTCGGTCCTCAAACAAAAAGCAGCTCCCTACAATACCGAAGAATGCAGTCCCCATTACTAAACCTATTTCTCCCGCCCCGACTGTACAGTCCACAAACGGGACGCACGCCTCCTATGGCCCTTTCTACCTGGAATATTCACTCTTGGCAGAATTGTAAGTTCTTCAGGGTTTGAATATGGTTACAGCTCTGCTGTCGTTTCATTCAGCCAAATAACAATTCTTTCTTTTTTTTGTCTCTGGAATTATTTTAGTACGCTGGTGGTGAAGCAGAAGCTCCCCGGGGTCTATGTGCAGCCTTCCTATCGCTCTGCATTAAGTAAGTCCGGTTACATTTCACTTTCTGCCAAATACTGAATCTTTCTTCCTTGTTTTGTTTTTATACATCAATTTCAGTTAAAGGAAAAAAAATATATAAAAGTATCTTCAGTTTTCTCAATAGAAATGGCTTGACTTGTCTTCACTGATCTCTCCTCTACTATGTTATAAAGTATATTTTTCTTGCTGCACTGTGGGGTTGCTTGTCTGTCATGGCAAATCTGTCAGTCATTGATCTGCTTGTACAATAATATTGGTCTCTTAATTTCCAGTGTGGTTTGGTGTCATATTCATAAGGCACGGGCTGTACCAGGATGGTGTCTTTAAATTCACGGTTTACATCCCTGATAATTATCCTGATGGCGAATGTCCGGTAAGTGTTTGCTTTCTGATCTAGAGAACTCTTGGGGAGGGGTATTGGGGGGGCGGGGCAGTTATTATAACAGATGCAGAATGGGGGGAGTTTATCAAAACTGGGGTAGTTGCCCATGGCAACCATATCGGCATCTCTCCAGTTTGCTCAGTTGAGATTTGAAAATGAGAGAGAGAATCTGATTGGTTGCAGTGCAAATCTGCTCCAGATTTTGTCTGCTCCAGTTTTGATTCCCCCAAATGAATGGTCTTTCTGATGGTTACAGCTTAAAGGATGACCCCGCGCCTCCACAAGGGTGAAGTGACAGCTGTATGTTTTGTCAATGAAACCTTCAGCCTACTTGTGATCAATAGGTCATTCATGGGTCACATGATAAACAATCACTCTGGTTCCTAATAGTTGATAGGGACTGGAAATGTAATTGAGCTAGTGGGCGCTCAAAGTGTGGGCTGGTATCTGTTAAAGGGAGGACATTTTTTGAACGTATCTCAATCATGGAACATGGTGCTAAAGAATGTTGGAGTACAACTAGGAATGTCCGATGCCATTTTTTTTTTTTTTTTTGAGCAAGTACTTGCCAATACCAATTACCGATACTTTTTCTTAAAGGGACGTGTAACATTTTTTTCTAAAACACAGACTGATGATTGTAGGGCAGTTTCTCACCAGAGCTAAATACACATGTCCCCGCAGCAGTACAGTATTCTGCTGTGGGGACATGTGTTCTGCGAATACATGCCCCAAAAGCAGAATTCCTCTCACCCAGGCAACGTGGATATCTGTAGTGGCTCTGTGGCACTCCACCGGTGATGTCGGGACCCGGCCTCCCCCACGTCCAGTCTGGCTGACTATCTGCGCTGCTGCCCCCCGACCTTCATCCATCTACCGGCCCAGTCCTTCCCGTCAGTGTGCGGCAGGAACCCTCAGGCTTCTAGCCCAGGGGTGGTAGTTCCGCCCCCAGTGCTGTCCGTGGCTTTGCTGGGAAGGCGGAGGAGGAGATTGAGAACCGGACAGGCACTGCCGTGGACGGCTATCTGCAGGTCCCCAGCATGCTGCCGAGTTCCCCACAATCGTGGGAACTCGGACAGCCGCTGCTGTTTGAAAATTTAAAGGGCCGGTATCGGCCTTAATCGGGCATTTTCACTAGTATCGGGACATCCCTAAGTACAACTATTTAAAAATCTTGTGGTGCAGCACTTTATGGCTAGTGCAATTTCAGGGTCATGCCCCCTCCCTCATTCACTTTAACTAAAATATCCTTCAAGGAGAAGGCCCTGTGTCCTTTGTTTTTATACTGATGCAGATTTTGCTTTCTTGGACATGGGCAGCCTATTCTGTGTGTGTTCTGCTCATGTCCATGAGAGGGACAGTTCATTCATAGTGGGATAGTTCTGGAAGCGGTTGATTTGGAAGATTCACAAGTTTGTAGCTTATCAATCAGCATCTTCGGGCCACACCTAGTCCAACCCAATGATTTTTAGATTGACAGCAACTTCTCCCTGTGAGCTGCAGTATCTGGGAGGGGAGTTTGTGAGACACATATGAAGGCGGATTTGGCTAAGTCGGGGGAGGTATAGGAAATGTTTTAGTTACTTTTGAGCCTTGTGCATCACATAGTAACTGGATCTGGTCATACACGTGCCGCCAATCGTACTTTATTATACAGATTGTGGACGGGAAGGGGTTCATTTGTCTTGTCTCGTACTTCTTGCACTTTTCTTGTGAAATTACTGATGGCATCTAAAAGTTAAGATATCCATTACTTTGGCTGTATTCCCTTGCTCTGGTTAGGGTCTCCCTTTTAAAAACCCAAGTCGCATAGTGTTCAGTTTGCTGCTGTCTGACTTCCTGCTTGTGGTTTAATTTTCTAGCGTCTTGTGTTTGACATCCCGGTCTTCCATCCTCTCGTCGATCCTCTTTCCGGAGAGCTGGACGTGAAAAGGGCTTTTGCAAAATGGAGGTATGTCCCTATTGACACTTCTCCTTGTACCTTTTGAGACCTGAGCATTTCTGACCTTCATTTTGTTTCCCTACTTTATAGTTTTTTATGTCATCTGAAACTTTGCATGGGTTTTTTCCCTCCTCCAGGAGAAACCACAATCACATATGGCAAGTGTTGATGTACGCAAGAAGGATTTTCTACAAGATCGACACCACCAGCCCCTTAAATCCAGAA
>NW_017306274.1:4526955-4539647 GCF_000935625.1 Nanorana parkeri
GCAGAGGAATAGTTTTATGCAGTTCTGAATGTAGTCGGGGTATGAACTATGTGAAGTGAATTTGTTCCGACATATTCAGAAAAACATAGACCTTTAATCAAACTAATAAGAAAAAATGTAGAAGCGTCAAAACCTTTGGGTTTATTTTGCGGTCTCTCCAAACGCCCCTCCCCCCTTGAGGATATGAACCCCTCTATTTGTCTACATAATTCATATTCATGAATATATCTAACCATTTACCTGGAGATTTACGGTAACATTTTTACCTGGAGTTTTTCTTTAAAGCAGAACTCCAGTCATCATGGTAATTGTGTCCCCTCCCCTACCAGAGTACGGTCTCTATTTCCTCATCTATTTCTAGCTAAATTTCCTTTTTTGCACTGGACTGGTCGGGTACCTGCTCCATTCCCATCTTCTCCTTCCTACAGTGTGGCAGTTGGCAGGGGAGCGGAGATGATTTGGTGAACTACATGCCTTAGCACTCTTTGGCTCAA
Organism: Nanorana parkeri; assembly: GCF_000935625.1. Lineage (NCBI taxonomy): Eukaryota > Metazoa > Chordata > Amphibia > Anura > Dicroglossidae > Nanorana > Nanorana parkeri. Next base: position 4,527,450 of record NW_017306274.1, read on the forward strand.
CCATTTGCGGGCCTGGCCAGTGTGCATTCCTCAAGTGCTGGGCTGTTTTGGCCAATACACACCTGTAATAGTGAGAACTATAGGGGGGGGGGGTTGTTAAAAAGACAGCTGGTTGCGACTGAAGCATCTGTGCATGGTTGGAAGTTCCCACAAAGCTGTGGCAGGAGGAGAGTAGACAAAGGTGTTTTGCATACAGAACATGGAGCTGGAAAAAAAATGTGGAGTCGGGACTCTATGGCGCAAAGATGGAACAAAAAAAATCCAAAGTGGAGTTCTGCTTTAACTTCTGGATGTTGAGGATTCTAGTTGAGCTGCGCATACAAGGAAAAATGACATTCAAATTAAAACGAGGTCCTTATCGTGGTTAAGTGGTTAACACATGTACATTCCAAGTCATGTCTGAAGCAGGCTTGACATTCAGTTGGACTTTTGTATCTTCTCTTGTCAATCTCGTTTATCGTATTTACTTTTGTCCATGTTGAACATCTTTTATATCAGTAATCTCTGCTCTGGATATGAAGTCTGCTTTCTGTTTGTGTTCTAGATATGACAAGGATGTTCAGCTCTTTAAGAGTAAAGTGGTAGACAGTGTTAAACTATGCAACAGCCACCTCTTCAATCAGCCGAAGATAGAAGACCCCTATGCAATAACGTGAGTAGCCGTGGCCTTGATCTGATGTGTGATGACCTGGAATCGGCTCTGAACTAAAGCGTAGCACACATTACAATCTGATTGTACAAAGTCCTCTAGTTCTACCATAAACTACACGGTGCAAAGGCCTGTTTGATTGGATAGATCAGGTAGGCGCTATTGTTTTTAGTAAATCTACAGTTGGTTATACTGAGATCGTATGGTCAGATTTGAAATGGGTATAACAGCCAGCGGGGCCGACTAGCAAGATACTGAAGCTTGACCCAGTGGGAGATTCCTCCCTCCACACAGTTTAGCGTAGATGGAGGAATCTGTTGCACTTTTTCCATCTGGCCGTAGAAAATCTGCAGATAATCTATAGGTGTATGGCCAGCTTTAGGCTCCCGTTACACATGACACATGGCCATACTATCGCAGTAGATCTAAAGTTGATTGGACAATAAGTGTGCAACATTAGCTCTACCAAATCTATGTAATGAGGACCCACCTAAGCTATTCGGTCATTTTGCACAGTGCAGGGTTGTGGTCTGCTCCCAAAGTTTGGGCTACTCCACATTCTTCATTATCTTACCGAAAGGATGACATTGCCCTTGCCTAGGCACTGTGGGAGGAAGCTGGGGAAAGGAAAGTATATTTGCTGTTTGGGTCCCCACTTGGTAGAGTCACTCTAGTTGTTCTGATGAGCCATGACTATTGTCACTGGGACAGAAAGTGACGGATATACGTCACCAGAGCAGGAGGTGAGGGGAAATCTTCCAATGCAAACACCTGCTTAAGTTACAGCTGTATAAGGGAAGATTTCCTCTCCCTTGCTGTTGTCTCTGTAACAGAAAATAAGTGGGCACACTGGCTGCAAAAAGACCCCAAAACCTGAGGGTTTTATCCGTTTCATATCACTATTTCGGTGACTTTCACAAAGAAAAAACGCTGTCCCATGTCAGTATTAACATGGTAATATTCAAGGCTTTGTTGATATATGAACATGTCGGGTACATTGTTTCTGTTCTCCACTTGATGTGCACCCAGAACAAATGCTTTAACTTTTTTTTGAATGCGTGATGGTTGCATTTTCTGGGTGGGTGACCTTTGGTGAGGCTGAATAAATAGTTAATAACTCGAAAAAATGAGATGGAATGGAGATTTAAACTGCACCAACCAGCACAAACATGGCACTAACTGACCGTCCCAGTTATGTCTTTTGGCTGTTGTAGGGGGCTGGGTGATGTCATCATCTTAATAGCAAAAATAAAAGCAGACCTAATGTTAATTTTTGTGGCACTAACCAACCAACAAGTTTCATGTCTTTTGGCTATTGTAGGGGGGCTTGGGTGACCTTTGGTGACCTCTAATAGTTAATAACTCGGAAAGGAGATAGAATGGACATTTAAAATACACAAACATGGCACTAACTGACCGTCCCAGTTATGTCTTTTGGCTGTTGTAGGGGGGCTGAGTGATGTCCTCATCTTTAAAAAAAAAGTTGCTATTATCTTAAAAATAAAAACCGTACAAATGTTAATTTTGGTGGCACAAACGTAGCACAAAAACACACCAGTTTTTATTTGTGCCGATTATAGGGGGGGGGGCAGCTTCGCTGAGCTGCTTTTTATGGGCTGTTATTTGGCTGGTTGCTTTATTATTAATTATATATTGATATATTAATGTTTTATTAATAATAATGTTATAAATCATAAATACGAATAAATAAAAATATTTTTATATTTTTCCATCTAGGTTTTCCCCTTGGAATCCAGCAGTACATGATGAAGCCAGAGAAAAAATGCTAGCACAAAAAGTATGCACCTAATTTGTCCATGAAAGTTGTTTGGAATACTTGTCTCTTCTCTCCCTTTTATACATACAGGGTGACAGATCGGTGATTTGAATGAAGTTTTGTTAAAGTGTTTTTGTGTGTGTTTTTTATTTGTGTGGAGTAATTGAGCATCACTGAGCTGTGGGGACTTCTATTCCAGCTGTTCCTATTTGCCTTTTAAGGGAAGTCTGTTTCAGATCCTGGCAGATGTAGGGCGGCCTTGTATGCATCTCGGTGTTGACTTAAACCAACAATTTGCAGCATTTATAGGCTGAGTCTTCCAGGTACTCGTAAAACCTCCCTTTTTTTTAACATTCCCCTTAAAATAAAGCAAGCTCACAACACATAACCTGTTTCCTGTTCATGAGCTTTGATCATTGAGGGCTTAGCCAGTTCAAACTTCTGTTTCTCACATATGGGGCATTTTGTTTTTTTTGCATTATTCTAGCTTTGTGTGAACTCGATGTAATGTCCCTGCCCACATATACTAGCATATTCACACTCTAGGACCAGATTGGACAGTTGCAAGTTAACTTGGAACTGTGCTTTTGGGTTGTGGAAGAAAACCAGAACGCTGGCAATGGAATCTTTGCAAACATGGCTATGGCACACACCATATAGATGTGTCCTTTGTGGGAACTGAATTTGGGACTGGGGCACGGCAAGGCTGGTAACTGTTTGGGCACTGTGTTTGCAGCACCCTTTAGTATGCAAAATCTCAAGGCATCCCAGTCTTAAAGGTAATAGATTTTTAAGGGGGACCCCACACAAAAAAAGTAGGTTTCACCTTTCACATCGAAGGGCCCCTTCAAATAATGTTCCTCACCCCTTCACGTTCCTCACCCCTTCACGTTCCTCACCCCTTGCATCAGTAGCCCCCTTCATATCAGGAAACCCCCATTTTTTTGTTTACATCAGGACCACTACCACAAAATTTTGAGGCACCCCTGAGGAGGCCAGGGGGCACTTCAGTGTGCTACAGCACCCTGGTTGAGGGAGGCTTCACTAATGTATGTGAACTAAGACATCTGTTTGTGCCTGCATCATAGGGCAACTCAAGATCGGTTAGTGGGGATCGGCAGGGAGCACAATGTCTAATGGTGGGTGGGATGTGTTCTTTTTGTATACCGATGAACACAATCGGCCACAGGGGGAGTGCATGGTTAGTAAGATGGCTAACTCATAGATTTGCATTGTGAGATGGAGCAGTGAAGCACAACCATTATGTGTGTATTGCTGCAAAGCAGGAATCTGAATCAAAGCCTGCATAAAAGTGTTATATTTTTTTTTATAATGTAAACTGGACTACATATTTGGGAATGTGCATGCAATCCTTCCTACACACATTAATTTACATCATATACACATGTTTTCTCAGTCCATTCAGGGACACAGCTTCATGATGATTAGGCAATGTAGGGTTATACTGTCGCCTACGTTGCTTTATTACCATCAAGCTGTGTCCAAGAGAGAAAAGTCATTATACGTTCCCCCCTCAATTGATTTTTGTAATCTGTCCGCTCATCCATCTGCCCTTCTCTTGCTTCTAGAAGAAATCGGAAGAGAATAAGACCCTTCACGTCTCCGGTTTATCCTGGGTGAAGCCGGGATCTGTCATGCCGTTCAGCAAAGAGGAAAACGCACTACAAACCTAATGCCTGGCTGCATACGGATCAGGACTGGGAAACGGGTGGACTGCAATGACACCATATTGATGGGGCTGACTGCACGGGAAGAAGATTGGGAGGACTGCCCTCCTTCTCCAGATCAAGCGTTTTGATTTTATCCTCGTCGGATTTCCTACACAGATTAGGATTTTAACTCTTTACGGTTTTTAATTCCCCCCAATCCGATCCTGAGTGACAGGAGCAGCTGCGCATCAGATACTTGGAGAGGAGGCGGAGTCTTTGCAGGAAGCGGTCTCCCTGGTTGGGGGTGGCCTTTTTTGGGGGGGCCACTCTGGGAATTGCATGCATGCTTATGCCTTCAGCTTGTCTCATCGGAGCTTTTCTGGCAGCGGGGTAGTTGTAATACCCCCCCTTACTTTATTGGATGTACCTGTTGATGGTTTTTTTTTTTTGGCTTGCTGAATTTGACTGGGAATTTTCAGTGTACGGAGAACTAACTACGTTTTGATAAACTATACACTACATTTAACAGATCTGTAGTATAACTTGTTTTAAAAATGCCTTTTGTGTGTAAATAGTTAGAATATTAAAATTGTAAATATTGTTTTCGGTAACTCCACATCTAGCACTTTTGGAGGGGAAGATTGCAAGTGTTCTGGTTTTAAAGCTGGTCTTAAAGGGGTAGATTTGCAGAGTACGTATTGTGCGGTTGGGTGGTTCAGCAGCATGGGGCGTGGCTTTTGCGATGGAGACACGTGATTTTGGATGTGACCATCACATGGTTGGCTGACATGGAGGCATGTGACATACTCTTTGCCCATATCAGCCTTTCATACTAAAATGGCTTTACAGTCTGTCCTTGGACTTATTATCCCGCCAGACCACCCAAAACTCGCATATAGCCCACTGGCCTAGTGGCCTCTTACCTCTACAGGTGGTTCAGCCAATCTGGCCTCTACTACAGGGCCTCTTTTTATGTTGGAATTTATTTTATTTTAAATTACTTTGTTAAAACCTACTACAGAAAAACAGCGTGCACAGATTTGTAGAATCACAGGGAAATCTTATTGCTAGAGTCTTAAAATACTACAAGAAATCACTAGTTAGGCCTATCAGCATATACCTTTTTTAAAATTGGTTATTTTGGTTTGAGGTGGACAGGCCGATTGGCATGCACCTTTTTAATGGGTATATCGGTTTGAGGTGTTCAGGCCTAGCTGCATACATCTTTATTGGGTATGTTGGTGTGAGGTGTTCAGGCCTAGCCGCCTAAATCTTTATTGGGTATATCGGTTTGAGGTGTTCAGGCCTAGCTTCATACATCTTTACTGGGTATACTGGTTTGAGGTGGACAGGCCTAGCTGCATACATCTTTATTGGGTATATCGGTTTGAGGTGTTCAGGCCTAGCTGCATACATCTTTATTGGGTATACTGCTTTGAGGTGTTCAGGCCTAACCACATACATCTTTATTGGGTATATCGGTTTGAGGTGTTCAGGCCTAGCCGCGTACATCTTTATTGGGTATATCGGTCTGAGGTGTTCAGGCCTAGCTGCATACATCTTTATTGGGTATACTGGTTTGAGGTGTTCAGGCCTAACCACATACATCTTTATTGGGTATATCGGTTTGAGGTGTTCAGGCCTAGCTGCATACATCTTTATTGGGTATATCGGTTTGATGTGTTCAGGCCTAGCTGCATACATCTTTATTGGGTATATCGGTCTGAGGTGTTCAGGCCTAACCACATACATCTTTATTGGGTATATCGGTTTGAGGTGTTCAGGCCTAGCTGCATACATCTTTATTGGGTATATCGGTTTGATGTGTTCAGGCCTAGCTGCATACATCTTTATTGGGTATATCGGTTTGATGTGTTCAGGCCTAGCTGCATACATCTTTATTGGGTATATCGGTTTGAGGTGGACAGGCCTATTGGCATGCACCTTTTTTATTAGGTATATCAGCTTGAGGTGGACAGGCCCATACATCTTTTAATGGGTATATTGGCTTGCGGTAGACAGGCCTATCAGCATACAGCTTTATTGGGTATATCGGTTTGAGGTGTTCAGGCCTAGCTGCATACATCTTTATTGGGTATATCGGTTTGATGTGTTCAGGCCTAGCTGCATACATCTTTATTGGGTATATCGGTCTGAGGTGTTCAGGCCTAACCACATACATCTTTATTGGGTATATCGGTTTGAGGTGTTCAGGCCTAGCTGCATACATCTTTATTGGGTATATCGGTTTGATGTGTTCAGGCCTAGCTGCATACATCTTTATTGGGTATATCGGTTTGAGGTGGACAGGCCTATTGGCATGCACCTTTTTTATTAGGTATATCAGCTTGAGGTGGACAGGCCCATACATCTTTTAATGGGTATATTGGCTTGCGGTAGACAGGCCTATCAGCATACAGCTTTATTGGGTATATCGGTTTGAGGTGTTCAGGCCTAGCCGTATACATCTTTTATTGTATATATTTTGGTTTGAGGTAGACAGACAGGCCTATCAGTGTACAGGCTTTGGGTGGACTGGTCTTTAAAAAGCCTATGCTAAAGCCAGCCGCTCGTTCGTCAAGAGGCAGAATCTCCTAGCAATGTGATGGGATGAATTGTCTTAAGGGGTTTGACCTTCCATAGGCGTCCCCCAACTCCTGAGCAGGCCTGAACTTTATATATAAATCTAAAATGCTGCTCTGCTACCTACCCCACAATACTGTTCATGTCACACGAGCACACATCAGTCTTGGTGAAAATTGGTAATCTGCAGAAATGGGGAACTTTTTGGGTTTTTCTTCTCTCTTTATTGATCATTTCTGTTTCAAATTGTGTTTAATCTCATTCAATAAACAGATACATTCGCTGCCATTACTGCTTAATACAGAGACTAATGTGTGTGTTGCTTGTGACAAAAAGGAAAATGGATTGATACTTTTTAATGAACTTCAATGTTCTTTCCTGTGTGTATCCAATCTGTGCATAGGGAACTACAGAATGTAAACAAGAGGGTTCTTTTTTTAATGTGTTTTTATTTGGGGGGGGGAGGGGGGATTTCAGGGTGCCAGTAATCTAGTGCAATAAGGCATTCTTCATGGTAAACCTGTGTGGAGCACACCATTTTAGACCAGAACCTGGACCCAACAGCTTAAATTGCAATTGAACCTTCACTTTAAATTACTTAATACATTTCAGGTGAATACAAATGTTAAAGATTTTTTTAAAAGGCAGCCACAGTCTGAGCAGAAAAGCCCATTGCCTGGTGGCATGCTGTGTAGAAGGATGCTTGTTCTGTGTTGAAGCAGTGGTCTCTCCCCAGAGCTCAAACACCCCCATGCTGGGTCAGAAGCCTTTTCCCTGGTGGCATGCTGTATAGAAGGAAGTTTGCTCGTGTGAGGAAGCAGTGCGCTCTACAGGTAAAACACCTCCATGCTGGAATCGGAAGCCTTTTGCTGGTGGCATGCTGTATAGAAGGAAGTTTTCTCTTGTGTGGTAGCAGTGGTCTCTCTCCAGAGGTCAAACACCCCCATGCTGAGTCAGAAGCATGTTCCCTGGTGGTGTGATGTACAGAAGGTTGCTTGCTTTGTTTGGAAGCAGTGGTCTCTCTCCAAAGGTAAAACACCCATGTCGTGATAGGAAAAGAGCTCTCCAATCAACAGGGAGCATGAGTGTCAGACCTCTGTAGAGAAGCCACTGCTTCCTCCGAGGAATCGATATGCAGCGGACAGGCTTTTCTACCTGGGATGTGGATGCTTTCTAAAGATAACAAACGAAGCTTTGGGATACATTTATGGTTTTGATGCACCTGAAATGTATAACTGATTTTTAAAGTAAAAGTTCCATTAGGCTTTAACACGGTCTGCAGCTATAGGCTATAGTCTCTCTCAATCTGTGGGCAGTGTATTATGCTGAGGGGTCTGATGTGTCCTGCAGTGAATAAAATGAACTTGTATGTGAACTGTTTTATTGGTAAAATGATTTGTAATTCTGTTCTGGCCAGTCTTGTGATACACATACCTGTGCCACTCTGCACAGCCAGGCGCTGGACAACCCTGTGTTCCTTCAGCTCTGTGTCCTTCTCTTCACCTCCCAGCCTGCAAACTGGACAATGAATTGCCACGATGAACTCTGTCCAAAAAGCAGGCAGTTGGCCCTGGGAGGTGCAAAGAAGAATTGCTAGCCTGTGGCAAGAGGTGTTTGAATCTCAAGACTAGCTGAACAGAACCATGCATTGGTAGGTACAACTGTCCATAAAAATGTATTTTAATATTTTGCCGGTTTGCCAGGATTCTATAGTGTCATGTCCATGATGGCTACCAGATAGCTTGTGGCGCAGCACTCCATATTTCAATAATAAACCTCTTGCTGCTGCAAATTGCATTCTGGTCCAGTAAGATGATGCATTACTAATTGTCTGATGGGTCTGAACAAAAATTGCTGTTTTCAGCAGCTCTGGGGTCCTACCACATGGGGTGAATTGCCCTTGTATCTGACAGTACTGCAGAGCTAACAGTTGAAGTAGAGCTTTTGTGAGGCTGAGGAATGGTCAAGAGTTGCTTATTGTGGATGCACCAGTTAAAGGAGAACTATGGGGTTAAGTCTTTTCCCCATAGTTCTCCTTAGGGTAACGGGAGGGCACAAACTAGCGTCCTCCCGTCGCCCTAGGCTCAGTATACCGCGAGCTGCTGCTCGCGGTATACTGAGATGCTGAAGCGGATCCTGACAATTGTACCGGGATCCGCCAAGCTGTGTGAGTGACAGCTGGCTCTGCCTATCTAGAAGCAGAGCCAGCTGTACCTGCCCCCTCCCCCATCCGTTCCGCCAGTCAGCGCTGGCGGATCAGAGCGGGGAGGGGGGAATCCAGCCCCTCCCCTGTCACGGCAGAGAGTTGTGACAGGATCGAGAAGTGAGCGAACGACGGTATGTGTTCACTCACCTCCCTATCTACTGAGCCGACCTGTGACAGTCTCATTGTCACAGGTCGGTTAGAACTATGAGGTGAGTGAAAAACACTCGCCTCAGTTCTCTAAGGATGCAGGACCCTGGCTAATGGTGAGGAATAAGTTCCACCGCCATTCAGGAATATCGCTGATAAGCGATCTCTCATGGCTTCAACTACTGTTATTTTGGGAGCTTGTGTTTTTCCCCATAGCAGGCTGTAGTCCTGGGTTTGCAGGCTGCCGACACAATAGATAACCCCCTCCCTATTGAGTAAATGTTGGGACGCTCAATGTTTTTCTGAGGTTAGGGTGAGAGAGCCCTAAGCTGTGACTTTTTGGCTGAGGTCACAGACGGCAGCTTTTCCTAAAATACCAGCAGCTTTCCATTTTGACAGGTGACCTGTGTCTGGTATTTAGGTAATCATCAATACATAGCTGCAGCAGCATAGCGGTGGTTCAGAGCCAATTGGATTGATGCCGTCTTTGGCCTTGGCAAGCAGGAAGTGGCTTTGGTGTGCAAGCAATCTATCCCTTGGGTGCACTCTGCATATGGCAAGGGTAGAGTCTGTGGTTTATAGTCCTCACTTTGAGCCCATGTGTCACACCCTGCTTATCTAATGTGCTATGGTAAGGTAGGAGGGGAGTTGAGACAACCAGAAACTGCTTCAAAGACACCAGAGGCTGCTTGGTTCTTGGCCAATGTGCTGCCAATTCCCCCAATCCTGTACTCCCATATACCTGAAGCAACTTGTGCATTGCTCATACAAGGCAAAGTCATTTTGCTTTAATTCCCCCCTCCTGGCAGCATATGCAGTCCTTTCCATCACTCCCCTGCCCCTCTGTTCAGCTGCTGGGAGTAAAAATAAGAAAGCCCTGTGCATTACTTGGCGCTTACACAGGGGTTGAGGACATCTCCCACCCCCATGTGATAGTGCTGGGCCAATCGCCAAGCACTAGTACTGTCACATGTTCCTTCATACCTGGCAGTACTGGACATTTTTCTGCTCCCATTGGCTGAACTGATTAGAGGCGTAGTAGTTGGATAGTAGGGGAATTGAGGCGTATGAGTGGCTAGGGAGGGGCAGAGCACTGGATTGCTTCAAAAAAGGACATTTGTATGATGACTGTTATACGGAAAGCCTCGCCACGTCAGTGCTTCATCAGCGAAACACAGAATGCTAAGGGATCATCCTCCTGTTGTGGACGCCGCTCCCTTGAGCTTGAGGGTTAAGTCTTTTCCCCATAGTTCTCCTTAGGGTAACGGGAGGGCACAAACTAGCGTCCTCCCGTCGCCCTAGGCTCAGTATACCGCGAGCTGCTGCTCGCGGTATACTGAGATGCTGAAGCGGATCCTGACAATTGTACCGGGATCCGCCAAGCTGTGTGAGTGACAGCTGGCTCTGCCTATCTAGAAGCAGAGCCAGCTGTACCTGCCCCCTCCCCCATCCGTTCCGCCAGTCAGCGCTGGCGGATCAGAGCGGGGAGGGGGGAATCCAGCCCCTCCCCTGTCACGGCAGAGAGTTGTGACAGGATCGAGAAGTGAGCGAACGACGGTATGTGTTCACTCACCTCCCTATCTACTGAGCCGACCTGTGACAGTCTCATTGTCACAGGTCGGTTAGAACTATGAGGTGAGTGAAAAACACTCGCCTCAGTTCTCTAAGGATGCAGGACCCTGGCTAATGGTGAGGAATAAGTTCCACCGCCATTCAGGAATATCGCGGAGAAGCGATCTCTCATGGCTTCAACTACTGTTATTTTGGGAGCTTGTGTTTTTCCCCATAGCAGGCTGTAGTCCTGGGTTTGCAGGCTGCCGACACAATAGATAACCCCCTCCCTATTGAGTAAATGTTGGGACGCTCAATGTTTTTCTGAGGTTAGGGTGAGAGAGCCCTAAGCTGTGACTTTTTGGCTGAGGTCACAGACGGCAGCTTTTCCTAAAATACCAGCAGCTTTCCATTTTGACAGGTGACCTGTGTCTGGTATTTAGGTAATCATCAATACATAGCTGCAGCAGCATAGCGGTGGTTCAGAGCCAATTGGATTGATGCCGTCTTTGGCCTTGGCAAGCAGGAAGTGGCTTTGGTGTGCAAGCAATCTATCCCTTGGGTGCACTCTGCATATGGCAAGGGTAGAGTCTGTGGTTTATAGTCCTCACTTTGAGCCCATGTGTCACACCCTGCTTATCTAATGTGCTATGGTAAGGTAGGAGGGGAGTTGAGACAACCAGAAACTGCTTCAAAGACACCAGAGGCTGCTTGGTTCTTGGCCAATGTGCTGCCAATTCCCCCAATCCTGTACTCCCATATACCTGAAGCAACTTGTGCATTGCTCATACAAGGCAAAGTCATTTTGCTTTAATTCCCCCCTCCTGGCAGCATATGCAGTCCTTTCCATCACTCCCCTGCCCCTCTGTTCAGCTGCTGGGAGTAAAAATAAGAAAGCCCTGTGCATTACTTGGCGCTTACACAGGGGTTGAGGACATCTCCCACCCCCATGTGATAGTGCTGGGCCAATCGCCAAGCACTAGTACTGTCACATGTTCCTTCATACCTGGCAGTACTGGACATTTTTCTGCTCCCATTGGCTGAACTGATTAGAGGCGTAGTAGTTGGATAGTAGGGGAATTGAGGCGTATGAGTGGCTAGGGAGGGGCAGAGCACTGGATTGCTTCAAAAAAGGACATTTGTATGATGACTGTTATACGGAAAGCCTCGCCACGTCAGTGCTTCATCAGCGAAACACAGAATGCTAAGGGATCATCCTCCTGTTGTGGACGCCGCTCCCTTGAGCTTGTATGAAGAGATTGTTCCCCATTGATTAGAACACAGCAGAGCTGAGGTACAAGGGTGCTTTGTGTCCCGCCATCGCCGTATGACATCACTCTTGGGGTGACTCTGGTGGTGCTAGAGATGAATTGTATGACTGCTTCTAACTGGTGTACACTAAATCTCATCCTATGTGGGGTAGCCGAACCATGCCATCTTAATAAATGTATAAACTGTGATCACCAGCTCTGATTTGTTTGGTTTAATATTGTGTTTAACAAATTTAGTATGAGTTCTCACAAATACTAAAACAAATAATGAGCCTGCTGAAGTGTGTAATGTTTACTGCACACTGTCCTTTTTTTTTTTTTTTTTTTTTTTTTTTTTTTTTTTT
>NW_017306274.1:4540098-4544445 GCF_000935625.1 Nanorana parkeri
AGTGGTTTATGTTGTTTTCTCCCTCTTTTTTTTTTTTTTTTTTTTTTTTTTTCTCTTTTCTCTTCACCTCTACCAATGTTTGGCCAATACAGGAAGTGAAGAGCCAAGTATAGACTTGTTGGTTTGTGAAGCTGTTGCCCACCAGAAGAGGGATGTGGGGTCTGTGGCAGGCGAGAGGTCCCTGGCCTGTGGGAAGAGCCTCCCTGTCCCTCACTTGCTTGTCCCTGATGAGGCATCTGGATGGATGACACCAGGTGTTTGTTTTTGAGTGACGATCACGGCTCTCTGCAGGGACAGGATCGAGAAGTGAGCAAGCGATGGTATGTGTTCGCTCACTTCCCGATCTATTGAGCTGATGTGTGACAGTTTCATCGTCACAGGTCGGCTAGAACTATGAGGATGAGTGATTTTCACTCGCCTCATAGTTCTCCTTTTAAACGATAAGTGCAGTTATCCTTTTTGCCTCTTCCCCTACCCCTACTTACCTCAACCTGGTGGCTGTTTTTTTTACATTTCCTGGCAGAACCTGCACCTTAGTGCCCCATAAACATCTATGGGTCTGGTTCCGAAGGTCCGAGATGGGGGAGTGTTGTAGGGGTAATGGGTTAACCGCACTGTGCTCTAAAGTGCCGTTATCCCTTTTAATGTGAACCTGTGCTCCTCTCATGCAAGGCAACAGTTTAGAAGTCTCTCCACCAGCAGCACTTACTGGCTTTGCCTTTCCTGCTGCTCCATTCATACTTCCATGCAAGTCAGTAAGCCAGTGCTCAGCTGGCAGGAGTAAGGAGAGTAAAGGTCCCCACACACCCTGCGATAATCGCGGGAAATCCCGCGATCATACGATTATCGTAAGCTGTGTGGAAGCCGTGCGACCTCTACTACTGTAAGGTCGCACAACTTTTATTTTAGGAACATGTTCGAAAACCCGCTGAGCATCGTACGATGTTCCGCGGGTGTGTAGCATGTTTGTAAGATAAAAGCTGGATGGGCCGGTTTGCGCAAGCTCACACTGCCCGTTCTGCACAGGGTTAACTCTTCACTCCTGCCAGCTGAGCACATTGGCATGGGAATGATGGCAAGGTAAGCAAGCTGGTGGGACCCGTTTTAATGTGAACCTGTTGCTTTGCCCCGATTGCGCTGCAGAACCAAAGTGTACTGCACAGTATTTTCCAACACTAGGATGCAGCCTTTTGCCCAGATTGTGGTGAAAGAGATGTTTCCATAGAGACAAAAGTTTTAAAACCATATTTTGTATTAAATTGTTTTATGCAAATGTACAAATCAGTAAACAGACAATAAAAAAACAAAGATAAAATTTAAATCTTTACACGCCTCCAAATTTTCTGCAAGTAATAACAGACGTCTGGCTATACAATGAAAATGTTGGTATTTCCAGAGGCAAATTGCAGGTTTACATTGGAATACTGTGCCATGCCTGAGCTGCCATTGACCTCGGGTCACCTGACCCAACTATAAATTGATAAATACCTAGACAAGCAGCAGTCTGGTAATTGGGGATACGTATCACTGGTCAGCATACAAAACCTGTACTTGTTTCAAAGTCAAATTTGGCAACATGTCCCATTTGTCTATAAATCTAATAAAAACTAATAGCAACTCAATGTCTGCTTTAAACATTCCCACTTTGGGTAAAAGAATTAGTCATGGATACTCAAGATTTCAGTGTGTTTCAGTGTGTTTGTTGTTAAAGGAGAACTATGGGGTCAGGGCTTTTCCCCATAGTTCTCCTCCAGTCACCCAAAGCTCAGTATAGCGCGAGCTACAGCTCCCGGTATACTGAGACGCCGGAGCGGATCCTGACAATTCTGTCTGGATCCGCCCAGCTGCGTGACTGACAGCTGGCTCTGCCTATCTAGAGTCGGAGCCAGCTGTACCCGCCCCCTCCCTTTCCGCCAGTCAGCGCTGGAGGATCGGACAGGGGAGGGGGGAAATCCAGTCCCTCCCCTGTCACGGCTCTCTGCAGGGATAGATGGAGAAGTGAGTGAGTATGTGTTCGCTCACCTCCCGATCTACTGAACCGACCTGTGACAGTTTCATTGTCACAGGTCGGCTCAGATTATGAGGCTGAGCGAAACATCACTCGCCTCATAATTCTCCTTTTTAACCTGATTTTAAATGTAAGTGCACTTTGTCTTCCCAGAGTCTGATCGTCAAAGCTAAACAGTAAAGTGACCCCGTCACCAAAGTCTATTTTAGCCAATAGATCACCTGTAAAAGAATAGTGAATATACTTTCCTATCTGGCAGCCCGTGTATTGAAATGCTGCCATGTCTGCAAGTATTCTACATTCTGGGTGCGTGGAATACATGATCCACCTCTGGTTCCTTCTGCCAGCTCGTAATATCACTGCAGGGCATAAAAGATGGTGGTGACAGCAAGTATTTGACTTTACTTGATTATCTGACAGCTTGTGTATTGAAAAGCTGCTGCAAATAAATATTCAACCATCAGTTTATTCCCTCTTCATTTACAGGTGACCGATTTGGCTAAAGTGACCCTGTGATGAGAGGGTCACATCAAAGTTTAGCTTTGGTGAGCAGGATGGCTCACTTTAAATTCCCATTTTAACATTTCTAGTCTGTTGTGGCGTGTTGCACTAAAGATCCCCACACACCTTACGATAATCGTGGGAAATCCCGCGATCGTACGATTATCGTAAGGTGTGTGGAAGCCGTGCGACCTCTACTACTATAAGGTCGCACGACTTTTAACTTACGGACATGTTCGAAAACCCGCCGAGCATCGTACGATGTTCGGCGGGTTTGTGGCATGTTCGTACGATAAAAGCCGGATGGGCCGGTGTGCGCAAGCGCACACTGCACGTTCGGCATTGCGGTCATCGGAAGCCCGCCCCTCGGGGTGTGGCTTGCGATCATCGCAAGTACGATCTGCCTATGCAAGATAGGCAGATCGTACGTTCTTTTAAGTACCTTACAACCATCGCAAGACAAAAGTCTTGCGATGGTTGTAAGCTGTGTGCCCAGCCTAAGGCAGCCCTTTCATTATGAAGAGGCTGGCAATGCACCTCCATGGACCACAATGCACAATATGTGGTATACTGCCCTGTGTTGTGCATTGGCAGCAACTGTACAGTGCCTTGGGGGCGCTATTCACAATGACTGGCACCACACTGCACATAGGTTCAGAATCTAAGGCGGTCATTCTGATCCTGGCCTCAACCTTGCATGTGACTGACTTGAAACAAGCATGCTGCCCCATGAAGTCTAACATTCCTTCATACATACTCTTCCAGCTTGGAGACTCGCAAGGTAATGACGACCGGACGGCTGAAAGTCTGCACCTTGTCAAACAAACTAGCAATTATTATCATACAGGATTTATATAGCGCTAACAGTTTGCGCAGCGCTTTACAATATAAGGAAGACATTACAATCGCAATACAATACCTGAAGCAATGGTGACTGTTTCTATCTTCCCGCAGGTGGTGCCATCTGTATCCATGTACCAGAGGATCTGGTCTGTCCTATATGTTTATATTACAATGGGCAGGCACTGAGCCGCTCTGGATTGCTGTACTGGCCGGTACTGTATGCTGGAGTCAGGCTTGGTACATTGGAGGATTCGTGCACTTGGTACTTGTCTGTGTTCATCCTTTGTGGGGAAGGCAAACTTGGTGTCTTGGTAATTGTGTTTGGAAAGACTTTGTTAAGCTGCTGTAGAAGATATTCATTTGTGCAAACTAATGACCTGCAGAGAAGAGCAAAGCCTGAGAATGGCAGCTATTGTGCATTATGTTATAAATAACAGTGTTCCAACACCATGCGTATATGAAGTTTATATAGTAGTGGAATGTATATACAGTGTATAGTGTCTTGTCGAATAATGAGTTGGGCTTTAAAGAGACCCTGTGACCAAACTAATCAATTGCAGGCTTTGTCTTTGAATCCAAAAAGCTATATTGCAATTCCAACAAACGCACAAAGCCAGACCGAAGCACATCACTCTCTGCTAGACCCCTAAACTCTTACGTACTCGCGACATGTTTCACCCCTATAGGGGCTTAGTTACACTTGAAGTCATGACTAGCCCCTATAGGGGTGAAACATGCCAGGGGAGTTGGAGTTTAGGGGTCTAGCAGAGAGTGGTGTGCTTCGGTCTGGCTTTGTGAGTTTTATTGGAATTGCAACTTTTTTTTTCTGTTTTGGATTTAAATGTTTCATTGCATTCTCTTTGCAGACTTTTTTTTAAACTTAACTTGTAATGTGCCTCTGAACTTGCTAGGGAATTGACATTTCAGAAAGTGCCTATTCCCTAGCACAGCGCGCTCAGCAAGTGCCTACAAACCCCCCCCCCCCCCCCCCCACC
>NW_017306274.1:4544794-4568157 GCF_000935625.1 Nanorana parkeri
CGGATTGTGCTGGCCCAGCTCCTATGCTCCTTCTCACATAACCTTTTATGTAGCTGCTGCGCAAGGAGAAGGCGAACACTGGGTTGCTGACATCACACCTAAGATGGCGGCACCCAGCAGCAGTCTTGAGGATTTTGGATGTCCACACGGGAGGCTTTTAGAGGTAAATACCATCCGTAAAAGATTTCAAACGCTTGCTTAAAATTCAGGGCCCCATGATCGTACCCACAGGGGTCGATTTGTAGAGAAGCGCTATATGCTTCAATTCAGCATGGTTAATATTTAATCAAACAACTAAATATTCATGGCTACTACCTGACAGTCTTACATCCATCCTGTGCAGGCCTGAAGCCACTACCATTGCTGTGTCTTCATTAGCAAACTGTTGTCACCATGTGTGACTCAGCACAGTGTCATAGGCGCAGAGCTCTGGTGTGCACAGGGCTATTGAAAGCTGCTTTACATGAAATCTGATCTAAAATGGCAATTACCTTTGACTGTTGTGTAGCAGGTTCACGGTCTCCTGCAATTTATTGGTCTTGCTCAGTTGCTGCTGTAGTGACTCCACCTGGAGGCTTAACTGCTCGTACTTCTGCCGCAGGTCATCTGAAACAAAGCAAAATGGTGATTGCTTACTACAAGCCCCATTATCCTTCACATGATTGCATAGCCTTTAGTCTTCTGTGGACCAGACTACAATTGTATTACATACTGTAGTATATTACACAGTTTACTGGTTTTTAGCCTAAGGCCTCTTTCACAAGTGCTTTCCGATCAGGTCCACCTGTCATGTTTTCAGGCAGACCTAATCGGAAGCCTGATGTTAGTGTATGGGCAGCTGGATCTAAATGGATTGGCGTCTATTTTACATCCGGTTACCCCTGGCTTCGGCCCGTAAAGGCAAACGAATGAAAGATCCGTAAATCAAGTATTTTTTTAGTGGTTTTCTGTTCCATAAACTATTTTTATTCACATGCAATGTGCATTTGAGCTTGCTATAAAATTTGACTAATCCAGCAAGAGTCTATTCCCAAGCACAGCCCCCTCCCTCCTTGCAGGAAGAAGAGAAAGGGAACACTAGAGTGTCACTTGAGTGACAGCTTTGAGTCTGCTGAGGCATCACATCCAAGATGGCGGCACCCAGCAGCAGTCTCTGGGGTTTGGATGTCTACACAAAGGACCATTGAAATAAATGGTCTGGCGACAGGGTCTCCTTAATGTTTCTTAGCTATGTAAAAGGGAGGCAATCCTATTAATGTTTTAAAAGCTTGTTTGCTGTAGCTTGTAATTATATATGTTCGTAACTGCATCCTTTTAATCCTCTTATCTCGGTGCTGACCAAAAATGATAAAGTTGCTGTAATGATTGGTAGCCAGAAGCCATGTGACTTAGGCTTCCTAAGGTTAGATCAGCTTGTGTTCTTTCTTACTCAAGGCAGGAAAAAGTGTCGCTCAGTTCCTCTATAATAATGTGATTTGGTGTCCTATTGATTCAATGAAGGGTAATGCTAGGCCCACTTTAATTTGGCCAGGTTAATTGTAGGGATCTCCGAGCACAGGGCCATTCAGTAGCTTGGACTACCTTGTGACGGCAGCAGATCTCCTCCTCCCTTGCGGGCTGCTTGGTTCTCCAGTTTATAGACTTTGCTCCGTAAAAAATGATTCTCCTCCATAACTTTTACCAGCTTCAGTTTCCCCGATTCCTGAGATTGTAAGAAACACAGAATACTCGCTGTGTAAAATAAAACATCTGTCAAACCTTTTAGTCATTTTAAACTTGAATGCTGAATTTTAAAATGATTTTGTGATGGGGCTCCCCCTGCACTGCAAGGGTTAAATGCTATCTTTTGCTCGGGATGCTGCAGCTGCCTATATACAATAGCCAGCAGTAGAGAGCCATGGCTTGAACAAAAGAACATCAACCTGTGTATGGCACCCTTTCAGTGGGGCTCCTTCAACACTGCAAGGGATAAATGCTAGTTTCTTCCCGGGGTATCAATACAAAGCAGTTAGTTTTACCTGCCTTATCACTCGCTCCCCCAGCAGTCAGCACTCCCTTCTTCTTTCTGACATTCCTGCTTGTGAGCAGGCATCCTCACTTACAATGTAAGACTATCAGTGACATCCCCACTGTGCTGCTGCAGAGAATATCGCTATGGGAGGGACCCAGCAGCCCCCACCCACTGCAGAAAACTACAGGAGGGGGCGGAGTCAAGACCAGTGACCCCGCACAATAAGAGAGCAGCAGTGACTGGTCTTCATTACAGGAAGCTTCAAGTTTCTTGCACAGATCTGGAAGAAATACACAGAGCTCACCAAGATTCAAGTAAGAATACACATGACTCTTGGATTTAGAAAATTTTTCCTTATCCAAAAGTTTAGCTCTAAGCCAGTTTCAAAGTAGCTACAAAACTAATGGGCAAACTTTTTTTTTTTTGTATATGTTCTTAGGGAAGACTTTTATTTTTAAACGTTATCCTCTTTAGGGAGATTTGCACTCACTTCCTGTTGTGTCTCTGGAACAGCAAAGGGAAATCTACTCAGGAGGGACACAAAGTAGGGAAGGGTTAGAAACGTTTTTCTATCTAAAAGCTTAAAACAAAAAGTGTTGGCTTACCATTTGCACTTAGCTTAGGGGACAGGGCAGGTGTACTACAGAGACGGAGCAAACCAGAAGGCATTTCTTCTTTCCCTGTCCAGTCTTGGGTCGCCGTGTCTATTGGTGTCCCGTTGACATGAGTCTGTCTCCTGGTCCGGCCAAACCACTGAAGAGAATCTTTACGGCTGTATCACTTTTTTATTTTATTTAGAAGAATAGCAAATATATTCTCTGTTTACAGTTGACTTTTTCCATGAACGTTGGTGCTTTAGAAACTCTGTGAGCAACACAGATGGCATACCATACTGTCACCATCCTCAAGCGGTCCATAGCTGTTCCTGGATCCTCGCAGCTGATCGCCCATAGGAGATATCTGTTTGGCTGAGTCTGAGGTCATCAGCTTGGTAAGCAGCTCTCGAGCAGGAACTGGCAAGAAGTAAACACCATGTTAGCCGACAGCAATTAAATTATTGTTTTAAAAAAAATCACTTGTCATGTTCAAATGCCTGAAATATGAAAGTCATCATTGCATGTTTGATTGAAGAGTACCAGTATTGTTTCTGAAGCCAGTCTGCAGCAAGCATCACATTATTAGACATTTAATTAGGAACTGCAGAGAAGAATCTAATGTAGCAACCTAAATCTCAGCACTGGGCAGCAGTCACACACACACACACACACACACACACACACACTATAAAGGTGCACATTGCGCTTTGCCATAAAGGAACTGAATGATGCAAAAAGAGACTGCCTTAGCTGAACATCTGAATATACAAACTGCTGTATGTGGCCTTAAAATCCAAATCCAGACTCTGACCCTCTTCCCCAATGATGCCCTGCACTCACTGTATGTCCTCGGCCTTCTGGATTAAATGACATTTAGGGTGATTTAATCTGGAAGTCTGGGACATCTTATGGCAGAAAAGGGATTACTTCAGAGAGGAGGTAACTTTTGGAGCCTGAGAAAAACTTGTTCTTGTGTTCTAGGCTCGAGTTCTTTCTTTGCTCTTAGAAAAATATTGGATCAGTATGACAGCCAGACAACTAGCATTTTCAAACAATGGCAACTTTCTAAGGGCCCCCCCCCCCCCATAGGTTCCTTAAGAGCTTAAACCTCAGAGTGTGCACTAGATGGAAAACCATTCAAAAGAGTCCTGCACTGAATGAAATAAAGGCTCTACATATGCTGATTTTTTAAGAATACCCCCTGGTGGTCTCCATTACTTTCCAAGTCACTGACCGAGAATGATCAAGTCAATGGCAGGTCAGAACTACCGAATAGCATACTTGAGCTTGAGGTTGAGGTTATTGCCTCAGAAAGTATTAAAAGTGCACAATCAGCATGACAGCCAGGTGACTACCATTTGTAGAAGGAGAGGGCCGCAATGGCAACTACTGTACTTTTCAGTACAGGTTTCCTCTAAATCAGGGGTCTCAAACCTCTGGCCCTCCAGCTGTGGTGAAACTACAAATCCCATGATGCATCTCTCTTCGGGAGTCATGTCTGTGGCTGTGAGAATCTTGCAATGCCTCATGGGATTTGTATTTCCACCACAGCTGGAGGGCCGGAAGGTTTGAGAACCCTGCTCTAAATGCTACATTGTGAATATTGCTTTCATCTGTTTTTGGTGAACAAGCAGTTGTATATATTTGGGTACATATGGGCGCTGCAGTGCGCTGTTCACTTGATTTTCAGAGAAATGTCCAGAACAGAGGTTTTCTTGCGTGTTCTAGAACTCCCTCATCCGTCCTTTAAATACTTAATAGTTCTAGATACTCACCTAGAAACCTCTGATTATGAAGGAGAGACCCCGAGCCATTCCAGTACCGGTCCACTAAGTCCATAAGCTGCTGGAGAACATCTGAGATGGAAGAGGTCTCGCTTCTACTTGGTGAGCTCTCCCTCTTCAGCTCACTCCCACTCAGAAAATCTTCTCTCTGAAAATGACAAAACATGGTATCATTAAAGAGACCCGGCCACCAACTTACAACATTGCATCTACAAGCTCAGAAAAATCAAGTATCTCAAATGTTTACTCGCAGTCATTTTACTTTCCACAAATGATTTTTTATTCACTTGCAATGTGCATTTGAATTTGGTAGAAAATATGACTTCTGCAAGCAGAGTCAGTTCCGTAGCCCCCCTCACTCTTTGCACGTCACAGCTAGGGCTGCAACAACTAATCGACATAATCGATTATAATCGATTATTGAAAAAGTTGTCAACTTTTTCAATAATCGATTAATCGGCTTCCGATCAGTTGGCCCTGTTCACGGCTCCACACACGCTGCACCTCCTCCCCAAATCACGCTCACCGCTGCCAGACCCGCATCCACGCTTTACACGACTCACCTATCTCAGAAGCAAGTTGCTGGAAGACTGCTCAGGTAAGCCTGCACTTTCCCACACATGGTGCTCTATAATGTATTGCTGGGATTTGTAGTCCTCTATAGCTGATGGTACATTGTGCTGTATATTATACATAGGAATACAAATCCCAGCAATACATCATACACTGTATGTATAATGTATTGCTGGGATTTGTTGTACTCTTCTATAGTTGGTGATATTCTGCACTGCGCTGTGTAGAGGACTACAAATCCCAGCAATAATACATTATACAGCGTCATGCGGAATTCCACCAGCTATAGAGGAGTACAACAAATCCCAGCAATAGTACATTATACAGTGGTGCAATGCCGAATACCACCAGCTATAGAGGACTACAAAACCCAGCAACAGTACATTATACAGCGCAATGCAGAATACCACCAGCTATAATGTACTATTGCTGGGATTTGTTGTATTCCTCTATAGCTGGTGGTATTCTGCATTGTGCTGTATAATGTATTATAGCTGGGATTTGTAGTCCTCTATAGCCGGTGCCATTCTGCATTCATTGCTGTATAATTTTACACTTTCCATTTCACTATATTGCACACCACACTGTTTTCTTTTTTTACTTCCACCACTCGAAGCTTGCTCCTGTGATGGACTGCAATCTCAATACAAACTAGTAGTCCCATCACTGGAGCCATGTTTTAAAATGTATTTTATTGTTTATCCGATTAACCGATTAATCGAACTTAATAATCGGCCAACTAATCGATTTTGAAAATAATCGTTAGCTGCAGCTCTAGTCACAGCCCACTATTCTTCTCAGAGTATCTAATTACTGGATGCTGGGCCAGCTCCTCCAACCCTCCCTTCATAACATTTTAAGTAGTTGCCAGGGAAGGAGCAAAAGGCAGCGCCACTTGCCGGGGCTGATGACATTACATCCAAGATGGCAGCGTCCAGCAGAAGTCTCAGGACATGCGGATGTCTACACAAGGGAGGCTTTTACACATCTCCAATAGGACATTGCGCATCCTTCCAATATAATGCACAGCAGGTCAAGTGCAGCCTCAGAGCTGTCACCCTTGCCATACCATTGAGGTAAAAGAGATCCTAAGGAGCCTAAAGCTGGCCAAGGAGAGGAAGTCTCTTTTATGCACTTTGCTCATAGAGCAATACATTTCCTTCACAAGATAGGACTATGAGATATGGGACTAAAGATAGGACTATGAGATATGGGACTAAAGATAGGACTATGAGATATGGGACTAAAGATAGGACTATGAGATATGGGACTAAAGATAGGACTATGAGATATGGGACTAAAGATAAGACTACAAGATATGGGTGATGACTAAAAGAGCAAGATTGCAGATAAGCAGTAAACATAAGATTTCTCCATAGGACCCATCTAAATTAAAAAGAAGTTTGGCAGACCCTGATTGAATTGGAGAGGCTGCAGTTGAAGTAGCTTGGACACCTTACACAAATTGCCTTATGAGAGCGTTTAATAAAGATCTGGTTGTAAGGATGCCTGGGAAAGACCCAGCAGATGCTGGTTGGTGAGATTATATCTTAGTTTATATACAATTACATTGCTTCAACTTGAACCGGAAAGCTCTTTATATGGGTCCATTTGTTCCAGACATTATGCGGGCAATGCAATGCAGGTGCAACAAATGGGCAATTGTAAATACACTCCAGTGCAGGTTCCATCAGGCGATATTAAACCACCCGCTTGTGCCTGCACTCCAATGGCACCATGCAACTGCCCATACCTGTGG
Organism: Nanorana parkeri; assembly: GCF_000935625.1. Taxonomy (NCBI): domain Eukaryota; kingdom Metazoa; phylum Chordata; class Amphibia; order Anura; family Dicroglossidae; genus Nanorana; species Nanorana parkeri. Next base: position 4,551,518 of record NW_017306274.1, read on the forward strand.
TGGAGTCCATCCTACGCCCGCCCTACATACACCAATGCTTGGCCACTCCAATATTAACAAAAACAAAACAAAAAAAAGCGTAAGCGCCACTTGCCGGGGCTGATGACATTACATCCAAGATGGCAGCGTCCAGCAGAAGTCTCAGGACATGCGGATGTCTACACAAGGGAGGCTTTTACACATCTCCAATAGGACATTGCGCATCCTTCCAATATAATGCACAGCAGGTCAAGTGCAGCCTCAGAGCTGTCACCCTTGCCATACCATTGAGGTAAAAGAGATCCTAAGGAGCCTAAAGCTGGCCAAGGAGAGGAAGTCTCTTTTATGCACTTTGCTCATAGAGCAATACATTTCCTTCACAAGATAGGACTATGAGATATGGGACTAAAGATAGGACTATGAGATATGGGACTAAAGATAGGACTATGAGATATGGGACTAAAGATAAGACTACAAGATATGGGTGATGACTAAAAGAGCAAGATTGCAGATAAGCAGTAAACATAAGATTTCTCCATAGGACCCATCTAAATTAAAAAGAAGTTTGGCAGACCCTGATTGAATTGGAGAGGCTGCAGTTGAAGTAGCTTGGACACCTTACACAAATTGCCTTATGAGAGCGTTTAATAAAGATCTGGTTGTAAGGATGCCTGGGAAAGACCCAGCAGATGCTGGTTGGTGAGATTATATCTTAGTTTATATACAATTACATTGCTTCAACTTGAACCGGAAAGCTCTTTATATGGGTCCATTTGTTCCAGACATTATGCGGGCAATGCAATGCAGGTGCAACAAATGGGCAATTGTAAATACACTCCAGTGCAGGTTCCATCAGGCGATATTAAACCACCCGCTTGTGCCTGCACTCCAATGGCACCATGCAACTGCCCATACCTGTGGTGGAGTCCATCCTACGCCCGCCCTACATACACCAATGCTTGGCCACTCCAATATTAACAAAAACAAAACAAAAAAAAGCGTTTTTTCTACGTTATTCTATTCTGCTCTATGACATTGCAATTGTCTTACACATTGCTGCCAACCAATGGTCTGCTTTAGGAATTCTACCATATCAAACAAATCATGCGGTTTGGTTGTGGACTTACATGCTGGTCTGAATAGAGATCGGAAGGTTTTGAGGATAACAGGGAGTTCAGGCTGCTGGATCTTTTCATTCCCATTGGAGTCGAGTTTAAAGTAACCGTTTTCTCTGGACACCATGCGCTCTTGTAATCTCTGCCCAATTCTGTCGTTTTTGCAGCCAGGTGGGCGTTTGTGAGAGTGGGTTTCGAAGGCAACGTGTAGGTCTTTGAGATGTCACTGAAGCCTTTTCTAAGAGCAGAGAGCGAACTCGAGGACGCAGGAGGGTCAGTCAGATGTGTTGCCATATAAAGATCTAGAAAAATACAGGATATACACATTTAGCAACTGTGTCTTATACATACCTATTTGTTTTTCTTTTTAGGTTTTGGATATAGTAAGGTCAGCACTTTAGTCACGTTTGTATAGCTGTCTATGTCCATACTGGTAAGATTCACTCTATTTGCCATGGTGACCATTGTTACCGAGACAGAAAGTTGAACTCTAAGGAAAATGTAACAATAAGGCAGCCACAATAGCCGGCACTGTAGAGCATGGATGGAATCAACTGTTTGAAATCAAGCCATGTATGGCAGCTATTACCCTTCCAGTGGGGCTCTCCCCCCCCCACACGCTGCAAGGGTTAAATGTTTTTGCCTAGCCGTTGCTCTCTTCTTCCCTGATGCTCTGGGTGTAGGTGAGCCCTTCGTGTCCTCACTTACAATGCAAGATTGCTGTTCTGGCTTTGTATGTGATGATGTCAGAGAGCTGTGATTGACGGCGCAGTGAAGAGAAGCAGCTTCAGTGGAATGGATGTATACAAAGGAGGAAGCCTGCAGGTAAAAGCGGCATTTAAAGGAGAACTATGACGTGAGTGATTTACACTCTCACACGTTGAAACTGTCACACGTCGGCTCTATAGAACTGTCAGTCACTGCTCCCCTCAGGGATTCCCTCCTTCAGCGCTGACTGGAGGAATGGATAGGGAGGGGGCGGGCACAGCTGGCTCTGCCTCTATATAGGCAGAGCCCGCTGTCAATCAGCTAGCCGGATTTTAACAGTATTGTCAGGATCCATCCCTGCTTCGGTGCTCTCGGTATATAACCGGCAATAGCCCGCTATATATTGAGCTTAGGGTCACGGGAGGAGGTTAGTATATGTCCTCCTATAACCCTAAAGAATTATGGGATAAAAAAAAGTTACCCCATAGTTCTTTTTTAAGCGTTGCAGTGCGGGGGAACCACAATGACAATGCTTTCTATACTGCACCAATATAAAAACAGAGGAAGAGATCATGGCTAGAAGGAGACAACCCCAGCTTAAATGAAACCCATACTAAGCAAAGATGGATGCTGCTATTACAAACATCTGCTTGTGAAAATGCTAGTTGCCCGGTTGTCATGCTAATCCAGGGCATTCGGGTCTTTTTAGTTCACTGACCCCTAACAAGTATGAAGATCAAGAGTTCTGACTTTGTTCATGACTTAATGTATTGAAGCCAGTGACAGCCAGGCATCAAGCATTTTTAGAAGGAGTTTATCAACTGTAAACTCCATATTTCTCTCACTACGGGAGTCTGATAAGTTTATCTAAGCCCTGTCCAAAAGCCCTATCTCAAGGGATTCCAGACAGCTAATTGTGGAAAAGAAAATGCACATCCAGAAGGTTCCCTTCTTATTCTTAGTTCTATTCAGAAGTATACTGCTGTTAACTATACAGTGCAGACTGCTGACAGGCTGACTGTAAACAAATCAGTGTTTACACCCTGGCCTGGGCTTGTGATGATAGTTCTGAAAGCAAAGGGAAAGAACAAGCAGAGGTAAGAAGTTAGATTAGCATAGCTTTGTGATGTTCCCTGGATACAGTACACTAGATAGTGAAAGATACTGTCCTTAGTGAAAATCAAAACCAGAATACCAAAAGTAATTGTCTGTATGGGGCACACAATTAATACTGTATATGTATATATATTTGACAGTGTGATACCTGAACTGAGCCTCAGTAGCCTCTCTCTGCTGGACTCCTCGCCATTATAGGAGGGTCTGAGACGCTCTCTTGTTTCGGAGCCTTGCCCGATGTCATTAATGTCACCAAGCCTAATCCTTTCATCCCCATCCAGGGTGCTCGCCCTCATCCTCTCGCTGCCCGCAGCATCTTTCCTTACTGGTGTAGATGTGAGATAGGTATTCTTGTAGCTAAACGCTGTCCCCAATTTATCTGGGTATTTAAAAATAGGATTTTTTGTGGCGCTGATATCCTCCTCATTTTTCATAGGCGTAGAAGTATCCTCTTGCTTTGGAAAAAACTCAGACATTGTGGACTCAGCAAAGGTGACCCGGTGCCCTTCTTTAACACGAGAAGTGGGGCCTGGGGAACGGAGGGATGAGCGTGTTGGGGATGGCAATGGCCTGTACTCTGCAAAACAAAGCAAAAAGGGGGAATATGAAAAATCTGAGCTCAGTGGGATTACCTCTCTAACCAGCCTAGACCCCTCTTTCCCACTAAATGAGGTCAACTTAAAGCCGACCTATAACCTGAACTCCAATCCTCATAAGCACTTGTTATTAGTCTGCTAGCCCCTAATCATGCCAGTCATCACAAGCTATTGCCCTTTACAAGTGGCATACGGTTAAGTAAAAGCTGATCTATACTTAAAATGCTGGCTCTCTAATAGGGAATTATTAGCACAGTTTAAAGCTGAACTCGAGGAATTACAAAAAATACCTTTGCAGTGGCGTCGCCTGCACTACAAGGGTCAAATGCTTGTTAAGTCTAGGTGTAGAGAAATCACGTGTATTCCTTGCTCTAGCAGGCTTCCTCCATGCTGTGTGTCTCTTCCCATGCAGCCCTTCAGCCAGCGAGTTACATTCTGACGTCATTACATACAATGCAGGACCAATAGCCCTGCACTGAACATAAGGATGATGAGGACCCACCCATCAGAGAAGCACCAAAAGGTATACAGTCATCATTAAAGTAAGGTAACTTAACAAAAATGTAACCTTTGCAGTGCGGTGGGTCCCAGAGTTCAGAGATAGGTTCAATTTCCGCCTATGGTGCACTTATCCTTTCTGCCAAGCATACACCATCCAAGATGTACAGCCCCATGGAATCCATAAGGGTTGACTGGACAGGTACAGCCAGTGGAAAATTGGAGTTGGACTCAGCCAAGGTCTTAAGAGTGCATATACGACACCTTGTATTTGTCCTGAGAAGCAGCCAGTATGGTGAATGCAGCTGGAAAAAAACACCGGTCATTATTTTATAGATGGTGCCCAGCCATAGTTAGAATTAAAAAAAGTCGACTATCTTGGGTGCTGTCCCTACAGTAATTCAATTGCATCACTAGAAGTCATTCTTCCAGGTTGAAGGATAGCCAGCATTATTCAGCCCAGAGTGAAGACATACTGTGAATGCAGGGCATCATGGGTCCCACCCCTGAGGGGGTATTACCAAGGCGCTGCACCTTCCCAGCATAATGAGCACCATCCATCTCTAGAGAGGAAGAGTAATATGACCCTGCCCATACCATAACCGTAATCTGGAAAGGTATATAAAAAGAAAACATAAGATACATGCTGGGGGTGGGAGAGCCCCGGCCCCAGAGTTGGGCATTAAGAAACAAGGTCCAGGTATTTCCAATATTAGTGTTACATTAACACTGATCGCCATTTCAATGCTCTGCAAAAATGTAATAAATGCACATGTTTTAAATATATTATTGTGGGAACATTTATTATTTTTTTTGCATAAAGGTGGACTATGCCTTTAAAGCATCCTTTTCTGATAGGATCACCTCTTTCACAAACTTTCTTTGTTTTACTGGTCCTGACCCGAGTTTGAATATTGTGACAATGTGTAAAGAAGCTTATATGAGATGACTGTATTTCCACTAGTGATAGTACTTGTGGCTGGTAACTATGCAAGAAGAGCTGCCCCTTTGTCTAAACTGGCCCTCCATGTGATAGTAGGATACCTCTGTGTTCTACGCCTGGCATAACCAATAACCCATATCTAATGCAGAAATCCAAATTAGAACAAATTGGATAAATATCAAAATATTATACCAATACCATCTTCAAAGTCGGTTTGTGGCTGTAGGTAGGACTGGTGCTCTTCAGACTGTAAATGGAAACAACATTTCATGTAGATGGAGATCCAATAAATATGGTTTTATAGTAATACCTTTTTCTTATGATGTATAAGCCTGGATTTGTGCCTTCTATACAGAAAGTAAGCTTACCTGATACTTCGAGGGAGAGGAGCCTTTAGTGTAATCTCTGGAATGCCCTTCCTGAATATTCATCTTGCCCATTTCTGAAAGAGAAAGTTATCAGTGTGTCAGGATGGTTTCTATTATAAAAGCTGCAGAAAAAATGTGAAACATTTCATAAACATGAATGCAAGTACCACAGTGTAAGTCCCTGGTGCCAAGCCTATGGCCCAAGGGCCACATATAGCCCGTGGATACTTGTTGTGTGGCCTTTTGCAGATCCCAGCAGTCAGTAGTGGAAGCCTTCATTCACTAATGACAGTGATCTAGCACTCTCACGTAGCATGTCCCAAGCCGTCATCTCCTGTAGCGTGTCTTCAGTCCCAAACCACACGTGTTGCATGTCTGAACTCTCTGACCATCTCCTCTAGTATTTCTGAAGTTTTTGATAGTATTCTGTCATACACTGAATATTATGTGCAGCCTTTTGGAGTGGTCAAGGGGCCACATTTGAGGCCCCCTACACCTTGTAAGTTGAGAACTACTGGTTAATGGTCAGGGCCCATTCACATTTATTGCGGTGACCTGCGATGAACTGCATCGGATCAACGCAGGTCACCGCTAACACAGATAGGAAACAATTGTTTTCTTTGTGCCCCATTCAGACTACAATGCAGTGTTTTACTAATACAAAACCTGAATGCCAACACTGCAATAATAAGTATTATTTATTAGTAGAATAAATACTGAGTGTGCTTAATCCATTTTTTTAAATTAAAAAAACAAAAAACTTTACCAGTCATTTTGCTCAAGCCAAAATCCAGGTGAACTTTAGCTCCGCCTCTGTCCCCATAAAGATGACTGCGTGATGGGCTGGTCAAAGAGGTGAAAAGGGCAATAGCAAGTTATAATTGATATTTTTTACAGTGTATCCATAAACATATATACATTTGCATGATCCCTCAACTTGTTACATAACATAATACAATATGGCTGTACTAAGCCCCTCCCGTGTCCATGACATACCAAAAAAACATTCACACCATCCAGTCCGTTCATCTTACAGTCGCATGGCATGACCGCACTGGACCGCTTAATTAGACCCTCCTTGTATTCTGGGGCAGGAGGGGGCATGGCAGTGCCATTCATTTCAATGGCACTGCAAACACTCCTCCCGCCTGCAGTGCGATCACCCACACAGGAACGTGTGGCAGCTCAATGCCCTGCATTCCAGTGCGTTGCGATTGTAAAAAATAGCGCAAGCACCGGTTTCTCAGTTGTCATTCCCCGACGAGAGCAGCCAGAGAGGAAGCTATTCAAGTGCAATCTGCATTTGAATAGCTTCTTTGCAGTGGAAAGGTGACAGTAGGGTTCTAATGATCACATAGGGGGCTTGTAAGTGGACGCAATTTTTAAGCTTGGCATGTTGGGTATCTATTTACTCCGCACAACCTCATCTTTATAAATTCTATTAAGAAAAGGGTATTATATTGTGGTTTTCTGCACTAAAATTAACTTAAAGGGTTATTAAACCCTCATTTGTTTTGCATACATCTACTGCTAGCAAGCAATAGATATATGCAAAATGATAAAAAAAAAAAAAAAAGGATCTTCGGGCGGGCGGGCGCATGCGCAGTTCAGATCTTCGGCCGGGAGACGAGGAGAGACACAAGGTAAGTATATGGAGCAGCATGCACCCGCATAGACACCGTGGGACATGAGTGAAGAGGAGGACAAAGCAGTCAGCGCTGGATCGGAGACACGCACCAGCGCTGGAGGGACAGCTAAAAACTACAGGAAAGAAGAAGATCGGATTAAGAGACATCATTTAAGGTAAGTCCTTACTTTAGCACTGTGGGGGGGGACTTTAAGTGTAATTTTTACTGAAATTTTGGGTTTGATAATGAGCTGCGTTAATATCATGCACCGTAAATATTTGCAACTTCCATGATCTTATTCTAAGGCTGGGTTCACACCTAGGCGTATCGAATATGCGCGTTTGTCGTGTGTTTCGTGTCGTGGTAAAAAAAACGCGCGATAAACGCGCGTTTCCGAGGGCTACTTGGCTGTATCCCAATGGAAACGCACAACAAAAACTGCCCCAAGAAGCTCCTGTACTTCTTTGGGCGTAGGACGTTTTGTAGCGCGTTCATACGGCCTGTAATACGCCCAGGTGTGAACCATACCCATAGGAAATAATGGGATTTCGGTGTTTCTAAAGGATCCGTGATTTCAGGGAATATATAACTATTGGGGTTTTAAGTATTTTTAGGGCCTAAAATGTGGATTAAAACAAACACGAAAAAAAAAAAAGGGGTTAAAAGAGCCCTGCAGGCATATGTAAAATACAAACAAGTAGCAAGCTGCAGAACCACTTCCCTGATCTAAAAAGATCTGTAGCTGTAGCTCTATTCACATGCATGACAATTATATTTGATTTACTCTATAACTAAGAACACCTTACTGACTATAAGGACTCACCTCCCAGACTCTGTCCCCAACATCTCCCGTGATTTCGACTGGAAGTTCAGTGTTGCGTTTTTCCTCTCACTCTCCCTCACCGGCCTGTCATCTGAAAACAGCGACATATTGAAAGTTAAAGCTGGTTGCTGGTGGTGTAAAGATGCAGCTTCGACCTCCCTCCTAGTTTCAGCTGAGCTGCTGCATGGCTGCGGAGGTGAGGAGTAATGGGCCTTGCTGACAGTTGGCTAAACTTAAACTTCCTGCATAAGCCAAACAAACTCCTGAGGAAGCCATAGCAACATCCTAGGCAGGACACAACAGAAACCTGGGCAGGGAGCAGGCTGGACCTCCCTTATACTCACTCTGTGGGTAAGATTGGTTTGTAGTAACTATTTCACCACCTTGTATCCGAAAAATCTTTATCCTCTTTTACAGGGGAAACAATAAAGTGGCACGCCAAAGCCCTCAGGGGGATGTTAGGACGCTAACCTTTACAAATAAAACTATTTCACATGTTCTCGCTATACCTATTCCAATAGGAAATGCACCTTACTTGTGCTAGGGCCCCGGGTGGAAAAATTAATATGGAATTCAAGAGCCAGTCTGTCCAATCCAGGAGGATTTTTTTTTTTTTTTAAAGGAGAACTATGGGGTCAGGGCTTTTCCCCATAGTTCTCCTAAGGGTAACGGGAGGACACAAACTAGCGTCCTTCCGTCACCCAAAGCTCAGTATACCGCGAGCTACAGCAGCCGGGACGGATCCCAACATTACTGTCTGGATCCACCCAGCTGCGTGAGTGACAGCTGCCTCTGCCTATCTAGAGGCAGAGCCAGCTGTATCCGCCCCCTCCCGTTCCGCCAGTCAGCGCTGGAGGATCGGACAGGGGATTCCCTGCAGGGAGCCGTGAGTGACAGTTACGGCTCTCTGCAGGGACAGGATCGAGAAATGAGCTAGCGACGGTATGCGTTCGCCCACTTCCCGATCTATTGAGCCGTCGTGTGACAGTTTCATTGTCACAGGTCGGCTAGAACTATGCGGCTGAGTGATTGTCACTCGCCTCATAGTTCTCCTTTAAACCTCAAAAGTTGGGCACCAGCTATAATTTTTAAGGTGCATTGGCGACCTGGCTCCTGGGATTTGACCATCCCTGTGCTAGATACACGTCGATCAGAGTTGGTGCCATGCAGTAACTTTTAATATCCGATCCTCTTTGCACCCCTTCAAAACTCTTTACATCTTTACTCTTTACATAAGTGTGCATTCACACCTAAATCGTAAAGGGAAATCACAAGTCAACTGAAGGTCCATTGACTTACCTTCCGATTTCCTTCCAATCGGTTGCATTCCATTTTGTAAAAATTTTTTGTGGCAAACTTTATGTGAGGTATCATGTTCTGAGTGGACATACTTCACTGTAATGGTTTTGTGCTTTGCAGTGCATTTGCACGCTTTTATGGCGTGTTGCGTTGTGCTGTAATAAGTAGAGCATTCTTTACTTTTCTATCAGCGCAATGCATGTCAACGCAATGCAATGCTGTGGTGTGAACTTCCCCCATATACACCCATTTATTTTCCGCTGCCCTTGCGTTACCATCCATTAAAGAAAGGATGATAACACAATGCAATGGATCTGTTGTGAATGGTGCAGTGCGATCGGAAAAAATAGTCCATGCAGCATTTTTTCCGATCGCACTGCATCGGAACAGAGAGCATTCCTGTACCTTGCAATCTGGGGCGGGCGATTGCACTGCGGGCGGGGCGTGCCTGCGGTGCCATTGACATGAATGGCACAGACACGCCCCCTCCTTCCCCAGAACGCTCCCCAGCTTGATCTATGTGACCCAGTGTGCCCAGAGCTCGAACTGCACCTGATATGGTGTGACTGGGTCCTAAAACAAATCGGTTTACCAAAAGATGCGCTTAAAGCTGGCCATAGACGGTACAGGTAAAAAGCTAAACAGCGTAGAAAGGGGAATCCCCTCCACCACTGTACTCTTGAATTCTGACAGCTCGGGTGCTGCTGTCATCATACCTGAACAGTGACTGCAGCTGACTAGCTGCAGTCACTGTTGGCCCGAAAATGTTCAGACTGGCTATGTATGGCCAGCTTTATAGAGACATAATACAACCGGATTGTATAATCTGCATAGGAGTAAACAAAAACTATGCAGTGCAAGTGCTTAATGAAATAATTCATTCAATTTATACCCAATCATATAGACCAGGGGTAGACAAATATTGGCCCTACAGCTGTGGTGCAAATACAAATCCAATGAGGGTTACAAGACTCTGACAGGCACAGGCGTAACTCACAGAGGCAGATACACGATAGGATTTGTAGTTGCATGACAGCTGGAGAGCCGGAATTTCCCTACCCCTGATTTAGACCCTTACACTAGATAGTTGTTGGTAAGAATTGCGGATCAAACAGACCAAATGAAAATCTGATTGCCTTAGTCCTCCTCTATCTAAAAAAAAAAAGGGAATTGGTTATCCATACACTTTAATACAAACAAGTGAAGTAAAACATGAAAATCAGTAATCACAGAACCGACCTGATCAGTAGAGGAGGTTTAAATGAAATGTTGCAATCCGCCCTGTAAACAATTATTTGCTCGCTATAGTAAAAAAAACGGGTGTTACTGGGTTGCTAGGGACTCAGGTAATGTAATACTGTGAAATTAACCCTTTTGTGATTCCCTTACATGTTCGCAGTCCCACATCAGACCAGCAAAGATTTGACTTATCATTATTTGATACTACATAATGGAGTATAGGAATTTCATTGTTTGTGACAATGGTTAGATAGACCCTAAGCCCTCATTCACACGGGCCCGTACAGATCCGTGCTGCGTGCACAGCTGTATCGGGCCGTTCCCGGGAAGGACGGGTGCTGTGTGTGATTTGTACCCAGCAGCCTGTCCTTCTCTATGGGAGCATGCGGCCGTACGCTCACCCGACCTGCACGTCCGTACGTGTGCGGGTGTCCCTGCTCGGACGCAGATAGGATCCATCCTGTCCGCGTACGAGTACGGACACCTGCACCAACGTGCAGGTCAGGTGAGCGTAGTGCGGCGTATGGCCACATACTCCCATAGAGAAGGACAGGCTGTTGCGTACAAATCACACGCAGGACCTGTCCTTCCCGGGAGCTGCCCGATACGGCCGTGCACGCCGCACGGATCTGTACGGGGCAGCCGTTACCCGTGTGAATGAGGGCTATAGGTTAGTTACTAAAGGAATGCCGACACGGCACCTTTCCTCATTAGAACATAGAAAGTCCACCAGCTGATTATAATGAACCCAGACCCTCCCATTCAGGAACCACTTTGGAAAGGACACGCTGCAACAAACAGCTTTATCTCTAGAACATTAACAGGTAGGAATTGCAACAAAGTTTGTTAAAATCCGTGTAATGTACATTGACCATCCAGGGGGGAATTATTATTTTTTTTCTCAGCAAAAGTGGACATATTCTTTAAGACATATCCAAACAATTATCTAGCACAGGTTTGTACTCGCCTAGTGTTTCCAATGTCCCAACAATGTGGATGACAAAAAGACGGTAATCAGCATCTTGTCTGGTCACTGGATTCAGACGCAGATCCAGAGTTTTCAGCTGTGCCAAATGTTTGAGATGTTTTATCTCATCAACCGATGCAATGTCGTTATAATATAAGTTCAGGTAATAAAGAGAGTGTAAATATTCTATTCCCTGTGAAAACGATATTAAAATTACATTTTTATTATATGCAAACTGCTTTAACATGCAATTTAGTCAGCATGACAGCCAGGCAATTAGTAATTAACACTAGGACAGCAACTGCAGGCTCCATGTTCTCTCAGTACAGGTCATCTTAAAAGAGAACTAAAGCAAAACCTTTTTTGGCTTTATTTCTCTTTTGGTTTAAAAGAGTACATATACTAATGTCCTCCTGTGATCCAAAGTCAGCATCTAGCGAGCTACCGCCCGCTATATGCTGACAGCGCAGAGCTGTGCTGCAGGTCAGTTGTGATGGGCTCGGGCATGTTCGCAAGCGCCTCATGCCGAGCCCGCAGGGCCAATCACAGGCACTGAGACATGTTCCCGGTCTGCAGCTACAGAGATTGGGAAATGTCTCAGTGCCTGTGATTGGCACTCCGCGCTGACAGCTTCCTGGCCCATCACTACAGGCCAGGAAGGATCCCCACAATTTTGACGGTATCCACCCCTCTCCTCTGCCTGTCCCTCCAATGAGCGCTGGAAAAATAGAGGGAGGGTAGGGAATACCTGTGTGGAGCAGTGTCTGACACCACTCTCTGCAGGGAGAAGATTGAGCTGAGCAATCAGTGGTTCGTGATCGCTCAATTCTCAAGCTACAGAGCCGGCGTGTGACAGTTCCAGTATCGCACACCAGCTCAAAGCATTGGGAAGGGTACACTTTACTCTCCCAATACTCCTCCTTTATGATAATATAATAACACCAAGGTTTTTATTTCTCAAAACTCTGGAAATAGTTAATACCTGAAACCTCACCTGAACAACTCTGACTCTGGTGTTGTCAATCAGTGAACTTACCTGCAAGCTGATTATGATGTTTCTGGACAAGTCCAGGGAACGGAGACTTTTAAAATTTTTAAATGCATCCCCCAAGCTGACAATTTTCTCTCTGTACGTCCCTTGTAGTGCCAGAGACTGCGCTGTGCCTGCAAAGACGGTGAATAACAGGAAGAATTTAGCTTGAAAAGCAGACTTCAGCTCTTACACAACTACGAGTCATGGAATGGTGAGAGTTGTAGTTCTTGGAGGGGGCTGGAAGGCTGCAGTGTAGTCCCTGCCTGTACAGTACATGCTAGAAGACAAATAATGCACACGAAGCACCAGCAGATATTTACATGTTTCGGTAAGATTATTATTAGGGATTTATATAGCGCCAGCAGTTTGCGCAGCGCTTTACAATATAAGGAAGACATTACAATCACAATACAATTCAAGACAAGATGGTAAGGAGGGCCCTGCCCCTGAGGGCTTACAATCTAGAAGGGAGGGGCCAGTAATACATGAGGAGGTAGCTATGTGGGGATGAATTGTTTGAGAAGATGATGGATCAGTAGTTAGGTTGAGGTGGGATAGGCTTCCCTGGAGAGATGAGTCTTAAGGGATCGCCTAAAGGCAGTCAGAGTAGGAGATAGATGGACAGGTTGGGGTAAAGAGTTCCACAGGATGGTGGAGACTCTACAGAAGTCCTGGAGGCGAGCATGGGAGGAGTTGACGAGGGAGCTGGAAAGCAGGAGGTCTTTTGAAGAGCGGAGGGGATGGTTAGGGTGATACTTTGAGACCAGGTTTGAGCTATAGGCGGGGGCGGAGTTGTGGATGGCTTTGAAGGTGGCTGTTAATATTTTGAATTTGATCCTTTGGGCTATTGGAAGCCAGTGCAGGGATCGGCAGAGGGGGGGTTGCAGACACTGAGCGGTTGGTTAGGTTGATGAGTCTAGCAGCAGAATTCATGATAGACTGAAGGGGGAGCAGCCTGTGTAGAGGTTGGCCAATGAGGAGGGAGTTGCAATAGAGAGAGATGACAAGGGAGTGGATAAATGAATGACACCTGTACACCACTTTGGATTCTATGTATACATTTTTAATAACGTAGCAGCTCTTATGGATGGTTGCTTTAGTGAACATTATCATTACAGAACCCTACCACAGACAGTTGCCTTGGATAAAATTATTAGACAGAAGCACTCTATAAATGGTTGCTATGGGAATTTTTTTTTACAGAAACCCTCTATGGATGGTTGCTATGGGACATATGATCACAGCAGCCCTCTATTGATGGTTGCTATGGGAAACATTTTTACATAAGCCCTCCATGGATGGTTGCTATGGGATATTTTATTACAGGAGCCCTCTATGGATTGTTGCTATGGGATATTTTATTACAGGAGTCCTCTATGGGTGGTTGCTATGGGTTGCATCATGGCATTCGCTCTACAATATTAGTATTGTTACTCTGGGTGTTGCTTGCGTTACCTGCCCCCGCCGGCTGCAGCCCGGCTCTTTCGCACACCCAGCTCTCCCTCAAACGAACCCTTCTCACCGCCATCCCATTGAATGGGTGCAGCTTAATCAACATTCCCTATAGCAACGGCGGGAAACAAGAGGAGAGGAGGGAAAGGTTCCGGGGGAGAGCGGGACACGGAGCTTGGAAACACATTAGCTGGGGGCGGAGTTCTCTCTGTGGTAACAACCAATAGGAAAGGCGACAACCGAAAAACGTCTGCTGTATTGAGCTGTTCTGAGAGAGATGCTGTTGCCATGGAGAAGGGGGCGGGGAGAATGCGTTCAGCTGTGTGTGTGGCGGGAAAGGGAGTGCTCGGACTTCGGCGTCTCTGAAAGCTCTGTCATGGCGACAGAGGCCGGAGAGGTGATAGTGAGATGTCACGTCTGCTCACATTACACGCTGAGCTGGGACAGGGGGAGGGGGGGATTTCAGTCTGTACATCTTGTGTTACTGCTCTGGATCATTTTAACTTTAACACTACAAGTCCGAGCAGACTGACCCCCGCCCCCTTCACCTCAGTCACACAGGCCCAATGACACAAACAGAGGCCAGGACCTGTTCATTCCATTTTACTTCCATCCTTTCTACTAGGCGCCATGTCACACAAACACACACGCAGTGATATGATCATCATCGTTGCATGCACCTAAAATGATCGAATTCATGTAGAACTGGTAACCTCAGACGCGGTGCCACCTTTTCTTCAAGTGAAACCCCAACACTAGCGCCGCACAGCAATTCAATTTTTTTGGAGAATATAGAGGAAAGGGAGCCAGTGGAGGGAGTAAGGAGACCGGCTATAGTAGACTACAAATCCCAGCAATACACAATTTTATGAAGCTACATGTTCCAGGAGAGCACATTGATACCCGAGGGCTGTGTGCGGGCTCTCTGGAGGGCTGTGCGCGGGCTCTTTGGAGGGCTGTGCGCGGGCTCTTTGGAGGGCTGTGCGCGGGCTCTCTGGAGGGCTGTGCGTAGGGTTGCCACCTGTCCAGGATTCACCCGGACAGTTCGGGTTTTGAATGCTGTGTTCGGGTTTCATGGCAGCAGAAACCCGGACACGAGATGTCAGGCAGACAGGGGCAACCAAAATTACAATATGGCTACTGGCCCCCACTGAAAATAGTCTCAACTGATATTTACATATGAATGGGCGGCACTTTTTACATTTGAACAAGCCACGACTCATTCTCCGACAAAAATGACTGTGCGTTGCTGGAGTGTTCGTGTTTCGCTTGAAGAAAAGGTGGCAACCCTAGCTGTGCGCGAGCTCTCTGGAGGGCTGTGCGCGGGCTCTCTGGAGTTCTGTGCGCGGGCTCTCTGGAGGGCTGTGCGCTGGCGCTCTGGAGTGCTGTGCGCGGGCTCTCTGGAGGGCTGTGCGAGGGCTCTCTGGAGGGCTTCCACTCTTCTCCACACCCCCTTCATTGCTTCCTTCCACTCTTCTCCACATCCTTCCTTCACTAGCTTCATCCCACTCTACTCCACATCCCTCTTTTACAAGTTCCATCCCACTCTTCACATCCCTTCTTCAGTGCTCCACCAGCTTAATACCACTCTTCTCCACATCCCTCCTTCATCCCACTCTTCTCCATCCCCCCTCCCCCTTCTTCACCAGTTCCATCCCACTCTTCTCCACATCCTTCCTTCACTAGCTTCATCCCACTGTACTCAACATCCCCACTGCACCAGTTCCCTCCCAGTCTTCTCCACATCCCTTCTTCACCAGTTCCATCCCACTCTTCTTCACCAGTTCCATCCCACTCTTCTTCACCAGTTCCATCCCACTCTTCTTCACATCCCTTCTTCACCAGTTCCATCCCACTCTTCACCAGTTCCATCCCACTCTTCACCAGTTCCATCCCACTCTTATTCACATCCCTTCTTTACCAGTTCCATCCCAGTTTTCTTCACATCCCTTCTTCACCAGTTCCATCCAACTCTTCTTCACCAGTTCCATCCCACTCTTATTCACATCCCTTCTTCACCAGTTCCCTCCCAGTCTTCTCCACATCCCTTCTTCACCAGTTCCATCCCACTCTTCTTCACCAGTTCCATCCCACTGTTATTCACATCCCTTCTTTACCAGTTCCATCCCAGTCTTCTCCACATCCCTTCTTCACCAGTTCCATCCCACTCTTCTTCACCAGTTCCATCCCACTCTTATTCACATCCCTTCTTCACCAGTTCCATCCCAGTTTTCTCCACTTCCCTCATTCACCAGTTCTATCCCACTCTTCTTCACCAGTTCTATCCCACTCTTCTTCACCAGTTCCATCCCACTCTTCTTCACCAGTTCCATCCCACTCTTCTTCCCATTCCTCCTTCACCAGTTCCATTCCAGTCTTCTTCACATGCCTCCTCCTTCGCCAGCTTCCTCCCATTCTTCTTCAAATGCCTCCTCCTTCGCCAGCTTCATCTTGCTCTTCTTCACAACCCTCCTTCACTCCTCCATCATCCTTCCTTCCACTCTTCTCTAGATTCCTCCTTTACTCCTCCACCAGGTTCACCCCAGCTCCTCTCTATATTCCTCCTCCATGAGCATCAGTCCCCAGTTTATTTCCGGTCTCAGGTCTGTACAGGACGTGCGGCTGGACTACAAGAGTGCATGAGTACAGTGTATGGGTATGGTGTGAGAGACCATGTTTTTCTTGTTACACCCTAAATATGGGTGTAGAATGAAACATGGAGTTAGACTTCGAGGGGAGACTCTCCAGCAGAATGGTTACTACTAAAAATGTTTGCCAAAGTTCACTTGTATTTAAAGGAGAACTAAACTCCTGTTTCAAAAAAATGCTGACTGGTAGATTTTTTTTTTATGACAGAGGAGACTTTGTATGTCCTT
>NW_017306274.1:4568226-4612499 GCF_000935625.1 Nanorana parkeri
TCTGGGTGCCCTAACTTTTTTAAGCATATCCATTTTGATAGGAGATATATACTATGACAGGCTGTGATGTATTATATTATAATAGTAGATGTATACCAGGGGTGGGCAACTCTGGTTTAAAGAAATTGCTTTTTCTCTTGTTCTATACAGGAAGAGGGAGGTCCAAAAGATGAAGACGATGAACTCTTTTACATTAATGCTGGTGCATGGATCTTCCCCATACCCAAGATTAAACTGGCTTCTTTTCCCCATTCGTTACTATATCGAGAGGCCTGCTTGTTATCCGAATCCGATAGAACAAGGATATTCCTAGACCGGGATGGCTTTGTATTCAGCCATATTCATCAATTCCTACTATTGTCACAGCTTCCAATATCCAGCTTATCAGAACTGGACTTGTTGTATGAGCAAGCTAGCGGACTCAATCTGATGGCGGTTATAGAGGTATTCATTGAGCAATAACTCAGCAGAGGTTACTTTATATATTTTGACTTTAGACAAGTTCCATAAATCCAGTCAAAATATGTTTTTATAGAGTTGGAATCTCTGTCAGGTTTTTATTGTTGTCTGTGTCCCTGCTGGGGATATCTAAACCAACTATTTGTCCTGTCCTAAACTATCCACGTTTTTTATGTTGTAATACACTTATATTAATGAAATATGTAGAAAATGCTCCCTGATGGAACCCCCCCACCATGACGGGTAATACAAAAATGGTAACATGTTGCAGCTCTTGAGCTTCAACTGGGTCTGTAGTGTGTATTTTGGGATGGTTAATCACAAGTAGACATGTAAGCTGCGGAAAAATTTGGTTCAGATATTTAGTTATTTCAGGATTTGGATCCGAAATTCGGTTCGGATTCGGACGAAATCCAAATTTAGTTAGTTTCGGATGAGTTTACGAACGTATATTCGTTGCGAATACCACATAAAACCATATACAGATATTACTACTAAAGCTGAATCTCCTAGACCCGAATGGCATACGGGATCCGAAATTTCCGAATAGCATTCGGGTCTGGGAGCCATATACATTTATTACTAAAGCTGAGGCTCCCAGACTCGGATGGCATTCGGGAGCTCCCGAGTGTAATTCGGAAATTCGGATCCCGAATGCCATTCGGGTTAGGAGCCTCAGCTTTAGTATTACATGTATATACTGAACACAAATTTTCGTTACGGCATGTGACTTTTCTGGCCAATCAGATGGCTCCCATGTTGCCGTAATGAAAATTTGTGTTCAGACCCATTCTGATGCAATAAACCGAAAAACACTTCTGATTGGCCAAAAAAGTCACATGCTTGCTTCAGTTTTGTTTTTGAACGAAATATGGACAGGATCCGGAAATGGAAATTCGGATGCATTAGGATTCGGATGAATTTTGATTCGGAACTAAACGAATGGCACATGTCTAATCACAAGCAGTTTCCCATTGTAAACTATTTTACTGGCTGGATTACCATTTATTCTGTACTGTGTCTCTATGTGGAAGCGCCCATCTTAGTAGTGGCAGGGTTTTGCTTCTCCATTTCAGAGGTGACGCCCTGATGACTGGTGGGTAAATAGTTCACAGTCTTTACTGGGACCGTGAGAGTCTCAGTCAGGTCATAGACTAGGCGCTTATCTCTGTAATGTTTGAATATGATAACTGTTTGTTTGCCATTGACAGGCGATAGACAAGCTAAAGGCGGGAAAAGAAGAAAAAACAATCCTCCATGAGCAAGTGGTGCCAGAAATTCCAGCCAGTGAGAAAGCTCCAATAAACCGCTGGAAAACCTACAAATGTAACAGCAGGCTATATGAATGGCCTCCAAAAATGTCCTTGTCCCCAGGTAATGATTTATCTTCCTGATCTTGCATGTGGTCTGTGTTAAAATTAAAGTTACTTATCTTTTGCTTTACTTCCTTCATCAACATACTAATGAAATGTTATTATTTTAGACCCAGTGACATCATCGTTGGGTCTCTGTACTTCTCAATGCAACGCTGGCAGATCGTTGCTGGTGGGAAGGGCCGGCAGGGTGCTGTCAGTAGCTTCCTGAAAACATCACAGCCCTCTGCCTTAGTACTCCTCTCAAGTGCCCTCAGCCCTGATGCAAGCAGTGAGCTGGTCTTTTGGGACGAGTTATGCAAATGCTAAAATGCCTTAATGGGTGGGTGTTCCTCAGCAGGCTGTTTTTGAATGTAGACCACCCTAGGTAATGCCCACATGTGATGCTGAGCCTCCAGGATTGAAAGAACTGATATCCAATGAATGAAAGGGGCAGGCCAAGGACTGTCAGGCTGGGTAAGAAAGAGCTAGATGTTGCTTGATGTCCTCCAGCCTGGAAATGGGGCAGGCTCTGTTTGACTCGCTGCAGCTTCTAATGCAGATTGTGAGAAGCTCCCAGTGTGCAGTGATATCAGAGGAAACAATTTCAGTCCAGGAGACTGACTGAGAACTGTGCAACACTGAAGGGAAGGGTGGAGATCAGATTTAAATGTCTTTTGGCTTGTTATATTACGGTTGTTCTTTTAGTTTTTAGTTGATTCTGTTCCTTAATATCACACGTAAGTCACTCATCTTTTCTTTAGGGATCCGGGACACAGCCCCTCTTGGACTTTTAGTTGATCCCTTTCTTGATGCAGAAGAGGAAGTTCATTATTGCTTCTTTCCAATAGACATTCTGAAGCAATATCCGGCACTGGTAACAGATGATAACTTGCTTTGGTTCTCCGAGAAATTCATACTGCTGGAATGTGGAAGCCCCCAGTTCCGGTTCATAGGTGAGATTAATATGTGATGAATGCATTTATAGGTTATATTAGCATGTACACTCACCGGCCACTTTATTAGGCACAACTTGGTAGTACCGGGTTGGACCCCCTTTTGCCTTCAGAACTGCCTTCATTCTTCGTGGCATAGATTCAACAAGGTGTTGGAAACATTCCTCAGAGATTTTGGTCCATATTGACACGATAGCATCACGGGCTCAAAGTGTGCCAAGAAAATATCCCCCACACCATTACACCACCACCACCAGCCTGAACCATTGATACAAGGCAGGAAGGGTCCATGCTTTCATGTTGTTTACGCCAAATTCTGACCCGACCATCTGAATGTCGCAGCTGAAATCAAGACCCATCGGACCAGGCAACGGTCTTCCAATCATCTATTGTCCAATTTTGGTGAGCCTGTGTGAATTGTAGCCTCCGTTTCCTGTTCTTAGCTATCAGGAGTGGCACCCGGTGTGGTCCTCTGCTGCTGTAGCCCATCTGATTCAAGGTTGGACGTGTTGTGCGTTCAGAGATGGTATTCTGCATACCTCGGATGTAACGAGGGGTTATTTGAGTTACTGTTGCCTTTTCGGACCATTCTCTGTAAACCCGAGAGATGTGTTGCTGAAATATTCAGACCAGCCCGCCTGGCACCAACACCCATGCCACATTCAAAGTCACTTAAATCCCCTTTCTTCCCCATTCTGATACTCGGTTTGAACTTTAGAAAATCGCTTTCACCGCGTCTAGATGCCTAAATGCATTGAGTTGCTGCCATGTGATTGGCCGATTAGCAATTTGTGTTACCAAGCAGTTGAACAGGTGTACCTAATAAAGTGGCCGGTGAGTGTAAATACCTTCTTGCCAAATTATTCTGTTTACAAAGAGAAAATGTACAGAGTTTAGTGAATGAGATGAAGTTATGCTGTCTTAAATCATCCAGTCATGTGATTAGAATTTTTTTGTTTTCAATTTCATTGAATTTCCTATGTTGCAAAAATAATATTTGCTCTGGATAATGAATTTACATGTTCCTGAATAAATATTTTTCTGTTTTCATTTAGGAAATTTCCTTTATTCTGGGAATTTTTTCTTGCCGGATAACTTCTTAGCGTTTGAGGATTTAGAAGCAGAAATTAATTCTGTGGGAATTCCAGATCTTCTCAAAGCATTGTTGGATGAAAAGAACGACTCAGGTGTGTCACCTCTGATCACTGTTCTTGTGGGTATGACAGAGATGAGGAATGTTGTTGTGTGTTTATGGAGGTGCCAGGCTAACCTGAAATTGTGTCATAACAGTTATAAGGAAGATTTTTTTTAACCCCTACAAGGGTTCCTTGAGCAATTAATGCCTCTCAGTAACCACTGACAACAACCATCTTTCAGGTATCTGTAAGGGGGTTCTTATTTTCACTTCCCACCAATGTTAAAAGCATTCTTCTGACTGTCCACCAGTGTACCAGGGCCCTTCACTGACCTCCAGTATACCAGGGACCTTCACTGACCTCCAGGGCCCTTCACTGACCTCCAGTGCACCAGGGCCCTTCAATGACCTCCAGTGCACCAGGGCCCTTCACTGACCTCCATTGCACCAGGGCCCTTCACTGATCTCGGGTGTACCAGGGCCCTTCACTGACCTCCATTGCACCAGTGCCCTTCACTGACCCCCTGGTGTGCCAGAGCCCTTCACTGACCCCCCCGGTGTGCCAGAGCCCTTCACTGACCCCCCTGGTGTACCAGAGCCCTTCACTGACCCCCCTGGTATGCCAGAGCCCTTCACTGACCACCAAAGATGTCTGTAAAAATGTATGTATACTAAAAGAAATGCAAGAAGGGGAGGACAGGGGGTGAGTTGGTGACAAACTGTGAAATGGGCTTTAAAACCAAATTAACATAAGAAGGAAACTAATTCATGCATTTAGCTCCGTTGATATTGCAGAGCAATCGGCTGTACAACAGTAAATGTCACTCATCATGTCATGGCGCTGCACATGTGATCAGCTAACACACCAGCGACCGCTTGAAAGTTGAGTTAAGAGCTGAAATAAGTATACTGACAAGCCTGATACTTAACATGTTTTAAAAGTAACTGTTTTGGGAGCCATTAAATTGGAGGGGCAAGTTCCACTTGAGTTAGGGCTTGTGTGCATTTGTTAGCATCTGAACTGCCTTTCTTCTCCATGCATGTCCATGTGAATGTAGAAGCAAGTCAAAGCAAAATTGCATTTTTCTAAACCTGACAACAATGTACATAAAAGAAAACTGAATGATGTTTAATGATTTATGACTTTTAGGAAAGAAAAGCAGCCATTACGTGGATATGCCAGGGACGTGGCACTCTAGTAACAGCTTGACAGCTAGTAAAACTGAGCACTCCAGTGGAGCAAAGCCTTTCTACGTCATGTCTTTGGATCTGTTAGGAAAATACCCAGACTCTGCTTTAGGCCAGCTGTATATAGAGAGCAGTGTAGGCGGCAGTAAGCTGTATATCAGTGGCAGTGGGACTCTTTTCCAACACGTCAAGTAGGTTCTTTAAATCATTTCTTTAAATATACACTTGGAAAAGTTCTTATTGTAGTTTAGATCTACCAAAAAGTAAAGTATGCAATGCAAGGGTCTGCCTGATTGTATACAAATAGATTGGATAGTTTAGGTTTGTCCTCATATGACATAGTTTTGGTAGATCTAAAGTTGGTTATATGGAGATTGTATGGTCAGATTATAAACTGTATGGTGACCCTTATAGAGATGATGAGAGGGGGAGGTGTCCTATAGCTCCTCCTCTTCCATACATACAAAACAGTGGGTGAGCATTGTCACCATAGGACAGGAAGTGTTACTGGCAGGATCAACAGGTACAAATATGGGTCAAAAAGCCTTCTAGACCAAATAAATCACTGGTGTTAAAACTGATAATACAGATACTGACAATTGATCTGATTAAGATTAAATTCACTGATTTATTTTATTTTAATCGATTTTGATGTCAGAAATTGGCTGGGAGCATGCGGACTTCCACTGACCAGCAGTGCTTTAGAAATCCAAGGCCTGTGTTTATACCTGGATAAAGGGGACGTCATATACCAGCCCATGAGAGAAGCTATGAGAACATACCTAAATTACAGACTGAATAGGAGTCCTGGAGCTTCATGTAAGTAGAATGGTTTACAATGGTGGCATCTCTCCTATCGTTAGTGCATATTTATTAGGTTTTGAGATCTTAAAGTGGAACTATAACCTCCTCTCCTTTACAGCCAAGGAAGGTGCCATCTTTCCTCGATTTGGATTGCCGTTGCCACAAAAGTGACATCCGTTCTGTACTGCTGCCATCAGCATGGGATGTGTACAAATATCCCCTGGTGATCAGAACAAGGCCATGAGAGGCCTTATGGTTAATGCTACCCTTAAAATTCATTTTTATAGGATATTACTTTTTATTTTCCTAGGTGAAAGTTGGATAGCCGACGTGCAACAGTACTCAGCCACCCAGATAGTTAGAGTCTATGTGAGAAGCCATTGGTATGCCACACTTCTGAAAACGTTACTGAAGGTACAGCAGAAAACAAACCATTATGTGTATTATAGAGCAAGGTATGAGGGGTAGGCAGAAGAGGGGGCAGAGAGAAAGAAACAGGAGAAAAGGGAAAAAAAAAGTTCAAAACAGGAAACGCTTGTGCCTGTCATTTATGAGAAACAGCAATTATTCATTCACTATCGGCTTTGTCTTCCATTTGGTTTGGGAACTTTGGAGCTAGGTATGGTCCAAGGGGGGGGGAGACTTAAGACTTAGAAGAACCGTCAGGCGAGATGACTATTTGTTTAGAGTCTAAGTTATATAATTAAGTGGATATGTCAGATACAGCCAACACAATTTGGGGGAATCGCCCCCCCCCCCTCCTTCTTCAGGGCTTCTCTGGGGATTCCTTGCTCCTCCACTCATTCTTTGCTGTCTATTCCAATGTTCAGCTTTGCTTTGCTTTCGGCACGCTCCTTGGAGACCAGATCAAGGCTCAGCAAGCTACATTCTCCCATTTTGGTTTAGTATGTCAGCGGGCCGGGTGCGAAGATATATTGGAGGCATAAATGAGGGATATAAAGCCCGGGGGAATATGGGTCTTTGCGGCAACGTTGCTCAAACATTGCTGTGCCGAGAAGAGGGGATGAGTTATCCTTAAGCAATTATTTAATATAGTATTGTATTTGAAGATATTAGACATGTTCACTCTGTGGGATCCCGGAAAGATTTCCTGGCAGTTCCTGGAAAAATGTGATTCCAGTCAGTGTTAACATACTAAATCCATGGCGGGTACATCAAATAAATTAAGCAGGATTTTTAAGTCCTGGAGGGAAATGTGGGCAGTGCTATTCCTAACAAAGTTAGATGGGGTGATAGGAATTGTGATGCCTACTTTTTGGTGTATATGATTGAATGATGTTGAGTCAACTGTTTAAATGTTCTGATTGTTCAGTATCCAGAACTGCTCGCCAACGCTAAGAAGACACGCTGGATCACCTGTGGCTTTTCCTTGTTAGTAATTGGAGATGGATCCATATTCCGGCATGTCCTCAACTTTCTAAGACTTGGCAGACTCCTCCTGCCCTCCGACTTCAAGTGAGTACAAAGTGCTACTGTGACATTGAATCTCCAAAACTTCAGAACAAGTTGCCCATCGTTCCATCATCAGATTCTTTATTTCTGATTTAGATTCACTTTACTTGCGGGACCTAAGTTCTCTGACTCCCCTGTCCAATGGGGGGGAACTAGGAAACTACACCCTCCTAGGCTTTACAGCGAAGGAAGGTGCCATCTTGGACTCTATTTGGATTGCAGTTGCCATGGTGCTGCACATGTGGTCAGCTATGGCAACTTTGGGGCAGGGTTGGGTACTAGAAAACTATATTGCCGCAATAGATCAGGCTAGTGGGCTATCTGAAATCCTCCATCACTGGACGGTGCGTCATTAGAATGCTCAGTCAATGTTTAATGTAGTTAACTAAACTAGCCACTAGGTGGCATGCTTGTACTTAAAGTCTCAGCAGGGAGATGTGGCTGGAATCCCTGTGGGTTGCAGTGGATTGTTTTCTCGCTAGTCTCGCTAGTAATTTAAAGCTCTGAGAACTACACAAAAACTACTCTTGCATTGGGCCTCCCTATGCACTGCAAGGGTTAAATGCTCATTAGGTCTATGGGTAGAGGAATAAGGTGTACTTCTTACCTTATTCCTTGCTCCAGACCCAAATATTTAAGTGACGCTGGCATCTAAATGCTCATTCAAAAGTCCAAATGTACCAAGGTTTTCCAGGCAAGCTCACTGGTTCTGGTAAGGGGTTTCCAAGAGTACAACAGGTCCCCCTTCAAGAAGCTTAGAGTGTAGATGTAAATGGATGGTTCCAAGGCAACAACAGGTCTCCTTTAGGGAAGCTGAGAATGTAGATGTATATGCAATGAGCACCAGGCCAAACAGGTGAAAAAGTTCAAATGTACTAAGGTTTTCCAGGCAAGCTTACTGGTTCTGTTAAGGCCGTTCCAAAAGTACAACAGGTCCCCCCTTAGAGAAGCTTAGAGTGTAGATATACAGTATATACCCTTTGCCTGCGGTGATTATTTATAAAAGTCCAGTACGGTTCCTGTTTTCCCCTGATGGAATATTCTCTTGCTGTGCTGTATGTGAATCGGATATCGAGGACAGATCTCACATTTGCTGTATTGCAGGGAATGGAGGCTTCTGTGTCAGGAAGTGAATGAATTTCAAATCTCAGCTCTCAAGGAAGCTCTACGTCACTGCCCGGAGTACAGGTATTGCGGTCACATTCATGTGATTTTTCCAAAAATTCTGTATTCGTCACTAATTCCAGTTAAAGCTGAACTCCTGGGATAAGCAGATATTGTCTATATTGAATAGTCATGTGTTGTCTTGAATCTTGGAGAGCTTTATGTATTTCTTCTGGTTCTGTGCAGTAATCCAGTGTAAGACTTGGAGCTTTCTGTAATAAAGACCGCTCACTGCTGCTCTCCCTCCTTGTGCAGGGTGACCGGTCTTGTCTCCGCCTCCTCCTGTAATAAAGACCAGTCACTGCTACTCTCTCTCCCCTTGTACAGGGTGACTGGTCTTGTCTCTGCCTCCTCCTGTAATAAAGACTGGTCACTGCTACTCTCGCTCCCCTTGTGCAGGGTGACTGGTCTTGTCTCCACCCCCTCCTGTAATAAAGACTGGTCACTGCTGCTCTCTCTCCCCTTCTACAGGGTGCTGGTCTTGTCTCCGCCTCCTCCTGTAATAAAGACCGGTCACTGCTGCTCTCTCTCTCCCCTTGTACAGGGTGACTGGTCTTGTCTCCTCCCCCTCCTGTAATAAAGACCGGTCACTGCTGCTCTCTCTCCTTGTGCAGGGTGACTGGTCTTGTCTCCCCTCCTGTAGTTTCCTGTAGTGGGTGGGGCCTGTTGGGTCCCTCCCACAGCTCTGCTCTCTGCACAGTCTATGTACAGCACAGTGATGATGTCACATCTACAATTTTAAGGTAATGCCTGTTTTAGCAAAGGCATTTGGTGCACACAAAGTGGATTTGTATCCTTTGTGGCCAGTAAAGAATATATTTAATTACGTTTTTAGAGCCCGGGGTTTAGTTTTAACATAGGCACTGGCTAGTGCCAATAGTTTAGAGTAGGGATGCACTGATACCGATACTACTCATACTCGCCCAAATGCTCCCGATGCCTATCCTGATACTGGAACATTTCAGTGTCAGGGAGCCAGGCAGCGAGTCATTACACGTTGCCCAGCTTCCTGATTGGCCGGGAAGCTGGCTCCATGCTCCGTCACCAGGGAGCATGAAGCTGGCTTCCCAGACATTCAGTAACCCGGGCTGGTAATGACTCGCCCCCCCGGCTACCTTAATGGGACTTCCGGCATTGGTATTCGGTATCGGCGAGTACCGAAATAAAAAATATCAGCACTCGTACTCAATACTGAAAAACTGGTATCGGTGCATCCCTAGTTTAGAGACAAGATTTCTGTAGAGCAGTATTATATCTTTAAGACCTGTCCTCCTAAGTGCAAGAGCCCAGAGATGAAGAAGGGGATTCTGGGAGGTCTACCTGATGCATTTTACAACAGTATAAGAATCCGTTTAGTGTTATAACTATGTTTTATTCTGCAGATTATGGTTAAAAGAGAACGGATCCACAGAATGTTCCCTGGACCCTAAACACGAGGTGATTCTCTCTGTTTCTGATAAGTGTTTGCTTGGACTATTCTACTTCACAAGTATGGAAAAATATGTCTGGCACAGCTTTTCATTATCAGCTATTTTTTAAATTTAGACTTTGTTTTTCCGTACAAAGTGTTTCATCGTCTAATTCATTAGAGGGCCTTCATTGGCTCAAAGCCCAACTCAACTTTCAGTTCAAGTCAGCGAAATACATTCCAAATGCATCAAAGCAAAAGATGTGCAAAGTATTGCAGTTGGTTTTCTTTAGTAAAAAGTAGGAACAGCTTAGAAAAGCCTGTCCACTGCCAGCATGCTGCAGAGAACGATCCTTGCTCTCTGTATGAAAGCAGTGGTCTCTCTGAGAGATCTGATACCCCCACTGTCGAGTCAGAGATAGCGCTCTTATATCAGCAGGGAGCGTGAGCTTTCCTGACAGCAGAGCAAGTTCAGTTGAGGTTTAAATTAAAGTCGCCTTCAGGAAAACAGAGGCCTTCAATGATCTTCTTCTCGTCTGCTAGTTGCTTTGCAGGTATGCTGACCCTCTGGCTTCAGTATATGGACTCCTTATCCCAAAACAAGTATGTGCATCAGATAAGGCAGGAGCAACAGACTAAAGATCAGAGCTGAGGACAGCATTCACGATAGCCCGTCTGTTAAAATGCTGTGAGTTGATGGGCTGGTGCATATTGGAGCTCTGGCAGTGTGCATTGTATCACTCACTGCCAGAGCTGTCAATATATTTTTATTTTTTTTAGCTTTATTGGTAGTGTACAAAGATGCACTGCGCTGCCATGTGGTGACCTGCGGTGGCATCCGGTGTGCGGCCAAAAGAAAAGCAGCATGTTTGGATTTTATACACATCGCCTATCACATACTTTAGGGTTGTGAATGGGGAAATACAGGTGAAACTTGCTGCACTCCTTACCGGTTAAAAAATCCTGTGAAATCCAGACGGGTGCTACTAGTGACCACGGGCGGCACCGTGCACTATACAATAGATCCAAGAACGTCACCAGCACACTGATAATAAAGTGAATTAGTCCATTTAATGACAGACAATCGCCATCCAAGTGCAAGCACTTTCGGGGCCGCACAGGGTCCCCTTCATCAGGTTTAGGAATGAGGTAATTCCCAAGCCTGATGAAGGGGGCCCTGTGCGGCCCCGAAAGTGCTTGCACTTGGATGGCGATTGTCTGTCATTAAATGGACTAATTCACTTTATTATCAGTGTGCTGGTGTGATGTTTGATCTAGGGTTGTGAATGGGACACACAGATACAATTGTTTTGTGTATGTCCTTGCATTGATTCAATGCGGTAACACACAGGTCACTAAAATAAGTAACGGGCCCTAAGAGGCTCATTGGCATGGCTTTTGTAGTCTTAGCAGCATTTGATTTAGTTTTCTAGTTGGGGTTCCGCTTTAACTCCAGTATTCGTTGTCTTCCAGAGCTACAGGATAGCATGTTCCTCCCTATGTGCTATGTCACAGTAGTGACATAGCAGTCACAGGACACAGCGAGGGGCCTGCTATTCAACGCACCCAGAAGTACTGGATACCAGTGGTGGCCAGAGCTCTGCAAGAGAGCAAATAAAGGATTTGCCACCCGTATGTCTGTTGCAGGCGCACTTTATCTCAGTATGTTTTTCCTAGTGCCAGGGTTGCTTTAAAGGAGAACTATGGGGTCAGGGCTTTTCCCCATAGTTCTCCTTAGGGTAACGGGAGGACACAAACTAGTGTCCTCCCGTCACCCTAGGCTCAGTATACCGCGAGCTACAGCTTGCGGTATACTGAGACGCCGCAGCCGGAGCGGATCCTGACATTGATGTCGAGATCCGCCTTGCTGCGTGAGTGACAGCTGGCTCTGCCTATCTAGAGGCAGAGCCATCTGTACCCGCCCCCTCCCCCGTCCGTTCCGGGGAGGGGGGAATCCAGCCCCTCCCCTGTCACGGCAGAGAGCCGTGACAGGATCGAGAGGTGAGCGAACGCGGGTATGTGTTCGCTCACCTCCCGATCTACTGAGCCGACCTGTGACAGTCTCATTGTCACAGGTCGGCTAGAACTATGAGGTGAGTGAAAAGCACTCACCGCATCGGTCTCCTTTGAATAACGTTTGTCTGTATTATGGCATTGTAACTAATTAGCTTCAGATCCGCATAGAAAAATGACATTTTACATTTGAGTCCTTGAATGTGTTTGTCGTGCAGCACATTTCCTGTTTCAGCCATTTTGGCATCTGAAGCCCATTATCACCTTGTTACCCGCATGAGAAATGTCATTTTTGGCAGTGTCGTTATAACATGCAAGTAAACTGAAAAACCGCAGGTATTAAACTAATGTGATGCTGCATAGGCCATTCTAATGTACCTGACTTTCTGTTTAATCTGCACATTAACTTACTGGCTTATTTACCGTATCAGTTCTCCTTTTGTCTACATTGCAGGATCTGAGATCTGAGGGAATAATGTCTGTAGATGGATTGAAAAGTCATAGAATAAACGAGAACGCTAGCTGCGTTACATCAGCCGAGGGACTGAATAAGGATGGTTGCAAGAAGAGAAAGGCGCCATCAACAAGTCCGGTTACGCCTTCACAGTGCTATAATCCCGATGGTTTCCCCAGTACTAAATGTTGGAAACTGGACCAGACGGTGGAAGGGGAAAAGGCAAATTTCAGCACATCACCAATGTTGAAGTTAATATCTTTGGTCAAAAAGCTGCACGATAGCGCTGCTATGGACTCTGTGCGTGATGAGCTCCAAGGTAGAGGCCTTCTGAACACTCACGGTACTTTACTAAAGGAGTTCTGTTTAAAGTATAATTGAACTCTTGGGGGGTTTTTTTTGCATATATCTACTGCTAGCAAGAAGTAGATATATGCAAAAACATAAACAAAATTAAAAAGTTACCAAAAAGGTAATTACTTACCTGTGTCACCGCTGCTCGCTCCCATTTGAAGATCTGGAGCTTCTCAAGCGGCCGAGCAGGATGATGGGGCGGGCGCATGCGAAGTCTAGACCTTTGGCGAGGAGGGACTCAGTGTAAGGGCTCAGTCACACTACATGCAGTGCGTTCCGGCCCGATTTTGGCCAGAACGCACTGCCTCGCATTGCGGCCGGCTCACAGGGGCCGGAACGCACTGCATGTAGTGTGACTGAGCCCTTAGTCAATGCACGCAGCCGGGAGCGTGCACGTCGGCCAGACACCATGAAACGCAGAAGACACAGCAGTCAGCGCTGGATCAGAGACCGGCACCAGCGCTGGAGGCATTGCTGAATACAAGTGGAAGGAAGATGATTGGATCAATTGGCATCATTTAAGGTAAGTCCTTAGAGCAGCATGGGGGGGGGGGGATGTGTGGGGGAAATATTTGTGACTTTATTGTCACTTTAATAGGAAATGTTTCCTTGAAGAAATATGGGGGCTGCTACTACCAACCTCTTTCTGAAAATACTAGCTGCTTGGTCTGTGGGTTGGCACAACAGCCAGCTAAGTAGCATTTGCAGAGTGAGTTGGCAAAGGCAGTCGCTATATTTCTCTTAGATAAGGTTTCTTTTAACCATTTTCTGGTTCCTACTGCTGTATATGACACGATTATCCTAACGACGTATTCTACTTTCAGAGCATGCATACTGTGCCAGGTCACATATGGAGGGCATGGAGCTTGCTGACCTCGGCGCCATTCTCTGGGTTCATCATCACCATCTAGTGGCCAATGATGGAAGTACGGCATCTTTTCAGGACTGCATTGTGTATACTACTGAACATGATATTAAAGAGCTCACTCATCATGGAGCTACTACTGATGGTACGTCAGAATACATTTTTTTTACAGGGCACTTTTCTTTCTTAGGTTTAGGGTCATCCACAATTGTACATCTTTCTAGGAAAGTATTCCTGGGTCTACTGGGAATTCATGAGCATAAAATATGAATGCAATAGTCTCTAGATCAGCATTTTTCAACCTTTTGAGCACGGAGGAACTCTTAAAATAATGTTTCTCCTTGAGGTCTCAAGGAACCCCTGCTACAAATATTATATTTATGGCTCATGGTACATTAGCAAGAAGTTGAACTCGATGGACTTGTGTCTTTTTTCAACCTGTCTAACTATGTAACTATGATCAGGAAGTGGGGCTTACTTAGCATATATGACACCTAGAATGAATTATTTCCTATCACCCCATGTGCTATACAACAATTTAGTAATGAATAATAATGGTAAGGAATGAAATTCAAACTGAAATGAATGAATGAAAGGAAAATTGTAGGATCCTTTTACATTGGAGTAATTGAAAAAAACATTTCCCCTTACCTTGGTGGTCAGTGGAAAAATGTCCCCTC
This sequence comes from Nanorana parkeri, assembly GCF_000935625.1. NCBI lineage: Eukaryota > Metazoa > Chordata > Amphibia > Anura > Dicroglossidae > Nanorana > Nanorana parkeri. The sequence continues at coordinate 4,582,532 of NW_017306274.1, forward strand.
AAATGGGAAGTCAGTAGGTGAGGGCCTACACCCATATATTGGTGATCAATGGGAGGACAGACACACTTACAATAAGTAGGAAAAATTACCCCTTACCTTGCTAATTAGTGAAAGTGCCCCCTTTAATTGGGAGTCAATGGGTGAGGGCTCCCATTATATTGGTGGCCAATGGGAGGACACACTTACTATATAAATGGGATTAAAATGCCATGTCACATTAGTGGTCTGTGTAGTGTCCCCGTATATTGATAATCACCGGTCCCAAGTCTCTGGCTCTGCCGAGTGATGTTGGTGCCAGAGCTACATGTGCACTGCCAGGCAGAAGATTAATCCAATACCGCTCACTGCTCAAGGGACCGCTGGCGACCTTCTATAGGAACCTGATGTTCTATGAACACTGATTAAGAATGTCTGTTCTAGCTGTTTGTAATGAGCCCTTTACAAATCTGTTTTCACGTTATTCTGTTGCAGATCTTGTTTTCCTGAGTGTTAACATGTCGCATGAAGAAGTCTTTTATGCCAGGAAATGTCACTCCTTCCTGACTGGTATTATCTTGGACTCCCTAGAGCAGAAGGACTCCAAATCTACTAGGTTCTGCGTGGCTGGTCTTGTGAGCATGTTGTGGGTGAGCATCATGGATGAATAGTAGTCACATTGCAATAACTAGAAACTGATGATCAGCAGTGTTATATATATATATATACACACACAGCATAGGTCACTTACCCATGAGGTAGATTCTGTGGAGCTTCTGTCAATGAGGGAGCGCCACTGTACAAGCAGGTGAGTATTTTTGCTGCCCTTTTTAGCGATCCTGTGCCTGGCAAGTCGTTGTCAGTAATAAGATTGCAAATGAGCTTTAGAGAGTGAATCAGTCGGGGCTGCGCATTTAATGAGGAAGCCTGACGCTGTTGCCTCAGAGGGCATCTCTGTGGGTCATGAGGGGGGAGGCCAGAGCGTCACCCTCTGCATCTGCCCAACCAGCTCTTAGCAACCTGGGACGCTCGGACCTGTGTCCTGCCCGCCCTGTAGCTCTGCTGTTTAAACTCGGGGATAAGCAAATATTATCCTCATACAAGAGCCAAGTGTGTTCCTCCTGGAATCTCCTGTGAGCTTTGTGTATGTCTTCTAGATCTGTGCAGTAATCCAGTGTGGCGCTTACTGTAATAAAGACCGCACACTGCTGTCCTCTCTCCTTATGCACAATGACTGGTCTAGTCTCCGCCCCCTCCTGTAGGTCTCTATATTTTTAACCTGGTAGTGGGTGGTGGCCTGTTGGGTCCCTCCCTCCCTCTGCTCAGGCTATGTTACTAATAATTTTATATAGTAATATCTGGGCATGAAAAGGTGTTTGGTGCACATAAACTGGATATATATCCTTTGTGGATATTTTTGTGGTATATTGTTTTGTGCCCGGAGTTAAGCCTTAATAGGTGAGGGTCACAACCTTTTATTTTTAGACCTCTGCATGGGTAACATTGTAAATTACAACCCATAGTTCATTAATGGTACATTTCTGAATGTTCTAATCTGCAGGTTGATCAGATTCCAGCTAGACAATTTATAGAAGATTTATTGACCCTAGAAATGTACAGAGACGAGAGCACAAAGGAGACATTACTCTGCTGGTTACAGGTACGCCACTTCTTTAGAACCTCGTCCATATTTGCTGTGCAGTAACCCCATGGAAAAGATGTCTATGATATGCTACCAACCTATTAAGTAATGCTCGATAAAGACCACAAAACCATTTGCAGGGTTTGCACACAAGAGAGCAAAAGGAAATGATGTTTTTCATTTATTGATTTGTGTAAACATTGGAAAAACATAACCCAATACCATCTTTCTAGAGCCTATTCTGGATGAGTCCAGCCTTATACAGTTACCTGTGCCAGGTAAATGACATGTAGTTGATTTCAGTGGACACTGTGTGCTCTGTAGTTGGTTTCAGGGGACACTGTCACTCAGGGGGCTCTGTATACAGTCAGGGATCACAGATGCTTGCACACTTACTTTTTGCACCGCCACAACCCCAATACACTTCATAGTATTTGGGAATGTAGAGCACCTTGCTTTGCACAGTTCATGTTTCCAGGGAACCATAATTGCATAAATTGATGCCGATTCATTGATGTCGGGTCTGATCTACTCGCAACTGGTTAAAAATCAGGATCGCTGATGCTGAATCGCTGTAGTGGGGCAATAAGACCCAAAAGCTGGTCATACTTTTTTCGTTCAACCTGCAGACTGAACAAACAAAAAAATAACATTCCTCCGTCCACGCTAAACAGTGTGGATGGATGAATCTCCTATCACTGCATACCCCAATAGTGACGGCAGCTAATTGGCTGCCGTCACTGTACACAAAAGATTTTCTGACAGCTCCTTTCACTTTCTGATCAAAGGGTGCTGAGTGGAAAGGTGCCGACTGGGCCACCCAGTAAATGAATGTCTGCCGGCTCATCAAGAACCAGCTGAAATTTGTAGAGAGTATGGCTCGCTGAAAGAAGAACTCTAAGAATTCAGGTAGCCCGTTCACTATGACTAGGCCCTTACCAAGCCTCACATATGTGCATTAGGATGCAGTATAACCAAGGTGTGTTGTTTTACAGTGTATATGTGCATCATGGTTCACACACACTAAAAGTTTTTTTTATATATATACCTGTGAGAGGACAATGATACCATGTATGTGAAAACTTTTATATTGTATACGAGAGATGCTACAAAAATGGCACTTTTGTCAAAATGACGAAAGTGCCATGACGGTCGAAACTGAGGACGAAAATGCTGTGCTTCTCTCCTCTCTGATGGCTGCTGGTCTGTGTGCCTTCTGATGTACCGGCCGGCACGCAGCGAGGAGGACAGAAGGTTTGAGGAGGCCGCGATCACCTCCCGGCTCGGCCTCCTGTATCAGGATGGAGAACTCTGTCACAGGAAGCGGAGCTCTCCTCCCACACCAACCTGCTCTACCTCCTGTGACAGCCGATGTGACAGCTGTCCGCTTACCGTAAGTGACTGGATATAGTATGAGTTACTATGTACCAGTTATGAATGAATAGGAAGTTATCTACATCACTTCCTGTTCATTCATATATGCGTACATAGTAACTCATACTATATCCACAAGTTATCAATGAACAGGAGCACTCACTATAGAGGCTTCCTGTTCATTGATAACAGAGGCTGCTGAATAAGAGATTGAGGACTCTGTGTTCTCAATCTCCTTTACTATTTCAAAAGGGAAATATCTGGGGTCTGTTTAGACTCCTAATATTTCCCAGAGCCCCCCTGACAGTAAAAAAAATAAATGTAATATTTCTTAAACTTTTTAAAAAGGTTGAAGAAAAAAAACGTTTGTTTCCGTCTGACATTTTTTATTTTCGGTTTCAGTCTCAAAGATTCCATTTCGGTGCATCCCTATTGTATACAATTCCTTTACCGTTTTTAGGCAGAGCAAAAAGTATAATGCACCGTTTTTATTTTTTCAGCTTACCCTGCCGTACGCCAAGAGACTCAGCCAGTGCATTACTGTAATGCTTCAGAAGCGTTGTCACAAGTCTTCATTGTGCTGCATCCTAAGGAAATTCCTGAGCTGACACAACAGTTAAGTTGGGTTCATGTTTTTAATGTGTTAAAGTTTTCTTAATGTTAATATTTGTAAAGTCCATCAGCGTTGGGTGTAGAGGGGGAGAGTTCAGTTCTGTTTAATGAGAGGAGATTTAATAGCCGATTGACTGCTATTTGGTTGTGCCAAGGTTGATATTTGTGTGTAATAAATGTCATTGTTCTTTAAGAAGATACTTTTTATAGTTAGAACGTATTTGCAGAACATTTACCTGACCTTGTTGTGAAAAGTCTTTGTGTGGTGTCAGAGGAAGCACATGGTGCTGGAATGTATCAGGATCCCGTACACATATACCAACTTTCACCAGTAGAATTTCATCTAAAAGAATCTGTTTTTGGGGCATTCAATTTTCTAATAGTTAATGGGGTCAAATTAACGATCATTTTCTGCCGTAGTGACGATAAAAGGCAGAATTTCATTGGAGAAACATTTTCCCGCTCCTCTAACAATGAATGTGGTTCTCCTTCAGGAAACTCCATCCGTTCCAAAATTGAATGTCATTCAAAATGTAATTTGGTCAGGTCTCTGATGGCATTATCGAATGTTCTGATTTCAAATGACTGTACGAAAATCTGCCAATGTATGGCCAGTCTTAGCCCATTACACGAATGTCTCATTGACGCTATTGGGAGGTGCTCTGGACATTGTGCCTCAGTACCAGCTAACCAAAAGTTGATATTTGGTTACATTATGTCCACTGGGCTCCCTGGAAACAAGAGTCAGCAGGCATATACACAAGTGTGCATGTACCTTTCTAGTTTTCTTCTTAGGGCTTCCCCTCAAGTCCCAAAATGGAGGGAGGTTAATCTGTATATCTGGCTGCAGCTGAAAAGTGAGTACTATTGGGTCAGTAAGTCTGAGGAGCAAGAAAAGTGTGATGGGGGCGGGAGAGATATCTGCATATTGCACATCCCAGGTTTTGGAGTTCCCAAGTGCTCTGGAAGATAGGTGAAGGTATCTTATTTTAGATGCCTACAGTTCCCTTCAGCTATCAGTTTAGTTCCCACTTCCCCATCAGCACACAATTATCTTTCTTTCCTCCTCCCCACCCCGCTGTTCCATTCAGCCACTGGAAGTGAGGAAAGGAAGCCCTGTGTAAGTTGTGAGTCCCTCTCGCTGGGGCTTTTGTGTGTCTAAGAACTCACTCCAGGTCCCATGTAATGGCACGAGGCCAATCACCACCATTACCATCCTGAAAGAAATAGAAACAAGTCCTATGCTCCTGCATACCAGAAGTATTATGTAGTTTCTTCACTCCTGGCAGCCGTGGGTTGGGAAGTAAAGGAAAAGTTGCTAAGGATGGGGGACATTATTGTGAACCGTGCATGCGCAAAGCACATTTTTGCTTTGAGTTCATAAACATTAAAGTGACATTAAACCCTCAGATGTTTTTAACATAAACCAATACTGTAATGTGCGCCTTACTGTAATCCATGGTTGTTTTCCCTTCTCTTCCTTTTAAATCCTCATGTCTTCTCATGCTGGGCAGAACTTCTGTTTTGCAGCAGACTGCCTTGTCTCTGTAATGGATACATGGTGTCTGTGTGTAGGTTCACAACCTGAGCCAGCACTACAGGAAGAGGCACTCAGCTACAAAGGGAAGTTCTCCCCCAGCATGAGAAGACATTAGGCCTCATTCACACGGGTAAGGGGCGGCCCGTACAGATCCGTGCGGCGTGCACAGCCGTTTTGGGCAGCTCCCGGGAAGGACAGGTGCTGTGTGTGATTTGTACCCAGCAGCACCCGTCCTTCTCTATGGGAGTATGCGACCGTACTCCCTGCTGCATATAATCACACACAGCACCTGTCCTTTCCGGGAGCTGCCTGATACGGCCGTGCACGAATCTGTACGGGCCAATTGTTACCTGTGTGAATGAGGGCTTAAAGTACCCATAAACATTAGACTGCAATCAAGACATATAAACCAATGCACAATCTCACGTATGCCCCATCATGATTTTATTAGGGCTGCAGCCAACAATTATTTTCATAATCGATTAGTTGCCCAATTATTTTTTCGATAAATTGCAATTGAAAAAAACTCCATCTCCCCCTCCCTCCACAACCAACTAATTGATAATGAGAATAGTTGCCAACTATTCTCATAATCGATTAGTTGTTGCAGCCCTAGATTTATCACAGTGGCAAAGGTCCAAGAACCCAGTCTTAGACAATTGACTCCACGGCCTGGCAGGTCAAGGACTGGCCCACAGACACATATATGCGTTTCCAATAATATAAACTCATCTTGGGCACTTTAACACAAACACTGGAATGTATGGCGGGTCACTAAATAACCTACAAAGTCCAATCTGCGAGAACTGAAATAAATCTGTTTATTCAGATTTAAGGATTATCTCCAGTAAATAAATTATTTCTAGTTTGGGGAAAAAAAAAAACTATAACAAAATAAGACACTCGTCAAATTCCAGTTCAACATGTAAAAGGACATCTGTTATTAAATACAAATCTTGCAAATGTCTTATTCAATAAACTTTACAAACTGTGCAGCTTAACAGGAGAACTCATCAGCAGGCCGTACAGCATGGCGTCTGCTGGTATATTAAACTATATACAGGAATAGAGAAATATTACACATTAACAAGTCGCTAACGAGGCGGTTAGAACATAGAAACGTAGTCGGGGGCCAGAGGAGGCGGCCGCAATTCATATCGGGCAAATCTCCGACAACCGGAAACCTGGTCATACCTACAAAGGAAGAAGAGGGGTCATTGGAAGATACGTAAACCATACACAACATGGCAGCTAAGTCATCACCTTGTATTTAAATCCAGAGTCCCAGGCACACAGCTAAATTGTAAGTCTGCCCTGCCACATCGGACACCCCACCCCAGCTACACTGTGCAGCAAGATAGGTGACACCCATCATTTCTTCTTCAGCTCTGTAGCTTTTGGTGTCACTGTTCCACCCCAAGCCTGCTCAATGGATAGATGAAAATTTCAATGAAAAGGCGAGTGTTATGCAACCACCTCTTATTACTGATATTCAGTTAATCCATTCCTCTCATTCCAGATTTATTAAGTAACATTCATTTCCATTTATGGGGATGTAATAGCAGCTTGCAGCAGGTCATATGCCCGGTCAATGTATTCTGAATGATCTCAGAAGCATCTTAAACTGATATACAAAGCACAATGCATCTGCTTATCAAACACAAGGCCCTGGCTCTGGAAATGACAGGAATGATAGTCATAGAGAAGTGTATGATATCCCCATAGCGGAACTAAAAGTTTCTATACAAAAGCTGTTTGAACCTTGCTGTGCACACTGCTCCATATACAAGCTAAAGCCCTTGTGGGCAAGGCCAAATAACCACCACATACCTTCCACTCAAGCCATTACACATAATGACCGGGTTTATTCTGGTAGGTTCCTATATTACCACCTACGTACTGGTGTGCAAAAATGGAGTCTGCACGGTTCACCAGCAGCACAGATCCAAGATTCAGTAATGGTAACAGACAACACACAGACTCTGGTCCACGTAGGGGACATCATATGAGTAAGATAAAAGCAGAAGAGGAGCACTTACTGGAATACGGGTATTAGGAGGAAGATCAGACAATGGTGGAAGGACTGAGGGAAATGTGGCTTTGATTCTGAGGAGAGAAGCAGCTATTAGTGAGTCGTTAGACTTGCAAGTGTTAGAGCGGTCAGCAATGAATCATTTTATACAGTTACATGGTGCCACCATGGGATGAGAAGGATTATACGGTACAGCAGTATTAAAAACATATCCACAACACCAACATGTTATACAAAAAAGGCACCGACCTCAAATTCTAGAACACAATTCATGCAAGGAACGCTGGCTGCAAATGGACTACATTGCCCTAGGACAGCATCGAGCTCATTGCATTCATTATTTCTGTTCATTCATTTATTAGTGATGATCAGGGAGGTGATGATGACAACAGCTAGACTGGACCATGAGAAGGTGAAGGTGGGGATTTCCTGTTTTGATATCTCATTAATTACACTTATATGGGTCGCGTGCAGTGTGTGAGCTGAGTGCAGGCAGATGAATGAGCACCTTCAGCCAATCGGATGGCGCGTAACAACCGACTGGACTTAGCCTCCTGATGCACGGGTTTATACGCACGAGCCGATTGGCTAAAGATGACATTTTTCATCTTGGCACGCTCAGCTATGCAAGCTGACGTGCCGGAGAGAAATTTACACGACACTAGACGCGAAGGCAGCGCACCACCGCTCCACGTGCAGTGTGTCACAGCCTTAGGATGTAAAGCTCGCTCTGGTGCTCTCCTCTTGTCGCTGATACTCCAGGTTGTGGCGGACCATTACCGGCCTCATGTACAATGCAGGATTATTGGTCCCGCATTGTACTTAATGTCAGAGTGCGACCTGCAGCCAGAGCACCAAAGAGGCTTCAGGGGACCGGTCACACAGCATGGTGGAAGCCCTGCTAGAGCGAGGAATAAGGTTTAAGGTTTCTGCCTAAAATGCACACATGTAGTGTGATCAACATTCAAGAACACATGATGGAAATGGGTATTCCGGACTATTCTAGAAAGCAGCAAGAGAGCGCTCCAACTTTAGGCACAAGTATATGTTCACGATGATTGGGTAATGAGTATGCATGCTGATGGCTAAGTTGGCAGAACCCCCCAAAAAAACTATACATTTCCTCTGAACAACGTCACAATCACCATGAATGGGTTTACCTCAGACCTGCACCACATCTGTGTTACAACAATCCAAAATCACAAAGTACTCACTGCAGAGATGTATTGTCTGTTGAGGAACCTGGATTTCTCCACCGCCGGGGAGATGACGCCAGAACTGCTCCGTCTCTCTGGAAAGGTGTATTGTGCCGAAGCGTCACAGGGAGAGGCGGCATCTTCCGACAGATTATCCTGGGGAATGCCAGAGACACAGCCGCTGTCTGATCCACTAGAGCCACCGCCAGACATGCACTGCGAAGACTCGGAACTCTCTGTAGCTGGAGAAAAGAAGATAATGAGTGCGAGTCAAAAAATAGGATTTTTGTACTCACCGTAAAATCCTTTTCTCTCCGTTCATTGAAGGACACAGGCAACAGATCGTAGATCCTGAATGGTAGGGTAATATCGCCACCTGCAGGAGAAGGACGCTAGGCACAAAACTAAAGGCCAATTACAGCCTACGACCGGTGGGCCGGAGCCCCCGGTCAAAGGTCCCTCTCCCGGGACGAATCCCATGAGGCGTCGGGGAGGACCACCCCTCGCAGCCGACCCACCGTAGCAGAGTCTGCATGCGCTCGTCGGTCACCCAGGGGAGACTACAAGGATCTACAGTCATCCAGCCTGTCGCCCTGGGGACACTTGCTAGAAGAAAATCCAGTCAAACGGAAGAAAGGAAAAAAATTCCTCAGAGAAAAATTTTCAGCTCCTTACTCCTGACGCTAGGCAAAAAACTGGGGACTTGTCAGCAGGTGGGGGGTTTGGCCACCGGCAGGGTCCGCCCCTAGGCTGTAATTGGTCTTTAGTTATGTGCCTAGCGTCCTTCTCCTGCAGGTGGCGATGTTACCCTACCATTCAGGATCTACGATCTGTTGCCTGTGTCCTTCAATGAACGGGAGAGAAAAGACAACATTTTGGTTATCGCAGCATTTAGAGGAGTGGCGCAAACTTCATTATGAATATGCGTCACATCAAACCAAGTACCTGGCTGCCACAAATTCATGAAGAAATACCGGCAGTTCTGAGATAAGGAAATTGGCGGGAAGTAGGACCAGTCTGGAGTAATCTGCGTTCGTTTCTGGCTTATCTCTGCAACCCAATCATGTTTTTGACATGGACGTGAATCTGTCGCACTCACCGGCATTGCTTGCACGGTGGTGAGACACTCTTCTAAAGACTATGGGGGGAATTTATCAAAACTGGAGCAAATAAAATCTCGAGCAGTTGCCCATGGCAACCAATCAGCACCTCTCATCACTTCGCTCAGGTAAGATTTGAAAATGAGACAGAGAAGCCGATTGGCTGCAGTGCAAATCTGCTCCAGATTTTGTCTGCTCCAGTTTTGATAAATTCCCGACTATGTATTCCAGAGAATGACATGAACTGTCTCGATGTTTTTTTACAAGGTACACAATGGAAGCTATAACACCGCACCACCTACTCATGGAAGGTTGGCTGCAGCTCGTCTCGTTCTCCAGCTCATCTTCCTCCAGGCAGCTGCTGGTCTCAAAGGGCCGGTTGACAGAAAGGACTCCAGGCAGAAGGGTCTGGTTTACATACATGTGCAGGTTCAGGGGTCCCAACAATGAGGCAGAAGGCACAGAGGTACAAGTGGTGGGTGCCTGGGTTCTTTTATAAGGGTCCGAGTGATCAAACAATGACACGGCAATGGAGGCTCGAGTTCTGGCCCCTAGAAGACAAGACAATGGTTATATTTATGAAGGAACCATTTACTCCTGGATCTTGGCCTAAAGACCACAGAAGTAGTACAATGTTTATCCAACAACCTTCCACTTCCATAGCCGTCCCTCCACTTTCCTATCACAGTAGCGCAGCGTCTCTAAATATGACTGTGCAGTCCAATAGAATACAGAGAATTACCCTTACCCCAGTAAAGCCCCGTTCACATTGAGTGATCGCGCGGTAATTCCCGCGATATTGCGGCAAATTACCGCGCGATATTGCGCTCCAATGCATTTCAATGGGGCAAAGGGTCCTGCTGTCGCGGGTCGTGTGTCGCTACAGCAGGACCCTTTTTGAAGCGGATTTAGCCGCAATTCAAGCTTGCTCAATGCAAGCTTGAACGCGATGTCGCGCGGCAAAGCTCGCGATATCGCGCAATATGCAAATTGCACGACAAACGCGCGATTTGCATATCGCGCAGTGGGAACGGGGCCTTATAGAGCAATGGTGGACGTCTAATAAACAGCACACCAAATCTATCTCGCTTTACTGCAGTACCGGCCATTTCTGATTGGCCCTTATGGGCGTTGCACTGTGATCACTGCACCGAGGGCCTGTCCTACTAACATTCCTGTCACTGATGAGAATGTGAACAAGTAGAAACAAGGCACTCGATTCAAATTATCAGTAGATCAGTCCAATCGTGATGAGGCACAGGAGCTCTTGTAAGGCTCTTCTCGAAAAAAAAGGCGGGGTGTCCCTCAAAAAGGGGGCTCAGATTTGAAGCTTCACATGTATAAAGTCTAATAAGAGCACCAAAACAAGAGCGTCAAATACTTTAATGTTCATATTAACTCACAAGCTTAAATATTGGTTCACAAATGTCAACATAGAATAGCCAACGCGTTTCAGGGGCTCAAAGACCTCCCACTGCTTCAGGGCTTATACATAATGGGTAACCATGAAAAAATTGCACAAATCATAGAAAATCAGTCTACACCTCGTTAATGTGGCTCGTAGGTGTATGCCAGCATTGTGGAAACAACCTCGCCCTCCCTCCATTCCGATGAATTTGAACCAGATCAATGGGATAGAAGGAGTGGAGGATCTGGTGGCCTCTTCCAGAGGGATTAATGACCAGTTCTGGAAAACTTGATGTTACTGGAAGGAATGGTCTACCACCACGAAATATATGGGGTCGCTAAAGGGAAGCCCTACTCAACTTTTCAGACTGTGGCTGGCCTTCTGGTGTTCAGACGGAGAGGGGGTTTAGCCCTTTTCTGTTTTTTTTTCCGTTTACTCTTTCTTATCCTTATCCTTTTAACTTTGCTGCTCGTACATTCCATCTCTGTTATGTTTTATCCTAGGGTTGTTGTGTCCCCCTCCCACACCACTCAGCCTCCTGTCACAGATCAGAGGAGAACGGTGTGGGCGGCAACAGCCAGGGTAGTCACAGCAGGTTGAGCTCCGCTCGCTTGCTCACTGACACAGAAAGGAGAGCGGGTACAAGCAGTCGGTGATCAGTGATCGCTGAGTGTTTGTAGATAATTGAGGACAGAGTATGGTTACTGTATCCTCAATTATGAATGAATGGGAAGTCATCTACATCACTTCCTGTTCATTCATGATTGTGGTTATAGTAACCATACTCTGTCCTCATGTTATGAATGGACAGTAACACTCAGTATAGAGCAGTGTTGGCGAACCTTGGCACTCCAGCTGTTTTGGAACTACAAGTCCCATGAGGCATTGCAAGGCTCTGACAGCCACAGACATAACTCCCAGAGCCAGATGCATGTTGGGATTTGTAGTTTTGGCACAGCTTGAGTGCCAAGGTTCGCCACCACTGGTATAGAGGATTCCTGTTCTTTTATAACAGGGACTGCAGACCCTGCATCCTCAATCTCTTTTTCTATTTTAAAAGGGAAATATAAGGGTTCTGTTTAGACCCCAATATTTCCCAGAAGCCCCTAAAAGTAAAAAATAAAAATGAATAAATACATTTTTTTTGAAAAAGTTAAAATAAAAAAAAAAATTCAGTTTCCGCCTGACATTTTTTTTCATTTCCGTTTTGTTTTTGAAATTTCCATTTTGGTGCACCTCTAACAATAACTAGAATTGTTTTGCTCCTGTGTCTGTTGTTTCCTTGCGTTTTATCTCCTGTACTTGAAATGCAAAATAAAATGTTTTGCTGCATAGGGTACAGCCAGAATCCGTGAATCAGCAAAAGCCTTTTTGAGCCCCCTAAACACGTTTGCAGTTTTAGGTTTTAGTTTGTGAATACTAGTAAAAAAAAAAGTTTCCGCACTCTTGAGACTGTCTGGTGGTCTTATAGTGGGAACTCGGCATCCACAGAATTGGGGGGCTAAACTGGGGAGTGAAATATCTACTTCCGTGTGTTGCTCCCTCTCTGGTGAAGAACATTATGCAGCAATTCTGTCAGGAAGCAATGACTAGCTCGGGAGCAGCCAAACTCCGGCCCTCCAGCTGTGGTGGAACTACAAATCCCATGAGGCATTGCAAGATTCTCACAGCCACGACTCCCGGAGATCGATGCATCATGGGATTTGTAGTTTCACCACAGCTGGAGGGCCGGAGTTTGGCTACCCGTGCTCTAGCTCATCCTCCCGGCGATGGAGACGCTCAGAAGCAGGTCAGTATTTGTCTGCAGTTTTTAGTGATCCTGTAACCAGTCACAGGTTTGCTAGTATGACCTGCTCCTTACACTGCATCAGCCGTGGGATGTATGAACACAAAACACAGAATTAAACACAGGCTACTAACTAATAACAGTGATAGAGTACATCGAGTACAAAGCATTCCTGTGGATTTCCTCCCTGCCAGGAAAAATATCAGCAGCTTCAAAATAACTCTCCATATTTGATCAAGTTGTACTGGCGGCGTTTCTCTTTCATCCTTGGATTTTATATGCACAGCCTTCCCCACATACTAGAGATGTGGAGGGAATATTGCGACTTACCTCGGCCTTTCATAATGTAATCTATAGCGCGGTTGTTTATGGCTGCGTCGCTCGGCTTTATGTCCAAGAACGGCTTGTTCCCTACACCCATAGAGACCATTTCCTGCATCCGGACCTCTGTGGGGAAGAAGATTCTTCATTAAATATAAAAATCATTTTACAACTAAATTATAACTAAAATATGACAATGAGAATCAATGAAGGAAGTTGTTCCCGCTGTTCTATAGATGATGGAATGCACCGATGTCCAGCATGAGTCTTGGTCAACCCCCGGAATTCCTCGTGGTCCCTGTTCCTCTTACAGTACACCTATTAAAAAGGAGAACTATGGGGTTAGGGCTTTTCCCCATAGTTCTCCTTTAATGTGGATGTGTTCTTAGTTATGGTCACCTCCCCTAAACCAGGACCATGTGTAGAAGAGGCAGTTCTGAGACCATACAGAGACTACTGACACAAACAAACGCCTAGGCATTCTTTATGGGATTACTGCTCAAAGGGAGAATTAGCCAATCAGCAGCTCTACCTGCAAATCAGATCCTACCCATCAGCTAAGGTCACATGACCAAAGCTCAGGCTGTAGGCCATGTGACGAACCTCCTAGGTACCCTGGAGCAGACATTTCTGCAATAGGATTTCTGTACTCGCTGTGAGATCCTTTGCTCGGAGTCCATTGAGGGACACAGGAATTCTTCTCCTGTAGGCAGCAATAAAACCCAACAGTATAAGTGGACACTGGCAACAAAAAAAAGCACTGGATAACCCCCACCCCACAACCAGCACGCTTCAGTTTTATAGCAAAGTAGTACAGAGAGCATCAAATAAACATGGGGGGAAGGGACCCGTGTTCCATAATGGACTCCAGGGAAAGGATTTTAAGGTGAGAATAAAAATCCTAATTTTTATTTTTCAGGCATGGAGGGACACAGGAATTCTTAGATTGTTAGGACATCCCCAAAAAAGTGCAACAGAGGGATGGGCAGCACAGAAACAAAAGGCTTACAGGCCCAAGAAGTGAAAACAGATCAATAATCCATCCGACATACCGAATATTTAAAGCCGTCATGAGGCCCGAATACCCGGCTGGTAAAACTTCAGAAGCAAAACAGGGAACAGCAAAGCTGAAGAAAACACGAACCATCTACTGAGGATACTGTCAAGAACTGAGGCATGATGGTTGTGGGCGGGGTTATCTTGTGCTGGCCAATTCATTGTTGCCAATGTCCATTTCTCCTGTAGGTGGCAGAATAACCCCACAGTCTAAGAATTCATGTGTCCCTCAATGGACAACAAAAAGGTATATTATGCATTGCTGTTACCTTAATGGAGCAACATGGGCAGGATAGTAGTATCCTTATTTGAGTAAAGAGCCACTTCAAGAAATACAAAGGCCACACTTCTTGACACGGCTTCATCAGGCTGAGAGATGAAGCCTCCGAGCCTGATGAAGGGGACCCTGAGATGGCATACGTCAATAAATGGACGCTTATTTGCTCTATTGATCGGCCTGGTGTGCTGGTGACTTTCCACTACTATCAGTTTGCTGGCGGCGTCACTCTAAGCACCCGCTTCTATATTCATATGGGAATTCCGGTAAGGAGTGCCGCAAGGATCTCCTATCTAGTTAGCAGAGAAAGTCACATGCTCCCCCATACCCAGATGGAACAGGCATTTCTCTATCCTCTAACAGGTGAATGAACAGAAGGTATGTAGCAAGAGGGGGCAGAAGGTATGTAGCAAGAGGGGGCAGAAGGTATGTAGCAAGAGGGGGCTATTATATAGATTTGTAAGTGCAAAGAACAGGTTCACTTGAAGGACACCCAAACAATATCACGAATAGGCAGAGCAGTGGCTTAGTGGTTAGTGCTTCTGCCTTGGGGTCCTCAGTTGGAATCCAGGTCAGAACACCTGGCAAGGAGTTTGCATGTCCTCCCTGTGCTGGGTTCCCTCCGGGTACTCCAATTTCCTCCCACACGCCAAAGTTATGCTGGAATGTTAATTGGCTCCTGTCTAAATTGGCTCCGTATGTATGCATGTGAGATGGGGACCTTAGATTGTAAGTTCCTCGAGGGCAGGGACTGATGTGAATGTGCAACTATGCACGGTGCTCAATATAAATAAATGCATAGACAGACACCTTTATTTCTGGTCGCCTGCTGCCAGAGGATATTGGCGATGTCACTCGTCCAGGCTTGCTTGACTTCCATGCTGCTTGCTTGAAGAATGTGCGTGTCATTGGATTTACGTCTCCTGAACCAGATTTCAAAACGCAGCCCGCTGTCTCCTGAATTCTCCGTCAAGCCGATATCTGCGGTCTGTCAACCAGAAACAAATAATGGTCACGCACAGCAAGATCCTAATGGCAGAAAGAAAAAAATAGCCGTGCAAAAATAACAGACTCAGATAACGTCTGGAGCCGAGCGAGAACGTGAGCTATAAAAATAGGACATCGCACCGAGTTCTGCCCCCATACTTTGTATCTTCTCAGAAGTTCTAAATGATTTCATGACTTTCCACAAGCCGATCCTGCTATGAGAATTCCTTCTATTTCTGTATTGTTATCAGACAGACATTCTTATTACCTAGTATCCCGTCTGCGAGGGATGGAATGCTCTCGTGATCAAACATTGTTACAAGGCTCTGCAAAGTAAACCTTTAATATCCAACTCTGATTTATAGGGAGACCCGCTTCACTCACTTTAAATGACCTCTTGTAGATATAGACATCGAGGCCGCCTTCGATCCTCTTGGGTTTGCTGAATAAGATCAGATCTTCGAACAGGAAGACGTGTCTCTGGCACTTCTTGCGCCCCAGCCACACCGTAAACTCGTCTTGCCTCACCAGCTGACCTTGTTCCTTCAGGTTTACCTGTTATAAGAAAAAGCATTGAATGTCACAAGGAATACCTTCCTACCACAAGCATGCTGATTGGTCAAAGAGCAGCAATACACTCATGAGATCATCCTCCTGCTCTTGTTGACATGCACATGGCCAGAGTCTGACAGAACCTTGCAAAGTATTACAACCCACAACTCCCTTTTTCGGTGTGTACTAGTTAAATAGTGGTGTAGTGGTTAGTGCTTCTGCCTTGCAGTCCCCAGGTTAAAATCCTGGTCAGGACACTATCTGCAAGGAGTTTGCATGTTCTCCCTGTGCTTGTGTGGGTTTCCTCCGGGTACTCTGGTTTCTTGACCCACATTCCAAAGACATCCTGGAAGGTTAATTGGCTCCTCTCAAAAAATTGGCCCTGTATGCATGTATGTGAGATAGGGACCTCAGACTGTAAGCTCCTCAAGGGCGGGGATTGATGTGAATGTGCAACTATGTAAAGTGCTGCGTAAATTGCAGGCACTATATAAATATCTATAATAATAATAATAATAACAACAACATGAAAATGGAAGATTTGCGCAAACTACGGTATGTATGTCACCGCTATTCAGCTCTCATGTGGACTCACATCGCAGTCACGTATGGCATCCATGGCTAGAAGGTCATTGCCATGACGAAGCTGGAACTTAACCATTTCCTCGGCAGCCTTCAGATGCTGCAGCTCCTGTTCCTGAGCCTCTCCGCACTCCTTGATCAGATCCTTCAGGAGTAAGGCGTATTTACTCATACGCTGGATCGGCTTCAGCAGATAAGAAGCAAGGTCCATCTTGTCTCCCAGTTCACGCTGTTTATTCTAAACAAAACCAGAAACAAAAAACTCGATAACTACCAAAGAAAGGCAACTGGAATCCGCATCACATCCAGGACTAGATCTGTAAAAAATAAATCAAAGCAACTGGACTTGCTGCATGTTTCTTGAAGATGTTTAGCGGGTCATCCGACCAGCTTTCTCAATTCAGAATGACCATTCTGACAATGAATTCCGACAATTCATTCTAAATTGAGAAAGCTGGTCGGATAACATGTGAAATGTCTTCCAGAAAAAATACAGCAAGTCCAGTTGCTTTGATTTATTTTTTACAGATACCATGTGACCTGGATGAATGGGAACCTTCACAGACATCGGGGTACAGCAAGTACAAAGGGTCATCAGGCAGTTTAAGGCTCTTACTTTAAAAAATATAATCCCGTGGCTGGCAAGTAACAAATCCGACCTTGGCTTATTCTTGCTGTACAAGGCGTACATCCCAAACTGGTCTTTCTGTAGGAAGAAAAGACAAAATAAATCACTTAAAAGGGGAACGCTAACCTCTGCCATGTTTTTAGCAACATACAATTGCCAGGACATTGTACAGTGTATGCCTGGGCATTAAAAAAAAAGAAATCAGTACATTTGTGCACTACATGCACACTCCCCCGTGTTTCGCCACTTTAATAGTGATGATTAGGGACATGGTGGGAACCCAGGAGTTCACCTAAGGCTGTGCAAAACTATGATTGACCCACTTGGGTGAATTCCTTGGTTCACACCAAACCCCTGGACATCACTATACCAAAACATGGGGGGAGTGTGCATGTGTTGTCCAGATCTACTCTTAAACAGGGCTGTTGATCTGCCAGAAATAGAGTGAACTCCCAACTTCCTGTTTGAGGTGACAACGCATCCTGTGCAGCACTGAAATCCAAATCAGTGTCACCATCCCTGCCCATTGCTCCCCATGCGTCCAGTGCATTAGGCCTGACCTGGCTCTTAGTGGTGAAGACAGAATAAGCTTGCTGTAGCCTGTGACGACACGGTGATGAGTTTATAAGTTAAATGTGTATTGGGGTTGAGTTATGTTTGAGTGCGTTATGCTGTGTGACCTGGTTATGGAAAGACTATCAGCACCATCCCCCGTTATCTCCCATTGTTCTCTGAGGGAGCTCAGAACAATGACATTCTGGCCAGGCTCCTGCTATGGCTGTCTGGAGCTCGTTAGCAGGTGGACACCTGTGGTGTTGAGCAGACCGATGGTCTGGGAGGGGGAGGGTGGATGTGATGGGATTATAATCTGATCTGATCACTTGCTGTATAAAAGTTTGTGCAGTTGCTCAATAAAGCAGAGTTTGTTTCACCTGCACTCAAGCCTCGGCTAGTGACTGGGGAAACTGGGAGCTAAGGATCTTCAGGTTGCAAGATCTCCTCAGCAAGGAAGAAGACAGCGGCGGACATACTCATCCTGAGTACGGGGGTCCGTCACATAGCCTGCTCCGTGCTACTTACATGTCGGAGGAAGCAGTGGCTGACCCTCAGCGGGTGGTTGCAGCAACTCTCCAGCTCCTTCAGGAAATACTGACTGTGGAAATCCGATAATTTCTCCAGGTTTCCAAAGATGATGCCTCTCTTTCCTCGCAGATCCTGAGGAAGATCCAAGCGATCCATCTCAGGGAAATAATTCTGAGTGATGTACCACAGCGACCGGACGTATTCCCTCTCCGTGGAGACCATTTCGTCGATGATGTGCCGCAGTTTACTAGATGGGAAAACAGTAAACATTTTAGACATTTATTTATTATTGGTATTTATACAGCGCCCACAATTTACGCAGCGCTTTACATACAGCACATTCACATCAGGCCCCGCCCTCAGGGAGCTTACAATCTAAGGTCCCCATCTCACATGCATACATACAGGGCAAATTAACCTTCCATTCACTGTTCCGTCACAGGCTGGGGAAGGTCCAGGACAACCTGGGATCAGAGGAAGTGGGTTGAATGCTGATGCTGGCTTTCATCCAAGAAATCTAAAAGCATCTAGTGGAGGAAAACATGTGAGAAAAGCGGCGGGTGGTTTGGAGGTTATTGGGCAGCTCTGGATTGAAGGTCAGTGCTGCAGCAAAAGCTCCTTTTTTAATTGAATCTTTTTCCCTGGAGTTCCAATGAAACCTTTAGGTGTGTATGCAGTATGGAAGGACTAGATGGGAAATCTTCCATGGAAGACAACTTGGGCAACACAGTGGCGTAGTGGTTAGCACTTCTGCCTTGCAGCACTGGGGGTCCCTGGTTTGTATCCTGGCCAGGTCACTATCTGCAAGGAGTTTGCATGTTCTCCCTGTGCTGGCTTTCCTCCGGGTACTCCGGTTTCCTCCCACACGCTAAAGACATGCTGGCTCCTGTATGCATGTACAATCAGGAC
The DNA here is from genome assembly GCF_000935625.1 of Nanorana parkeri. Lineage (NCBI taxonomy): Eukaryota > Metazoa > Chordata > Amphibia > Anura > Dicroglossidae > Nanorana > Nanorana parkeri. The sequence goes on from NW_017306274.1 coordinate 4,601,593, forward strand.
CTTAGATTGTAAGCTCCTCAGGTCAGGGACTGATATCAATGTGCAGTATGTAAAGCGCTGCGGAAATCGTCTGCACTGTATAAATACCTGTAATCAATAATAGTAAGCTTATAAAAGGTGAGATTTCCTTTCACTTCCTGTCAGGTCTCTGGGACAGGAAGCAATGGGAAATCTCCACCATGGACCGCCAGTGATACAAAACCCTTTGGCGCGCTGTATCTGATCAAAGTTTTGGCTGGAGTTCTACTTTAAAAAGTGAGTTTCATCTTTAGGATTTCTGCCCCCGCCTGTCAGACAGACTGTGCTCAGTGCGGCGGGATCAGCACATTTCGCACAGCGCACAGCCAGCAGACGCGGCGCAGCAAATTCTGACAGATTTTATTTTTACATCGCTCAGACAGCAAGTCTGGAGAACCAGTTCCAGTAACACATCAGTATATTCGTGTCGGCTTCCTGCTGTTTATGTCCCTAAATAGGAGCAGGCCGCAGTTCTCTGCACCCAGCGCATGTAACCCGAACAATGAACTTCTCTTATTAGCCCCATGGAAAGGGTTTTATTATAGTTCTATCCACAGAGTAGCCAACACCAGCGATATCTGTCCCGGGATTTGTTCTATCCGAAAAAAGGAAGACCTATTGATCCTGCCACAAATCCTGTGAGCTGATAACTTCCTGCGCTGTACTCTTATCAGTTTGCATTGTTCCCGGTTCTCTCTGTGGACTTCAGAAGACCTCTCCCCTATGAGATGAGAGGTGGAGGAGGTGTTCTGTAGTCACAACACACCTTCTGTCCTAGGGTGGCCATGCTGCTGCTCCTCCATAGATATAAGTGAGTGAGTGAGCGCTATCACCCGAGGACATACATGAGAAGTGGAGGAGGTGCTCTGTAGTCACAACCCACTTTCTGTCCTAGGGTGGCCATGCTGCTGCTCCTCCATAGATATAAGTGAGTGAGCGAGCGCTATCACCCGAGGACAGACATGAGGTGGAGGAGGTGCTCTGTAGTCACAACACACTTTCTGTCCTAGGGTGGCCATGCTGCTGATCCTCCATAGATATAGTAGAAGTGAGTGAGCGCGGTCACCCGAGGACAGACATGTTATTATATGTTGGGCCAAAAAGCGCTCCAAATAGACGTTCTAGGAGTCGAGAAATATGCTTCTGTGAGCGTCACACGGGAAAAACAAAAGGCTTCTACTCACTGAGGACTCTCCTGGCTCAGATTGCTACCTCCAGGATCTTTACCCCGAGCACAAAAAACTATTTACGTTGCATGCCTTTTTGTTTTACAATTATTTTCAGAGGCTATGGGGGGAAATGTTCAACCTCTGAAACGCGTTGCACACCTTCTGTTTTTCCTTTCTTCCCGTTTGCTGCTTACGGAACCAATACATTACTTTTCGACCTTTGGAACGTGTATTCGGGACTCCTTTTGGCTTAACTATCCATAGATGAGAATTTATCAGAATCTGGAGCCGTTTCCCCACAGTAACCAATCAGCTTCTTTCGATTTTCAAAGCTTAACTGAAGAGAGAAGCTGATTGGTTACTATGGGCAACTGTTCAGATTCTGTCTGCTAAAGTTTCGATAAATTCTCCCCATAGACTGCTCAGATTTGGGTGACCGCTTCCCCCAATGGGGAGTTCCCATCTTGTGAAGAGCTTCTGAGCCAAAGCCATCTGGCTTAAAGGCCAAGTTTACTTTTCTAACCATGTGTCACGTGACACCCATAATTAGGGTGTATTATGAAATGTGGTTACATCGCCCGCATAGCCGCGCCACCCATATACAGGATCTGTGAATGGAGAGACTACGAGTCCCATCTGCACCTGGAGACGAGAGACTTGTTCTTAATGGAGGAAAAGTGCAGCAACGTCACTGGAGTTCTTGGCCACTGATACGTCCTCCTGTCCACGTTACTGAAAGGCCGTACCTCAGTATGGACAGGGGCTGGGAGGAAGAGTCTGCAGGATCCAGAGCATTGCACCCACCATCTACTTATCACAATGCGTTGCCGGCTCTAATGTAAATCTAATCAATGCCGTTTTTCTTTGACACACCGAAGGACGGGTGAGCTGCCTGCAACATGTCACATTTTTGGTCTTGGGTTGAACAAACCGTGTTGGCGGATGCAGCAGTGATGATAAATCCCATCTATCAGGTCAATTCAGTAACATACTACAAAGAGCAATGATAACACCGGGACTTCCACCAACCAGATCTCTATTTACTGAAGTCATATCAGAGAAAGGCCGATTCTGATTGGTTGCTGTGGAATAATGTTCTTTGCCATGAAAACACATGAACCCTGATGGTACAACTGGCTGGCACTGTGGCCTTGCTAGCAATGACATGGAAAGCAGGATTAGGGTTCATCTCCAACCAAAACTTATTTTCTGCTTTGTAACATAGAGGGATTAAAATCCCCCATCCCTCGCATTGGGGAGCCTTCACTTCCTGTTACAGGGACACAACAGGAAGTGAGTGGAACTCCTTGTGACAACTGGAAAATGTTGACTTTTAGGTCTCTTTCCTCAGTAAGAATGGTCACTAGGACTAGATGTTATATCACCTTTGTGGGGACACAGCAATACAGCTAGATCCTGGTTCTAAACCTTCCCCATTCTATCCATAGCTTAAAAAGGTTTAAAGGAGAACTCCAGGCAATCGAAAAATTAACCCTTGCAGTGTGGGGGTAGTCCCATTGCAAGGGTTAATGCTTCAATTGCATGGATCCCTTTTTTAAATGATGCCTTTAAAGGGTACATGACAGTTATGGCCCATATGCCATTTTAGAGCTTTTGCTTCTGACTTCTACCTCCCACCAGTATCCTTATATGAAGTCGTCTTGTGTTCAGACACGGCTCGTCAAGTCACAAGCAGCCAACAACATGACTGTAGTATGAGCTTCCTAGAAAACTGAACACACATGATACAACAAAGCTGAAGCATGTCACTGTAAGACTTTATACCTGGTACGGCTTCTCCCATCAGCCGAGGAGACGCTGCTCCTCCTGTCACTGAGTACTCTCTCTGCTGACCAGTCCAGGGGTTGTCGAGGACTGCACGTCCGGTCTGTATGCTCGGTGCTGCTCACTTCCAGGCCTTTAATGAAGACTCCGGTGTTCCCTCGCCTAGCGGGCTCGCTCAGTCTCCTTTGGCATCCGTGAGTCCCTGCGTCAGTTCCAGGAAGGTCAAAGCTCTGAGCCTTTCTCAGTAACCTTCGCCCCATGGGTCGAGCTGGGGTGGGGGTGGAGGACCCGGAAGGCACCTGGTGGAACAGTTCCGAGTTTACATCCTCACCGGGAATGCTCTGAAGAGACATTTTTCGAACTCGGAAATCTGCCGAGACAATGGAGCTGCCACTTGAGCAGGAGCTTGCCCTGTACGGCGTCTGTTCCATGGAATACCCAACCTCTGGTCGGTTACAGAGAACTCTGCCCAGCCTCCTCTCCCTGCCACAGAGTGGGGAGCTGAGGGGATTGTTCTGGAGATACATATTTGGGCTTTTTTCTGAATGCACTTTCTGGTCTAGACTGCCCAGGCGTCTCCTATGTAAGACTGACCGTGGAGAAGCCTGTTCCCCAATCAGTACATTTTTAGCCCTGAGCGCCGCCTCCAGTTTCTTCTCGAACACTTGTCTGGCCTCCTGGCACTTTGACCATGCAAACTTCCACTGCTTGGTTCCCTTGTCGCTTTTCAGCTCATAGGCGAGCTCCCTCATCTCCTCGAATTTCTTCTCCGCAATCTCGGGATGCTGCAGCTGGTAATTCTCCAGACTCTCGATGGCTCCTGTACACAGCTCCGGGGAATTACAGTCGTCCAAACTGACGGTGGCAAGTCCACGCATTCCTTCCAATGCCCATTCATACGCCTGCGGGAACAAAAAAACACAAAGAAGTCAGATTGCGGTGATCATGAATAGTTTCTGTCTGCAGTAGTCAATGGGAAATTTTAACCAAGCTCAATGGACAAAAGCATTTATAACACAAAGATTGCACCAATCTCAGCTGCTACTCAATTCAGTCGGGGAAATGATTACCATGAAGCAGATAATGTCTCCTCCATAAGTTGTGATAAGGATGCTTTGGAATTCTTGGAGAAATGAGAATCCCGGGAGCTCAGAGAACGTGACAACCAGACAGCTCGGCACTGAAATCTATGAGAGCTGGGAAGAGCCAGAAACATCCAACCCATCTGAGTTCAGAGAACACAAACCCTCTTTAGTTTCGCCTCAGCCGGCACAGAGCGGCATTGGATGATATGTGATCATCACAGTAATCTGGGCGGGGTGGTGCTCCGGGGCTGCCACCAGCGCCACAGGAGATCTCTCATGAACCCCGGCCATCCACTGTGCCAATTATTAGACTGGGCATTCACATGCTAATGCTCTAGGCTTTGATCTTAACTATCTCGGTGTTCTGTAAAACAAATGACTCTCCGGTGCACCCAATATGCAGCGCGCTCTGTAATACAATATTATATATTTCAACACTTGGGATTTTAATGGTTTTTCTAGTTTAAATTTAGAGAGTAGAATGGTGGGAGGACTTTCATGCTCTCAGAAACATAATGGTGGCTACACAATGGCCAGCTTGATCTTAGATACAGGGGTGGCTTCATCCAAAACAGATTTGGCTGCCCATGGCAGTGACCAAATTTGACACAGATGGACTTCTGGCTCCAGCGTTTTAAGCCCATATAGCGTCAAGGACAGAAGTGGTTATATGAGAATTGCGTGCATATGTCCATGGTGACGTCCTACAAGAGCAACGTCCATTCAGGCCACTTGGCACACAAGTGGGTTGGTTGGCTTGTTCAATCATCAGAAGTCTATGCATGGGTCAGTTATCCACTCAGAATGTGAATTATTGATTTAATAATATAATTTATACCTGTCAAGCCTGAAACCTGTTTCAGCTATCATATACTAAGAGAGCCGATGATGATGATGATGGGTAGGTAAATGGATATGGCTTGTATAGAGATATGCAGACAACTTACAACTCACATGGTTTCTAGCAAAGCTCTGGATTTGCTCCCCGACCATTCATAAGAGGGGCTTCACTGCTCAGAGCCACACTTGCTCAGCAAAGGGCACAATTCTCAAGTCCTGCGTCTTTAATCCCCTCCGAGACACAGTGGTGCCAACCATTCAATCTGCGGGCACCACCTACTATGTATTCATAATGGTCCCTCGCGAGAAACAAAAAGTTCCCTCTTGTCTGTGAGAAACCGGACCCCGGGCTCCTGCGGGGATTGGCAAATATGCTGCTGCGTTCAGGAATGTGGTCACCTGACTGCTGACCCCAAAACGCTCTAACAAACCCCGTGCCAAGATAGAAAGCTTTATCCTCTCGTACCAGGTGGCAGAGCGCACACTAAAGACAGGAACGGATTCCGCGTCATTCTCGGATGTACTACACGAATTGCGTTGACTTTACAGGCCCGTCTATTACAGAAGTGATGCTCATGGGTATGACCCCCCCCCCAACACATATGCTACCCGTTTTTTGGGGTGTGCCACCCATAGTATGAAACTGGAATTTTGTAAGTATATAATTGGTAACAGTCTGCATATAAATCAGAAGCACGATATGTCATTTATAGATCTGTAAGGCCGGATCCTATTAGGTTCATGTCCTAAGTGTCGGTGAATGTTTGCCGAGCACAGCAGAAACGTTCCTGCATTCTGTAGGGCCGTCCACTTGCTCTTTTCTCACCCCCTTTATGCTATAAAAAAATCGAAACGTTGAGAATACAAAAGATTGTCATCACGTTTCCATCGGATTCTGTTACAAACAAAAGGCGGTGCTCTGATCTAATGACACCTTGGTGAGAAATTCTTATTTCACCCAATCCCGGCTGCAGCGAGCGGGGGAACACAGGAGCCATTAATAGCCGGTGACATCAGCTGGCCATTGACTTCTCGGTGTCCCTCTCCGGATAACGCAGACATTGTCCAAACAACAATCCCACCAGTCACACAGCCGCGGCGGGGAAATACAATCCCTTCCCCCACCTTGCACCCCAAATAATGTCTTTGAGTAAACGGATGGTAATTTACCTGCAGCCAGCCAGGAATACAACTGATATCACCATGTGAAAAAGACATCTGAATTGACAGAGACCCATCTAATGGGCTGAAAGACTCGATGTCTATTGAATTTGGCCTTTCATCTTCAAACACCACTTGTGATCTAAGAAGAAAAGTCCACTTTGCTCTCAGAGGAAGGAAAAAGGAAATACTCCAATACTGTTCTGATGTCATTGATCCAGAAACAGGACAAAGAAAACACTGGGGACATATTTAAAGCCCCATTCTGGGCATGCTGTGTGACCGGGCTCACATAGTGTCAGAGAGAGCAGGGGAGCGCCAGAAGCCTGCCAGAGTATTTTAGCTTATTCCTCTACCCCTAGACTTAAGGAAAAATGTAACCCTTGCATTGCCAGGGGACCCACTGAAAAGGTTTTTTTTGATTTTTAATTCCTGGAGTTCAGTCATGAATATGGAAATACTTTGATTTGCAGGTTGAAAGGTATTTTTCCACATTTGTAAAAGCCGTCCTCCATTGTAGGGAAAAAGTAAAACTCCCCAAAAGTCTAAAATCTACCATTATGTAATCTTTTCCTGTGATTTTCCTAACCTTCCTTGCCTGCCAAGTCTCGTCTTCCTACTGGTACTGTGTCACTAGATATGCATGCGGATTTCTGTATGTCAGGCAGCACTCTTGCTAAATGACTGTTGGAAGGATGAAGTCCAATATAGGACTGACACCCAATCCAGTCTTTTCAGAGATAACTTTTTGTATTAAAAGGAGAACTATGGGGTTAAGGCTTTTCCCCATAGTTCTCCTTAGGGTAACGGGAGGACACAAACTAGCGTCCTCCCGTCACCCTAGGCTCAGTATACCGAGACGCCGCAGTATACCGCGAGCTGCTGCTTGCGGTATACTGAGACGCCGCAGCTGAAGCGGATCCCGACAATTATGTCTGGATCCGCCCAGCTGCGTGACTGACAGCTGGCTCTGCCTATCTAGAGGCAGAGCTAGCTGTACCCACCCCCTCCCCCGTCCGTTCCGCCAGTCAGCGCTGGCGGATCGGAGCGGGGAGAGGGGAATCAAGCCCCTCCCCTGTCACGGCAGAGAGCAGTGACAGGATCGAGGGGTGAGCGAACGCCGGTATGTGTTCGCTCACCTCCCGATCTATTGAACCGACCTGTGACAGTCTCGATGTCACAGGTCGGCTAGAACTATGAGGTGAGTGAAAAGCACTCCCCTCATAGTTCTCCTTTAAGGCCAACTTTAGGATATAGATTTGTGATGTTATAGGGAAGTTCTAGAAAATGTTAAAATGTGCCTTTACCTTGAATTCCTCCTATAAAAAAGCAGTGCACTTTCTGTGCCTTGAGCCGTTTAGCTGGACATCTGCAGTGTGAGATTATCAGAGACCTCTGACTGCTGGTCTCCTCAGATGTGGTGATGTCACTACTGTTCTCCTGGCAGGAGAGGAAGCTGTACCCGAGGACCTGCAGTGCAAGGATCTCCCTGCTTCTGCTAAAATCATTTTGTGGATCTGTGTTTTTCGACCCCTACTGCTCCTGTCTAAGGCAGTACCCCACCAGTCATCAGATTACCAATTATCGGCCTCTGACTTGAGGAAGCCTCAGCCCACCAACATGGACACGTTTACAAAGAGACAATGCATGACAAGGTATAGTAACTAGTAATTGGAAAAAAACAGCTTTGGGGAGACCATGGGCAATACTGATGACTAGTCTTGTCTTTCACGGGCACACTTTCCACAGTAGAAGTCCTCTAAGCACCACCAGGAGTGTCTACCAGTATTGCTTTCCTCCTCCTTCCTGCATTCACAAGAACAGGAGCGTTCAGCTGAGTAAGATCTTCCTGTGTGACAGCATCAGGAAATAATTATTATAATACAGGATTTATAGCGCCAACAGTTTGCGCAGCGCTTTACAATATAAGGAGGACATTACAATCACAATATAATTCAAGACAAGATGGTGAGGAGAGGCCTGCCCCTGAGGGCTTACAATCTAAAAGGGATAAGGGTGCCTGAGAGCAGATGATCTTGAGCGCACATCCAGCAGCCCTCAAAGATCTATGTTTGGCCTCAGGATGTCAGATTAGAGGTTATCTTCTGAAACAGCTTTTTAGCCGATCAGCTGATATTCCAGTGTGTATGTGGCGATGTGTGATCCTGCTAGAAATCCTATGAGCTTGTAACTTGTGTTCTCTGATGCACTGAAATCTCAAACAGTGTCATTAGTCCTGCCCAGTTCACCTCTATACTACTAATCCCCCTATTGTTAAAAATAAATGGGAAAGGGGCAGGTGTTCTATAGCCCTAACACAATTCCTACCCTAGAGTGACAACGCTGCTCCTCCACAGATGCAGTAGAGTGAGCGAGCGTTGTCACCATGTACCAGGATGTGTATTACTGGTAGGATAACCAGGTGAAAATAAAGGGGGGGAAATCCTAGCGCAGCCATTAAATCTAAGGAACGGTAAGCTGTAATATATTACATTTTTGTTCTTGGATTTAGATGCACTTTAAACTACAAGGTTTTTGTCAGAGAAATGTGCAAGGATTTTATGGGAGGTTTCATTTTCTAAAGGACTCGTCTGTAAAGTAAAGCGCAGCTTTGTGTATGAACAGGAGGGGAGTCACGGACATGCTCCACGTCTGCACCGAGGCATTCATCATTCTGGTTGCCCCCACCCCTCTATGCTGGTCACATCTGCTCTCTGGACAGGCAGATGTACGGCTCTTTGACTCCCATTCAGTAAGAGAGTCAGAGGAGGGCAAAGAGCCCGTTCTGTATGCAACACGCAAAGCCGGCTGAAGAATGAAGCTGCCAAAAGCTGCTGGTCACTGATGTCGGCCACGTCCTTTCATCCTCCGCTCCTAGTTCAAGGCGTCCACGTCACCGGGAGTTACAGACACGCAGCGTCACTCTGCACTACATGTCAGCGGAGGTCAGGAAGGCCGACCTGTGTGGCCATAAGAAAACTTTAAAAGACTTCCACAGTCCTAGACTAGTGTGTGCCAGTTTTATTGGAAGGAGCGGAGTTTACCATACACACAGGATCTATAAAACTGGGTCAGTTCACACCTCATACAAACCAACAGAGCCAAAATCCGAATAGAAATAGCAATATAAAAAAAATCTATTTTGCTACAATAAAGGCTGCTATGCAAATTAGAGCTAGCGACTCACTTCTGGAGCCAGGAGATCAGCACAACAGCCAGGCAATTAGAACTTTCAGAGGGATTGCGCAACACTCAAGACTAAAAACACAAAAGGCGCAGCTTACGCCATCATGCATCCTTGAAATTCACATTTGGTCCACGAATAACCAAATTTCATCCCACATGCATTTGTACAAAAAAAACACTGCTAACACGTTTCAGCCTTACTCGGCCTTAACCATAGCTGAAATCAGCTATGACTAAGGCCAAGGCAGAAACGCGTCAGAGTTTTTTTCTACAGATGCATGTGGAATAAAAAAATGTTTTTTCTTTGGAAGAGTATGGTGTGCTGGTTTTGGAGTTTTGGATATCAACAATCGTAGCTACTGCAATTTTCTTATGTCCGTTGTGGCAACGTTTTCTGTGGTCTTGACATTATGAATGCCAAGAGGTGCCAATCACAGCTAAGGCCCCATTCATATTTGTGATTAGGCCTATTTATAATGTGACCAGTACGATAGGCGTTTGCAAATTGCTGCAGCTGGGAAGCCTGTACAAAGCAATGACAGGCTGACAGCGGGTGCAGCTGTCCATGGCTGTTCACACATCAGGCTGTTTGGCACAGATATTTGTCCCTGGACGCAGTCTGACTGCATCCAGGGACGGCCATCTCTCCCTAGCTGCAGGTAATGAGTGGATGCTGATTACATCCGAACAGTCGTGGCCACCATAAGCCGGTCACTGCTCTGTATAGGCTTCCCAACAGTGTGTCATCCTGGCCACAGGAATCTTCCGGTTCTTGCAGCCGGAATTTGTATTACAGCCCAAATTGCAGCTGTGAATGGGGCCTGAAGGTTTTAGGGACATATCCAGGTTTTAATTTTCAAACTTGCTAGAAACTGGTCCCAATAAAGAACGGAGTCTGCACACCACTCTCTCATTGTGAAGCCGTTTCAGCGACTTCAGCATTATTCGCATAACTTCACAGCGCTGCAGGTGTGACAGTGTTAAGGGGCGTGTCTTTGTCACTCCGCATGTTCCGCCTCAATAATTGCTGATTGCAGATTAAGGACAGATGAGGTGCAGCGTAGCTGGAATTTTAATTCAGCTGAAAGGAATTAGCTAACCGAGGTCCAGGAAAGGACAGCGGAGATCTCCGAAACTGCAAAGGAAAACAAAGTGCTCAGGAGCATTGTCACTTCTATAGACCACGGGAGAATTATTTGTGGAATGTGCCTGAGGATACTAAAGGTGCCCACCCATGGTACAATCCGTGAGATTTCCCGCCAGGATCACGTTTTATATCAGGTTGCTGGATGAGTAGAACCTGTAGTGTTTTCAATCAGAACTTTGATCTAGATTGAATAAAATATAATCACATGAATGAGACAGAAAGGACGTGTGGATACATGTTTTCCAGCATTTGACATGCATCCGACACGCACATTAAACGCGGGTCAGCACATTCCCATTTACCTCAACGCTTCCAAGGCCTCATATAACTCAGGGGAGCCAACAATATTTTGTGCCAAGATCTACTTTTCAAATAACGAGATTAATGAGATCTACCAATGGAAAAACAAAACCCCATTTTAAAACTGGTCGTCTCCCCTCATTCTCTCTCCTCCTCTCCCGACCCTGGCCGTCTCCCCTCACTCTCCCTCCCCTGGCCGTCTCCCCTCGCTCTCCC
>NW_017306274.1:4612531-4618192 GCF_000935625.1 Nanorana parkeri
CCCCCTCCCTCCCCTGGCCGCCTCCCCTCCCTCTCCCCTCCCGGCCACCTCTCAAACGCATGCGTCTAAGAGGCACATTAATTGAATGCAAAAGACAACGATGCTTCTCTTTGCCTATCAGCGTTTTTTTTCCCCACAGCGTACACTGAGCCACCCAGAAGACGGAAGCACCGCAGATATCACAGTACAGGAAGTTGGGGGGTTGTTGGGAAATTGCTGTACTGGTTGGGGGAAATAATGAGCACATTATGGCAAAAAAAAAAAAAGCTCCTGAGGGTCCAAAATGACTTTTTTTCTGCCAGTTTAATTCCAATTCCTTTACAACAATTATTTGGTGATCACATTTCTTGAGTGATTTACTCTGCTGAATATATTAGCGCACAAAGTGTGAAACAGACGAGGAAAAACAAATGTGGGCACCAGATGGAAAATGTAAACAGGAGCCATGTTAAAAAATAATGGCATTCCACCTATTCCAATGCTTCGATATAGTTTTAAGAAGGTATTGCCAAAAACAACACAGACGTGACAAAATGGACAGAGCTGTGGTGAGGAGGAGAGAGGGCGCACATGTGTGACCTCTGGGGTCAGATAGAATACAGCCAAAATTTTAAGCGATATTAAAAGTCAAAAGGTTTTTAAGATATTTCAATTGCTGATGAAATCACTTACAATGGATGCGGCCTCTTGATGTTTAAAAGTTTGTTTCCTACAGAATCATCTGGTCCCGAGCACTGGTCCTGATATCCTGTTTTAGGGTGACTCCTTTCCCTTGCAGCGTCCAATGGAGCCACCCTTGTGTGTGCTAGGCTGTGTATGTCTCCACAAACACACAGGTACAACAAGGTAAGCCACTCCTCTCTCCCCTGCTCCTCCTTCCTCCAAGCTAGTAGATGGATGGCTACTTGAGACCGTTCTGTCCCTTGTGATCTTATACTGAACAGGAAGTTCAGGGAAGCTGAGCGAGAGAGCCATTTGGAAACATGATGACTAAGTGCTTGGGCAAAAATATAAAGAAATACTTTGCTGGGCCATGTACTTGGATCTGCCTTTATAATTGAAAAAAGTTTGAGTGTTTAATACTTCTTTAAAAGAGAACTATGGTGTAAGTGTTTTTCCTCATAGTTCTCTTTAGCGTCACAGGAGGACATATACTAACCTCCTCCTGTGACCCAAAGCTCAGTATATCGCCGTCAAGATACACTCAGCTGGCTGATTGACAGCAGGCTCTGCCTATCTAGAGGCCGAGCCAGCTGTGCCCTTCGCCTTCCCCAGTCCCCGCTGGAGGATCGGAGAGGGGAGGAGGAAATCCCTGTGGGGAGCGGTGCCTGATGGTCACCGCTCACTGCAGGGAGACGATCGGGAAGTGAGTGGATCGCCTGCATGTTTCTGCTCACTTCCCGATCGATAGAGCCGACCTGTGACCGCTTCTTTCTCACAGGTCAGCGCTAACTACGAGGATGAGTGGAAAATCACTCGCCTCATAGTTCTCCTTTAAAGTAGATGTAACCAGACTGCAGGGCCCTTCCTCTCCTAAAGCACTTTGTATGGAAAACACAAATGATTGCATTTCTTTTAGAAAAGACACTTTTCACTTCATTTCATTGGTGCTGATCTCATGCAGTCTTCATGGACTCCAACGGCTGCATGTGATTGCCCGAGACCGACTAGTGGCAATGATGGAATATGTCTCCACACTCAGCCTCAGCTTTTATTCTCCATTGGAATTTACACAGGCAGGCAATGCAACAGAGCAGTTGGGAGATGGGAAGAGCGTCGTCTCCTCATAACAGGAAGTCCCTGAACAAGAACCGTAATGTATGAAGATGAACTCTAAGCAGATACAAAGCAGCTAAGAATTACAGGAAATACATGTTAGTAACAAGATTCAATGTTACATTTCTACAGACTGCTAGGGGAATGAGCATATACATTTAACCATTGCTACTACGGGAATAGCAATGGTTACATTTATATACACATTCTCTCCTGCGTTGTCTTGAATTGTGACATTGTATCTCCTTACTGACATGTATTTATTTTGCTATGATCCTCAGCTCCATCTAGTGGCCATAATGCGGTATTTCTCCCCACCCCCATTAACTCTCTGCTTTATGAATTAATCTATTAAGGAACATTCGGGCCGGAAGAGAAAATACACATAAAACATTTGTTTTTCCCCCGTTCTCACAGCTAGTTATCTCACACACAATGAATGTACCTGCAGTTCCACTGGACGAATAAGCTATGCCTATAAATTTATAAATAGATGGTATCAATGTATGAAAACAAATGAGTTTTGGGTGGACTGAACCTTTAGGGACCATAGACATCTTCGAGTTGCAGTAACGCCTATTTTACAGGCATTGCTGTGCCATTCAGTTTGAGTGGCACCCGAACTGAAGGCAAAGCACCTTCATTCCAGTCCACTGCAGTGCAGTGTGTTAGAAAAGAAAAGGTCATGTCTGATTTTCAGGACTTTATGGTGCAATGGCAACCCATTCATTTCATTGGACTGCCTTAACGTAACGCACATCAACGCACTGCAAAAAATTTAAAATTGGCCCTTAATGTTGGTGAAAACCTGTATGTGGGCATAGCCTGTATATGTAGCTGGCCGATGTCTCAGCTCCACCTCCCTAGAGCAGAAATAATTTTGTTTTACCAACCTTTAGGACCTTCCAGATGAGGAGAGGGAACCGTCTGAGCCTCCCTATGATCCTTTATTTATGAAGCGCCAACATATTATGTACCACAGTAAAAGGGGTGTAAATTACAAGGGCCAGACAAAGACATGGCACAGGAAGAAAAGAGGGCCCAGCCTGGGCCAGGATCCAATCTAGAGGCTCTCTGCTACATATTCATGGCGGCATTACGACGCTGAGCACCAATGACTAACAGCTCCAGTCTGCATGTAATAATCCATGACAGTAGAGAAAGCTCAGCAGTCAAGCAAGAGACCCTTCATCTGCATGAATCCCCCAGCTGGATGATGGGAATAACTGTCGGCTCCTGGCGGGAGATATTTACACTGACATGTATACAGGGCTGCGGATTAACCTTCCAGCCAATTAAAAGAGACGTAAGGGGGGCAAGGGGCGGTGGGCTTTGAACAGTCGTAGGCTGTGCAACCTCTGTCAATATCCTTTAAAAGGACCTCTATAGTAAGCATATTGCATTCAGATACATGTATGAGTCAAAAGTCAAAATAATTCCTAACTGAATGACATTTGCTAAAATACTGTGTATAATAAACAATTGCCAAGTATAAAATACTGGTTTTCACCTTGTTACATCTCCGAGCTCCTGACCTCCTGTGTCCTCACTGCAGCCACTTTCCGTCCGTCTACATGCACTCCAGCAATGACTGCGCAACATTTCTCAGGGAGGGTTTCCTAATGGTGACTACAGTGGACTATTGTTGTATCTATCGGAAGCCAGCGTAACAATGCAAAAGCACAACTGATAGAGACGGAGCGTTGTCACCCCATAACAGGAAGTACCTGAACAAGGGTCTTCGTGGCAGGATCTCTAGGGATTATTGTAATGAAAGCTACAAGTTTAAAAATGTTGAAAAGGACTCTTACAAAGAGAAAAAATGAACCTGGATTTTGACTTTAACAAGCGGGTTTAAAAGCTAAATTTCTATGCATTGCTGGATATTACATTCGATCCATTCCACGGCACGGCTACTGCCATCAGCAAATGGCTCTATGAGGACCAACAAACATATGGTTTGCTCAATCGACCAATCAACTAATCCGATCTCTGCAGATATTTGCCAATACGTTACGTCTACACTGAATGATCTCTTGTGCCTGTGTAGGGATATGTACGTCATTAAACTTATTACCCAAGCGGAACCCATGAAATAAACTCCAAGTCTCGAGTAGTCCGACTCCCTACTAAAAACAGTTCGGCGGGGGTATGGGGCGGTCAGTGACAAAAATGCCCCTTAGACTTAGACCACCATTAAAAGATAGGTTTAGATAAGAGTCGTTGACTCTGCCAAGTGGTCATTTGCCCCCCAAAACTATGCAGGCACCATCAACATAAAGCTCAAAATCAGCCACAGCTCATGGAACCCCTAAAACTCTTGTGGAACCCTAGTTGAGAATGGCTGGTTTAGAACATTGCAAATGCTGTGCCTCTGCAGGGCATGCTGGGAATTTTGGTTCCACAACAGCTGAGGATGGGGGGGGGTTCAGGTTTCCTACACCTGCTGCTGCAGAATTCTCATTAGCAGTCTTGGCACCTGTATATCATTACCCAGCTTAGTACCCTCTTTAGACTTCATTAGACACTTGAGGTCTAATTGGTCTCCAGTGTACACAATGCTGGAGTGTCCCTTGTTAACCCCTGAAGAGCAGGGGTTAACAAGGGATGGGTGCAACTACAACGACCCCCCTCTTCACCACCAGTTACAGAGCTGTCTGCTAGAAGCGCTGCAACCGAAACACTCGACAATTAACACCGAATTCATCATCACGGAGATGTCTCGTCTGGGAACTTGAAGCGTCAGATGAGCAGACTCACATTTTACACATTGATCTGCAGATCTTTCTCCGAGTGCGATGGCATAAACAGCCGACCACAGGACAAGCGAGCATAAAACTAAACTGACGCCCAAAGACTCAACCAAAAATAAAGTGTTACATTCGGGATCACAAAGCTTCCGATTCCTATCCGATGGAGCCTCACACACCCGCAAATGTTTTCACTTATAAATGAGATTTTTGCAGACAAAACGATTTTAGATCTTTACGGATACATAGGTCTGTGCCGACAGGACGGTATGATAATCGACTTCATTTCAACTCTCTGACGGCAGGTTATGTAATAAGATAATACGTAGTAACCCCCATACCACCAATCCCAACTCATCACTTATTGTTCTGATGAAAGGAAGCGCTCGGGATTATCACGCTTTGCCCATCATCATCGTTCAAGCACACTCCTCCTGCGTTTGATCCGACCACATTTTAAAGGCTTTAAAACTATGAAAAAATTCAAAGCAATTGTGTTGTCATTCTTCTTTTAGATTATAGTTTTCATCGGCATTTTCATTTATTTTTACCCCAACGCTTTACAGTACGGCTATTTTAACATTCTTTTCTTGCTGCAGAAAATGGCAACATTGTATTCACATTGTAAGGGAATAGGAACTTCAACAAGGCGGATTTTTGCTTAGTTTGTAAAACAAGATTTCAAATTAAAGAAAAATACTAGTAATAATATTAAAAACAACAAAAATAGTAATAATAATAATAAAAATAATAATAAAATGAATAATAAAATGAACAGAAGTGAGTGGCCACGTAACAGAAAAGGATCCCGGATCCGATTAAACAGGTGGATAAATGAAATGAATATAAATACCTCTTTCTATACGGTAACATTAGCAGTCATTTCCAAAACTTACAAATAACCCACCAACACCACCTGCCGCCTCCTTCGTCTCTAAACTTCAACCCCACTTCACGAAGCAAGAGAGAGGACTCAGCACCTGCTTTGTGTAAAACAGACAAGCTATAAAGGTTCCCTCGTACCTGAACGTCCGTAGACCCCATCTGTCTCTGCTGCAAGTGACGACTGCTCCTCAGAAAAGTCTCGGAGGCCAGCAGGAGAAGAGAGGGGCTGGCGCCCAACGCCTGCACCCTA
>NW_017306274.1:4618214-4639671 GCF_000935625.1 Nanorana parkeri
ACTATGGCTAAGGGGAGGAGGGTTGTTTAATAGTCACATGACCAATTTTAGTTAGAATTGCAAATGGATTTTTTATTTAGTAGCAGTGAGAGTCAAGTAGCCTTTGAGGAACCTGATATTGACAAACAATGGCCTATAGAACTATTACAGAAAACTGACATGTTCCCTGTAAGAATAGGGACTCTCTGTAATAAAGGGCACGGTGCCATTGGGGTGCTCGGCACCTATTCCCGATGGCAGCCAAGTGCCCCCCTAGACAAAATGTATAGTGCAAAGTGAGCCAATACGGACACATTGCATCTTGTTGCAGCCGGGAACTTCTAGGACCTGCTGACTTTAAAGGCCCTTTCATCTCCACCGTCCCTCCCAGGCTGGTCGAGCATTTCCAAACGGTCTAGGGGCCCAAAACCACACAGGTGCCTGAATTTAAGTAATTATAATAGAGATCACAAAGAATATATAACTGGGCTAAAGTGTATGTTAATAGAGGCTAATAGGGGAGGGGAGGAATCCTTTTAAGTTATTAAAGATGTAAGCTTTGGGAATTCTTAGATCCCTTCTTTGGATTAGCTCCAGTTTGCACTGAACCCAAGCTCATCTGATCCCAAAAGGAATTTCTCAGTGCCCGCCGAATCAGCTGCATGTAAACAAAGGGGCGGTGACATCATTGACCTTATATGGCCACATTATCTATTTTATATATTTCAGGTAGTTATAATGCGCCAACAATTTACGCAGCACTTTACATAGTTGTACATTCACATCAGTCCCTACCCTCAAGGAGCTTACAATCTAAGGTCTCTATCTCACATGCATACGTAGAGGGCCAACTTAGACAGGAGCCAATTAGACATAACCTACCAGCATGTCTGTGGAGTGTGGGAGGAAACCGAAGTACCCGGAGGGAACCCAGCACAGGGAGGACATGCAAACTCCTTGCAGATAGTGACCTGCCCGCACATGCCGTCAATGTGGCACTGACAACGTCCTTCCCAATTGAAATGAGCTTGGATTTGGTCCAAACCAGAGCTCCTCCCCGATCCCTTCATCAGGCTTTATAAATTCCACTTCAACTCCAAACTTTCTGCACCAACATGTTCCAATACCCTACTACTCCTTATACACGTGAAGTAACAGAGAGGCACTTCTGGTCAGCCTGCTCTATAGTGACACAACATCCAGCCACGTGCCGACATGCAACACGAAGATATTTCTTTGTACTGGACATTGATCTACAGCATGCAAGAGAGCGGACATCATTCAAGACTTCTATACAGATGCTCCTCGGGTTGCTGGTTATGACCCGTCACATTTACGATGGCGTGTACAGTAAACTCCAAGTTATTCGGCACCCACGGGATGGCAGGTGCCGGATAACTGTAGTTTCTGGCTGCTTGAGAGCTAATGGTAACTCTCAAGCAACCAGCCCCAAGGCGCTCCGCTTCCCCATTCAGCTGATGGCTCGCTTCCGCAGCCAACAGGTGAATGTAAACGGCTGGGATCAATAGCAAGATTCCACATTGCAACAGCCAATAGCAGGCTGGCTATTGAACCCACCCACTGAGCAGAGGAGCGCACCCAAGAGAGAACTTTCTCAGGTCCGCTCCTCCTCTTAGTAGGCGGGGTTTCAATAGCCAGCCTGCTATTGGCTATTCTAATTTGAAATAGCCAATAGCAGTCTTGCCATTGATCCCCACTGTGTAACGTCTGCTGCTGCCCGGGGAAATACAGTACACAAGTACACTCCTCGGTTTACAATACCATCGGGTTTATCAGAACATGACCCGATCATAAACTTTGGAGTGTCTGTACAGCATTTTATTCTCAACACTTTGAGTTTTCCGAGCCATTTGGTAACTGAAAGTTCTTGGTACAGATAAAAACAGATCCTAAAGAAAGTTCATTTTTGGATCACTGACCACATGCTGCCTGGAGGCATCACCTGGTGCTTCACTGACTCACACAACTGAGAAACATGGAGCAGCTCTACCCTCTTGTCTCCAATACCGCCGCTGGAACCTCGCTGCCTGGTAAAGCTTCCACTAGAGCTTTCACTCAATAGGTAAAACCGGCACATGTAAGGGGGTCCGCCCGTTCAATACTTTCTTTGCAAAAAGGCATAAAAGCAGCCAGTGCTAACACGTTTCAGCCCCCAAAATGGGTTAAGGTTGTAACTGGTTGGGGGCTGAAATGCGTTTGCATTTGTTTGTTGGCTGCTGTGTTTTTGCAAGTATCGAATGAGCGGACCTCCTTACGAGTGCCGGTTTTTACCTACTGCTTTGCTGAGTCACCTCTCTGCAGCAAAGTTCCTTGTCACCTGTTTGAATGCAAAAATGCAATTGGCTCCCAAGTGTCATTACCTCCTGCACAGAGCTTAGGTTTGTAGTATCTTCCAGCTATAGGCTCGTCACGCCAGGCTGCTCATTCTGCTCAGGAAGGGGAAGAAAAGGCAGCCGCATTCCTTCTGCTCAGCCAAAAAGATAGAACATTCTTCTCTTCCTGGCATCCTCCCGGGACAGGTCCGTCTCTGAAATCACTCGCCTGATTCTTTATTTAAACGCCTCCAACAAAGAAGCAGCTGTCACCCTCTTAAAGCTGAACGCTGGGGAAATGTACAACCCCCTTGTAGTGGGGTTCCCCCTGCCCTGCAAGGGGTCAATGCTCATTATTGTCTAGGGCAGTGGTTCTCAACCTTTCTAGGGCCGGGACCCCTTGGTAACATTTGCCAAGTTGTGGTGACCCCCAACTGTAAAATGTAGGGATGCAGCAATACTAGTATCTGTGTGGGCTCTCAGGTGACTAGTGGGACTCTCTGATGGCATCCAGTGCGGCCTCTGTGGTGCCCAGTGTAGGCTCTGTGGTGCCCAGTGTGGGCACTGTGGTGATCAAGCACTCACCTCCCCTCACTCCTGCCTGCTCCCCTCTCTCTGATCTTCTCCGGCCGCTGCAGCGCCATCTAGGAGTACTGATACTGCTGCGCTAGGAGGCTGAGGAGCCTCTTACCTAGAGCAGCATAAGGCACGTGGGGACCCCCTCAACTGTGGATTGCGACCCACTTTTGGGTCACGACCCACAGTTTGAGAACCACTGGTCTAGGGGAACACTAAAAGACATTTTTACCTTATTCCCCCCGAAGCTGTCTGTTGGTCGCACTTTAACGTCATCACGTACAACGCAAGAACAGCAGTCCAGCATTGTAAGTGAGGATGCCCATCCGCAACCCAGAGCGTCAGAGGGAAGAAGAGAGCACAGGCGGCTGGAGGAGCGAGGGATAGAATAAGTAAAAGACTGGTTTTTAACCTTTTCCTAGACAAGAACAGAGCATTGAAAGCCTTGCTCTGCAGGGGCAGTTCTTCCATCTCCTGGGATTTGAGCTTTGAAGAACGCTGCTGTAAATGATAACAGACTCAAATGAAGAAACTGTGAAAAGCTCTCTATGTCCCGCTGTGTGAATTGGGTTTGCAGGCTCTGGGACCTAATATGCAAATTAGCAGCTCTGACACCATGACAGACTGCGAGGGGAATTTATCAAAACTGGAGCAGACTAAATCTGGAACAGTTGCCCAGGACAACCAATCAGCTTCTCTCTTCAGTTTGTTCAGTTGAGATTTGAAAATGAAAGAGAGATGCTGATTGGTTGCCATGCACAGCTCCTCAGATTTGGTCTGCTCCAGCTATGATAAATTCCCTTCTTTGTGTCTGCACCGCCCTCTCTACGGCAGGATGACCAACAGCGGCTCAATGAAACAGAGACAGAGCGCAGGGAAGCACTGCGCCGGTGAGGTCAGAACCCCGGACCTGCATATGTTTTTATTACAGATAGGGACTGATTTATTCTTTAACAGGATATGCTGCCACTTGTAGTTCCTCAGCAGTGGGGAGAACTGATGTCAGATGGTTTTAGATCAGAGTTTGGCACTCCAGCTGTGGTGAAACTACAAATCCCTTCATGCTTCTGTGTCTGGAAGTCATGCCTGTGGCTGTCAGGATTTTGCAGTGCCTCATGGGACTTGTAGTTCCACAACAGCTGTAGTGCCGGGGTCGTCTGCCCCTGGTGTAGATAATGAACGTGATATTCTCAGCCTGCAGTTACAGCAGTGACCAGCAGGGGGTACACAGTGCCTGAAGAATAGCAGCGTGCGGTGCTTTGCCCCGGCCTCCCTCTCAGACTTGGGTGCCGAATTCATTTGCTGCCCATCATCAAAGGCGATAA
Organism: Nanorana parkeri; assembly: GCF_000935625.1. Lineage (NCBI taxonomy): Eukaryota > Metazoa > Chordata > Amphibia > Anura > Dicroglossidae > Nanorana > Nanorana parkeri. The sequence continues at coordinate 4,622,428 of NW_017306274.1, forward strand.
AACGGGGACGAGCTGTAGACGGGCAGAGGAAAGGCTGAGAAAACCAAGAGGCAGCGAGGATTACATGAAATGAAAGCGATCTGTGCATGAGTCACAGGACCCAATCCTCACCACATTATTTTTGGAGTCATTTATTCATTATAGAAAAGCCGCATTTCATCCAGGAAACCTCAGCCGCGCACATCTGTAACGCATTTCATTCTGAGCTGCCCAACAAAAGGCTCATGAATAAGTCCTGCCATTCGAAGGGAAGCAGCCAGGTGTTGCAGAAGGGATGCTGGGATTTGCAGCCCCACAGGGCAGTAATAACAGTATAGAAATACCAAGCCCGTAACTTCCGGCTGCCTTTTAACAATGCTAACTGCCTGGCTGACGGTCTTTAGTACCTTAAGGCCTCATTCACACGAGAAACGGCCGGCACATACAGCTCCGTGCTGCGTAAACGGCCGTATCGGGCAGCTCCCGGGAAGGACAGGTGCTGCGCGTGATTACAGGATTCGTTCTGTCAGCGTACAAGTGTAGACACCTGCACGGACGTGCAGGGCGAGTGAGCGTAGGGCGGCGTACAGCCGCGTAGTCCCAAAGAGAAGAAGGACAGGGGTTGCGTACTAATCACACGCAGCCCCTGTCCTCCCGGGAGCTGCCCGTTACGGCCGTGTACGCAGCACAGAGCTGTACGTGCCGGCCGTTTCTCGTGTGAATGAGGCCTTAAAGTCACTGACTTTGAACACGTAAGCAGCCAGTGAAGTCAACCTCTTATAAAGCATACATCTGGGTCTGACACTGGGCCAGCAGAGATTAGTGATAGCAGCCCACACATTTCGGTCAGTACCGGTGCTTTACCATCTCACCTTTACTGGCCTGGTTGCTGCAGCTAGAATGACGGTTAATAACCAAATCAGCTAATTTGCTTTCCGTTGGCTGAGCTCTGCAATGTCAGCCTGGTACACAGAGCTGAGGATGTGCAATGCAAATGAAAATTCGGGTTCTTGTTCTAATAAAAGTACGAATGGGGTAGAACAATAAAATATAAAATAACCAAATCTATGAAGTGCCATAAACCCCTCTTGCCAAAAGGTAGAACAACTCATTAGGTGTTCATTCATCCCATACATTGTAGCAACGCAGCTTTGGACGCTTGTTATGACCTCAGCATCTGACCATAGTAGACCTTCTTATGAAGATTCATACCAAAAAAAAAAATCTCATCAGAACATTCGATAATGCCACCAGAGACTTCACAAATGTTGTTTGAAATGTTGTTTGGTTTCAGCATTACATTTTGGAATTAATGGAGTTTCCTGAAAGAAAACCACGTCCACCGTTAGAATTTCGTTCATTCGAGAGAACATTCCATCCTACTCCTTGGTTTTTGGGCTTTTTCACCTCTACAGCCGAGTACAATCTCAGGGAACCCATGTTGTTAAAATGTCATCTACAACTATGGCACGTTTGCATCATCAAGACGTTGAAGAAAGTTCAAAAGCATAAAGAATGTTGTATACTTGGAGTATGTGATAACCCGGGTTGGATCATTTACAACACTCCCCAGCATTAGATAACACTATTCATTTCAGCAATAATCGTGAAAGGATACAAAAAAAAATAATGGCCAGAAAAAGAAATCTGCTGTATCCCCTAAACTAGTGGTCAGTGTAGGTCATCTGTATTGAAGAAGTGCCCTTATAGATTTGTGGTTAGTACGGATGCACCGATACCGGTTTTTCGGTATTGAGTACGAGTCCTCGCCAATACCAAGTATTGATACCGGTACTTCAGGTAGCATGGAGCCGGCTTCAAGGGCAATCAGGCTTCTCGATTGCCCGATAAGCCGACTCCGTGCTGTTTGGCCGGCTCAATGCTGATTGGGAAGCCAGCATCCCAGCCAATCAGCATTGAGCCGGCTTCCTGGCCAATCAGGAAGCCGGGAGGTGGGTTACCCGGCTTCCTGATTGGCCGGGAAGCCGGCGGCATGCTGTTTGGCCATTCAATGCCGATTGACCGGGAAACCGGCTCCATGTTCCCTCACGGCACTGCGAGTCAGAAGAAATTTCCCTCTGACCGAAAGTTCCGGCATCGGGGGGTAAGTTTTGGAACATTTGGGGGAGTACGAATACCCGGTAAAGTCACCTTAGATTGGATGTCTGTGAAAATCAATCCACCGTTGCTCACTGCTCAAGGAGGAACCTCTGGAGGAACCCTGGTTGAGAAAGGTTGGCTTTACAGCCCTGCAAGTCTGGTCCATATATGAATTATTACCCAATACTTTCCTTATATACACAGTGCTGTTACCTCCCAGGGGTGGAAGCTGAGCAATATCCGAAACATGTAAAAAATATCATTCAATACTTCCAAACATATGTCTAGAGAAAATTAAAAAATACAGAAACCTAAATATGTTGCAAGTACTGAAACATAACGGTTGATCTGCCAGAAATATAGTGACCTCATTTGCTTCCTATAGTAAACTGACAACACGCTGCCTCTGTGGCACTAAAGTCTCTAGAAGTGTTGTCAGCCTTGGCCAATTATTTTCTGCTGGACTACAAACACCTCCCCTTATGTTTAGGAGATGGGTATGTGTTGTGTAGACCAGCTGAAGAGAACTGGTCAGGGCACTACTGCTAGGGATTTTTGTGTAGCAGAGATACTGTGCTGACAACTCACTACAGCAAGGGCAGAGCTCACTACAGCAAGGGCAGAGCTCACCACAGCAAGAGCGGAGCTCACCACAGCAAGAGCGGAGCTCACCACAGCAAGAGCGGAGCTCACCACAGCAAGGGCAGAGCTCACCACAGCAAGGGCAGAGCTCACCACAGCAAGGGCAGAGCTCACCACAGCAAGGGCAGAGCTCACCACAGCAAGAGCGGAGCTCACCACAGCAAGGGCAGAGCTCACCACAGCAAGAGCGGAGCTCACCACAGCAAGAGCGGAGCTCACCACAGCAAGAGCGGAGCTCACCGCAGCAAGAGCGGAGCTCACCGCAGCAAGGGCAGAGCTCACGGCAGCAAGGGCAGAGCTCACGGCAGCAAGGGCAAGGCCCAGGGCGGCAAAGCTCACGGCAGCAAGGGCAGAGCTCACGGCAGCAAGGGCAGAGCTCACGGCAGCAAGGGCAGAGCTCACGGCAGCAAGGGCAGAGCTCAATGGATTTGTACTGATTTTTTTGTTTGCTCAGACACACACATTTCCTTCTCAGAGTCTGTTTCTGCATTGAAAACCCTTTTATAAAAGACGTGAGATGGGACATAGTGACTTCACTTAAACTTGATAGTTACCCAAAACAGGAATTTTGTATGCACGGTAAAATCCCTTGAAGCCCATTGAGAGACACAGGAAGTCCTTCATGTTTTGTTGGTGGCCACTCCTCCTGTAGGTGGCAGTATAACCCAAATGTGAAAGACTTACCCTTATCCCTGAATGGACTCAGAGAAAATTATTTTACCACCTGTACAAGAATCTTATTTTCTTGCAGCCTGAGATTTGATGGAGTTTGGAATGTTGTTTGTTGGTTTATTACTGCCGGTTAAGTCCCTCACTGACCTTGTCGAAGAACTGATAGAGTCTGACGGCCTTCTCCAGCCGAATACGGGATTCCTCCAACCTCCTCGAGAACTTTGTTAACATTTCTTTACATGACTGTAACTTCACCATGTACTTGTACATCTCCTGAGAGCAAAGACTCTGCCACTTTTCCATTGACTGCAGCATCTCCTGACCGCGTCTGCAGTACTCCTAGAAGAGAGACAGGCAATGATACAATAGGATGGCTTTCATTTGTCAACATGTGCAAACTGTCTGTGCTGTTCTATCAACCAATCCAACTCTTTCCTTTCCCAAGATCAAACTGGCTGCTGTGGGCAACAAAGACTGTACTTTCTGCATCTATGATAAACGAGCCATATTTATGTGCACAGTATGTGACTGTCATTTAAGCAATATCTGACAACTATTGGGCACGACCCGCGTCACTTACACATGCCACGCCATCAAACTCCTGGAAGTGTCTCTGTGTTTGAACGAGGACCTCCAGAGAATCTTCTAAAATACTGCATTCACCAAGAACCCGCTCGCCAACGTGCTCTATCCAGCCACTAACCTACAAGAGATGGAATGCCAAAGAACATGCCATTAACAAAAGACAACTCTGTGATTTGGAGTAGTGAATACACAGAGATCACAATATGGATGGACTACTTTAAATATCAGGTGTGGAATTGTTACTTTGACTCTTAAAATGGGCATTTAAAGAGCATGTTCAGCCAAAAAAAAAGACAATGTGGAGACATTGATACAGACAGCAATACTTCAAGCGAAAAAGGAAACACAAATTATAAAGTGGACACCCAATGTAGATGGAGGTGGAAAGATGATGTTTCAGGGAATATGAACCCCTTTCTCAAGTCAAGAGGGCCAATTGTAGTCCATCACAGGAGTGAGCTTGAAGGGGTGACTACTTTTAAGCCCTCATTCACACGTGAAACAGGAGGCCCGTACTGCGTGCACGGCCGCATCGGGTCGCTCCTGGGAAGGACAGGTGCTGTGTGTGATTACATCCTGTCGGCATCCGAGCAGGGACATCCGCACGGACGTGCAGGTCAGCGTACGGCCGTGTACTCCCATAGAGAAGGACAGGCTGCTGCGTGTAATCACACGCAGCACCTGTCCTTCCCGGGACTGGCCCGATACGGCCATGCACGCAGCACGGATGTGTACGTGCCGCCCGTTTCTCGTGTGAATGAGGGCTACAACACACAAAAGTGACCATGGGGAACACAAGTAGCCCCCTCCAGAAGGAAGGACAGTGTCAGCACCAATTCAGAGATGATTTGAGGATCTACAGCCGAGTGATACATAAATAAGGTCCGGTATTGTTAATAGTTAAAAGGTACCTGAGTGTATTCCTAAGATTTAACTCTTAAGTTTAGTGTCACTTTAAGTGTTAGCAACTAGGAGGTTCTTCTTTAAAACAAAATGGCGCTTTGCCCTGAATGGGCAAAGCGACAGGTCCTCTTTAATGCGAACACAACAATAATAATTCAAAGCATGCCCCAACTAAAAATATCCGATACTTTGCCTTTAAATCGTGAATTTTTTAACATCATAGTTGGCTGGATTCACACACTCCATTGTTCCAGGACAAATTCCAGCCTTCCTCACCTCCTTAAACCTTCCTTCAAATGCTTCAAACTCGATGACCAGTTCCATCTGCTGTATGCGCTTGTTGGACAGTTTCACCAGCATGTGGACGCCTTCATCCACTCGATTATACAGTTCCGCAGCCACTTCCACCTCCTCCCTGAGCGCAGACACGGAGAGGTCACACAAATAATATACGGCAGGTTGTCTTATTTCAACAATCATCAGTATAAAGAATACATTTCATACACTGCAATTCATAATCCTCCAACAACAAATGTCATAATGGCAATACAATTGTGGAATGGATCTCTGCGCTGGATTTCATTATTTGTGCTTTGTATATTTGACTCGTTCCACACCGACAGAGACTGTTTGGGAGAGGGGAGGAGAGCGTAGCCCATTTACACTCAGCATTTCTGGCGTCTGCGGCATTAGTGTCCTAATGTCACCCTGCTGAACCCCGTCCAATCACACAGCACGCTGCTACAGGACAAGAGCAGGTTCACAGGCGGTGAGCACATGGCAATGGCATGTCTCACTAGAGACACCAAGGTGACGACAGACAGAACGGGGGAGAAAAAAAAGACTGAGAACACAGCAAGGGGCGAAAGAGACAGGCTGAAGACAAGAGTGACTGGTGCCCGATCAGGCAAGTATTGGCCATCCTTGGTCAGTATTTGGGAGCTAGCATAAGAACCTGAATCATTCTGGTTTCCCTTGATCCTTGGCACTGGAAGAGGGAGGTCAGCAATCTGAACCAATCAGGGTTTTACCTCTCAGCACCGTGCTGCCAGTCTAACACAATGAGCAGACTACCAGGAGCAGTGTGATGACCTCATCTGTGCGCTGCTGCTCCTTCATAGAAACCAAAGGCTGTGGTTGGTCTAACACCAGGCTGTACTGCTTAGGCTGGCCACATGTTGTTAGAATTTTGTCTGATTCCTGTGAATTTCTTGCAGTGAGTGGCCCTGCCGGCTCAACAAAGACAATTAATCAACTTTGATCGAAGGAGCCGGGCTGGAAATTTTAGGCCAATCAACTGAAGTCACTGTTCATGTATTCCGATAGCCAGCGTCAGCCACGGTCAGAATGTAAGGACTGCAGCAAGAGATTCGTCCAGCCATGTTGTTTATCGTAGATAGAGGAATCTGTTAACACTTTTTTTCCTTCAAGTGACATTAAAGTCACATTTCCCCATCTCAATGCTGCTTAAAAGGTCTTACCTTAAATGATGCCTCTTGATCCGATCATCTTCTTTCCTGTAGTTTTCAGCAATCCCTCCAGCACTGGTGCCGGTCTCTGATCCAGCGCTGACTCCTCTGTCCTCCTCTCCTATGATGTCCCACTGAGGCTGTGCGGCGTGCACGCTGCCGGGCTGCTTGCACTGACTTACCGTGTCCCTCTTCTCCTGGCCGCAGATCTCTACTGCGCATGCGCCCGCCCCATGATCCTTCAAGGCCGCTCGAGAATCCTCAAACGGGAGCGAGTGCCGGAGACACAGGTAAGTTTAACTATTTGGTAACTTTCTAAAAAAAAACGTTTTGCATATATCTACTGCTTGCCAGCCGTAGATATATTTTTAAAAACCCAAAGGTTTAATAATACTTCAGCCCGCAGAACAATCATGTAATAGAATGCCAGTCCTTCAGTGTGGACACTTCCTGTACACTCACTGTACTGTATCTATGGCGGAGCAGCATTATCATCCTTGGACAGGAATGGTGTTGGGACTACAGAACACATCCGTGTCTTCATAACACATGGGCCAAGTTTTCTGTAGTTCACAGAGATGAGCTTACAGGGCTAATAACATCACATATCATTACAGGTATTATCCCCATACAGTTACCAGTAGACATTTTTCACTATAGATGTTCTTTGACAGAAGCCCCAAATGCATGACATGTGCAATAATTGTATTGTAAGCTGTTCACATAAAATTAAAATCTACAGCAGTGGAGTTTAGTTGACACGTCTTCTGGTTTGTTTTACAAATGTCGCTACTTGATGAGGAACATTTTTTTGGCCGAAATGAAGGGAAACATATTTACTTGTTTATAGCTGCAGCACCGAACCATGTGGTTGCATTATCATGCATCCTGCCCAGTTTATTCCGATTGTCATTATAATTTGAATATCACAGCGTGACAACAGATCCTATTTCAGTGGCTGTCCTGACAGGTGGCGGATTCTACACACATCTACAAAGGGACTCTTGGACTGTGGAGTCATGGGTCAGTCCCGGCTGGCTGCTGCGGCTGCCCGACTCAGATAACAGAGCGATGGAGGAGAAACATTTCACAGCTCCAGCGGCTTCAGTCAGATTCCAGACTCAGGGAGGGGATCCTAGGGGAGAGCGGCTGGAAAAATGCTACTCGAGCCAGGGCTTTACTGACGGATAACCCCTCGTTTCCTCCGACACCTTCTTTATCGACTGCTGCCATTCCTCTCCTCACTTTAACACTTTGAGTTCCAGATAAAAGTATCTGCTGTTGGCGGATTTAAAGGCCATCTCCCATGAAAAAGATTTAAGGGAATGTATAGTGGGTTTGTACATATTTTCTTGTGTATTTATGTTGGTCAGAACTTGGAAAAAAATACAAAATTAGAAAATATATAATGAATTATTTTATATAAAATCTCACAGAGCTTTGGACTTTGCTGTGTGCTGACCCCAGGATGCAACCCCTAGGTTTACCATAGACTAACCCGAACTTGAAGAGGTAAATGCTGGGGAGGTTCTAGTGACAGCGACATAGACAGGAAGAGGGAATTAAGACTCTGGAGCAGGCTGGAACACGGAACCGGAGGGTACTAGAGGAAGCAGAAGACCGCACAAGGCAGTGGGACTGCGAATCTCACCACATTAGCCTAATGGATGAATGGTGAAACCGGTCCAAGCAGCGAGACTGCAGGCGCCAGCGCAGGAGTGTACTGGGTGAACAGTGGACCTGACCAGGCAGCGGGACTGCGGACCTCACAGGAGGAAACTGGAACAAGGAAGAGATCAAGAACCAGAGTACGGGTCAGAGGTCAGAGCAGACAAGCAGACCCAAACAGGCAGCAAGGTTGGTACATGGGAAGTCAATCCAAATGCCTATGACGTCTTTGACCTGAACGCTGCAAGAGAAACTCAGAAGCACCACTGAGAGAGAGGGAGCCTTGCTGCACTGGAGCGCGGAAGATAAGTGACACCAGACTAATCTGAACTGTGAACAGGTTGTTATACAATGCCCACCATGTATCATCGCTCTGATCGATGTGTGACTGGTGGAGAATCTACACTCAGGGTCATCAGCCAATATAATCAGTATTAGACGAAGGTGAAAATGCCCCCCATTCCGGAAAGGCCAACAGAATTGTCCTAAAGCTAATCATATCCATTAACTTCAGCCAAAACGTTATGGCGAGTAATGAGAAAAGATGTTAGCAATTGACATACGTAGTTGTTGTATTATCGCATGCAGAATTTTACCTGTAATCGTCTGTCAGCATCACACAGGTCTCCTCCTTCCTCAGCCTGGCCAGCACAGCGCCCCCTTCAGTTTGCAGTTTCACCAGCCTCGCGTCCTCAAGGACCGCTCGCATTAACTGTCCGCACCTCGTCAGCTGAAGACAGGCCTCCTGCCACATAAAGGGCGAAAATTGTCAAGAGACCTGATGCCATGTTAAATTCCAAATCATCTCCATCCAGTCACCTGATTAGGGCTCAAAGACATTTTTTTAATAATAGAAGAAGCTTTTTTGTTTTAAGAATTATACTTTAGCTGTAGATTGTCATGCCAGGAATTTCTGTATGCAGGTTTGGAAACTGACTTTACAAGGGTCCGTACCTGTACACTCTCCGACTAATGTGTCCTTCGCTCTGTGAATATTAAATGTCAGGCCTGTAAAAGTCTATGAAGATTTCCTAGACAGGATGTTCATTTTCAGGTTCTAGCAGATGAAGTTTTGGCACCAATAAGCAGTCCATGTGTACTGCCAATATACAGTAGGCACTGATTGTTACAGTGAATATGATGTCTTGATGCAGCAATCATCAAACCAGGAAAACCTAACTGAGCAACTCACAGATGAAATACATACAGGAGTAAGATTTTACCTGCCAAAGCATTCATATTTTTGACAATCTAGTACTGAGAAGTACAAAGCTCTGCCGCACAGCACAGCCATGTCTAGCAGGGCAGGAGACATCATTATTCTCAGCTGCAGATAAGTAACACTTACAGGTCTTAACTCCGGAGTTTAGTGTCGCTTTAATCCAAATACCACTTGGCTATTAATATTGAACATTGAACCTCAGTGAAGCCACAAATAACACAGAGGTCCGTTATTTCCCCTCCTGTAACAAAAACTTACAGGCATCGAGACCAGTCTTACCTCCCTAGTCAGCGACCCCGGACAAGAACACTGATAGAGCAGAAAGACTGCTCTTAAATAATTATAAGTAGAGTTTTAAACTGTATCTCCTCCGTGTAATTATGAGGGCAAAGAAGTGGTCAAAATGTGCTGTTGCTTGCATATTGCACATTTTACTATTATAAAATTGGTACTTAGGGGAAGGCTGGAACACCGCAGGGCAAGACCTGTTGGAAGCCCAAATGAGTCATGTGTTTACCAATGTTTTCATTGAGACACTGCAGAAAGTTCATCGGCTCATACATTCAAATGGCAAGCAGAAGGAGGAATCCCACTACGTTATTAGTTTTATTTTTTTAAAGCCAATGGAGCCCAGAAATAAAGTGAGTGAAATTATTTCGGACACATGGAAATGTACAGCCAGTGGCTTAAAAATACTTCATCTACCTCCTCATGTATCACTGGCCCCTCTCTTTTAGATTGTAAGCCCTCGGGGGCAGGGCCCTCCTTACCATCTTGTCTTGAATTGTATTGTGATTGTAATGTCCTCCTTATATTGTAAAGCGCTGCGCAAACTGTTGGCGCTATATAAATCCTGTATAATACTAATAATAATAATAATAATCTGAGTGCAAGATTGCAATTCATTTTATGCTGAAAGGGAAAGCGGTTTGGAAACATTTCTATTTTCTGCATCTTTCTCTTTGGCCACCTCTGGACAGTCTAAAAAGGTAACAAGCTTAAAGTGCAGCCAACTTTTTTGGGGGATAAAATGGAGAGGAACTAGAACATCTGTCAGGTTTTTATTGCTGTCCACGTCCCAATCAGGGACACTGACCATCTCCATGTGTCCTGGTCACCGTTATTACAAAGAGTGAATGAAAATTCAAAATTTTGGGTTGCCACCAGAACAGGAATAAATGGGAACGCTAGTTCTGATGACCACCAGGGATTTGCCCCTTTTTGGAGGGATTTACTCTCACTTCCTGCCGTGGCTATCAGACAGGAAGTGAAGGGAAACTTCCCTAATGGAATACAGACATAATGGCCATTAATTCCCAGAGACACACTCAAAAATCTTATGGAATGTCTTTCCAGAAAAGCAGAGGTTGTTATAGGCACAAGGTGGAAAGGGGGCGGAATGGGGGTGCAACTCCATATTAATATCCAGTGGTGTATCCAACAAGTTCGTACAGGTACGATGGTCACGTGTCCACAAACATTTGGCCATATAGAATAAAATGAAAAACTACATGACTGTTCATAACTAGAGAACCCTTCCAGCCCAACAAAATCTAGAGGCGCCTCACCTCTGCCTTCTCCGGTAGGGAACTGTTCTGCAAGTTCTGGATGGCACTCTGCAGAAAAGTGTAGGCGTCACGACAACTGTCCTGCAGGGACTCCAACTTCTGCAAAAAGAAGTAAAAATTCAAGTATCAGGGTATCATAGCAAGACAATTATTTTTCATAGGAAGAATAGTTTTTTTAAAATCTCAGTCAACCTGGAATAATATCTAAAGACGCAGGCCATTAAGGCTTATTTTTAACATATGTTTTGGGTTTGTTATCTCAGTCAACCTGGGACAGTATCTGAAGAGGGCGGTTATTAAGGGCTTGTTCACACGACGTCCGGATTCTGTCCAGACCAGATCCGTGCGCTCATGCACCCAAAATGCATCCCAATGTATCCCTATGTGCTTTATGGGCTACAGTTCTCACGAGCGTAGTCCATTCCGGTCCGGACAGAAAAAATACTGCATGTCACATTTTGTCTGGTCCGGAAATGCACGAACGCGTCAAAAACGCAACGAAAATGCACTGCAGCTAACATACTGACAGTCCCACTCCAGTCAAAAAAATTAATTATATATTTTATTTTTTAATTTTTTTTTCTTAACTGGAACACATCAAAAACACACTGCATGCATAGCACCGCGTCTCCAGATCTGGACCAGAAAATGTGTGTGAACAAGCCCTAAGGCAAGCTTATTTTCCACATATTATGTATTGGGGTTGTTATCTCTGGGACAGCATCTAAGAGGCCGGTCATTAAGGCCTGGTACACACCTGAACGTTTTGTAGCGCGTTCAACGCTCGACGAACGCTCTACAAAACGCTCAAACATCTAAATCCCATTGTATTCAATGGGTCTGGTTCACACCTTGCCGTATTTCCGCCCGTCCCAACGCGATACAAAACGGCCTACGCCTAAAGAAGTACATGCACTTCTTTGAGGCGTTTTGGTCTCGCGTTTCCATTGGGATACAGCCAAGTAGCCCACGGAAATACGGCGAATCGCGGTAAAAACGCGCGACACGAACCGCGCATATTCAACACGCCTAGGTGTGTACCCAGCCTAAGGCTTATTTTCCACATATTTATTCTCTCACATATAACATACTGGGGAGAAAACCTCAAATAACTGATAGAAGAGGGACAGAGCTTGCTACGTACCGTTCGGAAGGACACCCAGTCCAGGTGACAATAGGGAAAGGTTCCGTGAAAGTTTGGTGGGAGATGTGAGGCCTCGATGTGCTTGTGCAAAGCCTTCGTTGTTGTGAGGATATCAAACTAGATGGGGAAAAAAAAAAAGGAACTTGATCAGCAGTTCCAAAAGCACCTCATAAAAATGTGAATGCTTGGATCCATTCACACTAAACACAGCGCATTATGCCGGGATTTCTAAAGCTACAGGCAAACTGGTGTAAAAATAGAGCAGGTATAGCCAAACTCCGGCTCTCCAGCTGTGGTGGAACTACAAATCCCATGAGGCATTGCAAGATTGTCACAGCCACAGACATGACTCCCGGAGAGAGATACATCATGGGATTTGTCGTTTCACCACAGCTGGAGGGCCGGAGTTTGGCTAAATAGATGAAATACATACGCATGACGCATTTTCCCTGTCAATGTTTTTGTATTTCCGTTCATCCAGTCCTGATATTTAAATAGCTCTGCTGCACAGCCCTTTCTAGCAGAGCAGTGGGCCTGATTTGGCCATGCTGCAGTTCTATAGCACTTACAGGTCTTGGATCTTCCCTACCCTTTTACTGGACAGTGAAAGGAGAATAGGGTAGAGTGATGAGCTCATCTCTCTATCACAATGCCCTCTCCTCCAGCCTGCTCCTTACACTTCAGTTCAACTCACTGGCCCCTTGTGCCCCACCTCCCTCTCCAAGTCTTAGCTCTGCAAGAAGCGGATACCAAATTAAAATACTTACACTGCTTGCATCTGAAAAAAAACATATTTAAACTGTATTAATGAGCACAGAACTGCATTCATTTGTGTCTTGTATATCTGCTTGGAAATCAGCCTGAAGTAAAATGACAACATCCAGCAGGAAATAACTGTGTTGGTTATTCACCAGTTACAAGGCTTAACTTTTCAGGGGTCGCAGGTCGCGACCGACATTGTTCTGTGTTATTCTGCCTAATGAGCCGAGAGGTAGATCTATTTTTTTGTTTTTAAATCCTTCAAATTAGCTGGTGTGGATGCAGCGGCCTGTCAGGGGCCGTCACCGGGCTTTTGTGGAGGGTGGACGCCGAAAATAAAAAAAGGTCAGCATCAAAGCGATGGTAATTCTGACCTCTGTCCCGGCTCCAGGGACACGGGCTGCCGTACACAGGCACGCTTCTCTCCCCCTGACTCCATATGCTTTGTCATAATTAAGTCAGACATTATGGATGGAGAGAGATTGAATTTCAGAACAATCCGGGAAAGCCTTAAAACAAACAATTCTGGCTGAAGAGTCACAGCTCATTATGCTTATGAAATTCGCTGTGAAAATGTTCTACTCGTGTGTATTCATGGGGGAATCTCCACCTATATACACAATGCCGGGATTAACAGATTACTGCTGGGCGGCCCCGCTCACCTAAGCAAAGCGCAGAGCTATGTTGCCGAATATAACAGAGATGTGGGTTTAGCTTGCAGAGAATGATTCCAGAACAGCCTGCGATGCTTAAAGACATCCTGTTTCTGCCTGCTATGCTGACAAATAAACGCAGGAAGGCAATCTGTATCAGCGGTAATACAGAACATATACCTGCTGGACGATCGTCTGTAGTAGTAGGGGTGAGGAGCGCTGGAATATTCAGTTTTGGGTGGTAGATAGTGGATGCAAGTAGGCAGCTTTCTGATCCCAAGTGTGTGTGTGTGCGTGCGAGTGCGTGCGTTAGTCCTTCTCAAGCCGTCAGAGTTCCGATAGCCAATGCTTCCCCAAGCATGGAGCCGGCTTCCTGGGCAAATCAGGAAGCCAGGCGCTGTATCATTACCCGCCAACCGGCTTTCTGATTGCCTGGGAAGCAGTTTTCATGTGGTTTGGCCGGCTCTATGCCGATTGGCTGGGAAGGCAGCTTCCCAGCCAATCAGCTTCAAGCCGGACAAACAGCATGGAGCCGGCTTCCCAGCAAATCAGGAAGCCAGGCTGCGAGTCATTACCCGCCACCCGGCTTCCTGATTGGAACTCTCCTTCTGAACCGGAAGTTCCGGTATCGGGGGTAAGTATGGGAGCATTTGGGTGAGTACTCAAATACTCGGTATCGGCACCAATACTAATAGTATTGGTGCATCCCTACTGCCTACTTACCTCCACTAAGGATCATTTTGGGGGAGGTCCTTCTTGAGGAAAGATTTAAAAAAGCACCACTCCAGTATTAAGCATCCAGCATGGGTATATTTGTGATCTATTACATATTCTACAAACTGTAGAAAGACTACTCTACAGAATATTCATATATTGCAAATGTGTATTCAGCCCATGGCCTGCAAATGCAGCTTGGAACTAGAATTAAAAATATGAATTGAGGGGAGATGACCCCTAAACTTATTATCGGTCAGTAAATTGAACCCAAACTATAGGACTGAAAGAAAGTCACAAAGGCCAGAGGTGGGCAACTCCAGCCCTCCAGTTGTTGTGGAGCTACATGTTCCATGAGGCATTGCAAGACTGACAGCTCCAGGCATGACTCCCAGAGGCAGCGGCATATTGGGATTTGTAGTTAAAGCACAGCTGGAGGGCCGTAGTTGCTCAGCCCTGCCATAACCAGACATGAATCTTCCTTACCTGGACTCCTTGTGGCCTCTCCAGTGATACGTTGAGATCCTTCTCGGTGAGGAACAACACGCCATGGATGCAAGAAGGCACAGCGGCCTGCAAAAAGGTAACATTTATTTCACTCATCGATTCAGCACCAACATGTCTAACATAACAATGAACTATTTACATGGCTTTCAATCGAATGTCCCTAACACAGTTACACAAAAATAAATGAAGCTGTATTAAAAAAAATGCAGTCTGTAGAATTTTCACAGCAAACCTCAACGCCATACTCATCTGTAGGGACTTTTAAAGTGTGCACGCAATTTTTAACCTAGGCATGTTGGGCATCTACCGTATTTGCCGGCGTATAAGGTGACTGGGTGTATAAGACGACCCCCTAACTTTCCACTTAAAACATAGGTTTCGTGCTATACTCGTCATATAAGACTACCCCACTTCCGAGGCAACACCATTTAAAAACATCATGGATGGATGTGCGGTAATACTGTATGTACGGTAGCTTCAGCTACATACAGTATACCGCGCTGAGCCAATCATAGCGAGCAATGTATTCTATTAATGAATACAAAGCTTGCTTGGATTGGCAGAGGTGGTGTACATCGCTCGCCGTGTTTGGCTCAGTTACTGTATCTATCCGAAGCTACCGTACATACACTATTACCGAACATCCAGCGGGCTGACAGATTAGGGATGTTCGTTTTGGCCCAGCTTGGCCTAAACGAACTAAAGGAATACATTGTATACCCGGCGTATAAGACCACTCCCGATTTTCGGGGGGATGTTTTTAAGTATAAAAAGTAGTCTTATACGCCAGCAAATACAGCATTTACTCGTTGTAAACTCTTTTTTTTATATTTTACTAACAAAAGGGTATTGTATTGCGTTTTGGGGCACTTGTAGTTCTCAGTGGAATACAAGTTTGGCGACATCACCATACTTAAAGTTCATTCATTCCTCCAACCGTTACTGAACGTCGGTTCTGAGGTACGGACATGGACAGGAAGGAGAATCTGCAGGAGACAGAGCACTGAAACTACAATCCACTGATCACGCTTGCAATGCTTTACTGGCTCCAATGCAAAAAAAAAAAAGCGATTTTTTTTCTTTTATGGTACATATATTAACTTCTGTTTAAGTGTGCATTATTTTATTTTTTTTATAAAAAGTGGACTTTGCTTTTAAGAGAACTAAATCCAGGAGCCAAGAGAAGCAAGGCCACAGGGCTAATCTCTAGATTCTCCCCCAGTGCTGGTCTCTACAATAGATCTTGCACAAATGACTTCCAGCTGTCTTTTTTTAATTGCAGGTTAGGGAATGACAACATCTGACTTGTTGCCAAGTTATCTTTTTACTCTTTCTTCAACTTTTGCTTAAGCATTTTTTTTTTTTATATATATATACAGAGCAATCCAAAAATCATAAATGATGAGCTTATCACCAAATAAAGGACCGTCTGTTATCGTTGGATTTTTCTGTCACCTGTCGGGTGACAGCACCTCTGGTCTATCTGTGAAGTGCGATGACAACAGATGGAATAGGCAGGATGCTGAGTGACACAATGCAGCCAGCCATCAGCCTGACCTATGCCGAACTAGCCGACTAGTCCTGGAAAGTGAGCGTCTAAACCAATTACAAATCCAAACAAACTTACTCACCCTTAAGTGCACCTGTTCTCAGATCAAAAGACTGGTGTTACCCATATATCCTATAACAGGGCTCAAAATTTCAAGTCCTGAGCTACTAGCCAGAACATAGGAGAGCTTTCCAAAATCGGCTAGACAGGTGTTTTTTGCATGCTGGCTGGTGAGTGTGCTGTGAAACTTTTTGCTGTTGTACTGTATAAAGCCCTTCCATGTGCACCTTGCTTGAAAGCTGGTTATGAGTTGATGAGTGTGTTTGCCATTTATTTTGCTTGTCTGATTTGGTGCAGTGACACACTGGAGGTCTCAGCTGCCATTGTGATGTGCGGGGTCCCTTGTGTGTCACTGTGCCTTTGAGGTTGGGCTGCCTCCTGGCAAACCTGCACCCAATTTAAACTTTTGCTACAAGTGTTCCAAGATGGAGGCTCGCATAGGTTAGAGTTAGGACCGCACTACACAGAGGAGCCTTGACGAGGCGGTGCGGCTGTCACATATTCTGCAGAAGACTTGTATCTAAAACCTGTTTTTTACCTTAGCGGTACGACAAATTTTTGTTTTGCATGCTGGCTGGTGAGTGTGCTGGGAAACGTTTTGCGGTTGTACTTACCAAAAACGTTCCCCTCGTCTTCATTGAATGTCTGCAAATCTTAAAGCACAACTCGGGGCTCAAAAACTTTCATTTAAATAAAATTCCCCAATAGCCACAGAGGATATAAATCCAATTTGTGTGCACCAAACTCCTTTACGAACCCAGATATTACCACTGTGCTGCCTGTACAGACAGCAGAGCTGTGGGAGGGACACAGCAGGCTCCACCCACGAGGAGCATGGGCAAAAAGAAGGAAAGTATGCACGTATTCTTTAACATGTGAACGTTTATAAGAGAATTTAGTGATTGAGACGATATCTACATGAACAGTGCAGCAGCAATCCCAGAGAGAACCAAACAACACTAATTAAAGCACAGAGTATAAATACATTCCGTTAAGGATTTCTGTTAACAAGGGAAAGAAAGGAGTAAAGAGTGGAGTGAAGTTTGGCAT